>NC_090934.1:581990921-582293951 GCF_040938575.1 Ambystoma mexicanum
CTCCAGGATTCCAGAAGGGGATATAGGTGGGAGATTGTGGGAGATCAGCTCAAATACAACTCTTTGATCCCAGTTCTGTTGATGAAAAGCAACTTTATTCAAAGCAGGTGCGTATTAAAAATTGACATCATAAAAACATCTTCTTAAGCCCCTTCAATTTTGGTCCCATCATCTTTCTCCCCCCCATCTTCTGTTCTTAAAGCCCCCCATTTTCTTCCACTTCTTTCCTTGCTGCCTTCTCTTTTTGTTCCCCTAGTCCGCTCTCTCTTTGTTCTTTGCCTTTTCATTCTGTACTCCCCCTTTTCACTCTTTTCTTATCTGAATCGTACCGGCCCGCAGTAGGACCAAGTACTATTGTTCTTTTCTCTTTTCTTTGCCAAACCCATCTGTTTTCTTTTGCAGCTTTTTAAACTTTAACTCTGTTAACCTTTTTCCAGTTTTGTCTGCTCTCTGTTTCTGTTCTGACAGCTTGGCTTAGCAATATAATTTCCTCATCCCATGAACACAGCATTTAACATTCAATCAATAAAACAGATATTATTAACAGCCTTGGCCTTGACCTTGCCCTGAGCCAGCACTCATAACCTCCCTAATATTCCTTTTATTTCCTTAACGCAGGAGGGCGAGTGGGCCATTGCTGCTTCTCTTCCACTCTCCTCACATGAAAAGGATCTTCCTTTTAGTCCCTTCTGCGACACCTACCCATTATCCAATCACTGCAGGCCAGCACAGTTCATCACTGTGTTTTCCCCTCAGCTTCCTCTCACAATGTCCCTGTGGGTGGGAATGTTCCTTTCCACTCCTCAGGCCTTCTTTCAGAGTGTGTCCCCCTTCTTCCAAATTCTGCCTCGTAGGAGATACACGGCGAGCGTGTCAGTTAGGAGAAAGTGCACATGCCTTAAGGGACTAGTGGGCACAAAGCTATTGAGGAGCAATGGATGAGGTCAGTTCCAGTCTATACCTGGGGGTTGTAGGTAAACAATATGAGGGCTTTGATATGAGGGGATGCTCTCCTCCATCATAAGACCCTATCCGATACACTGGGTGGTTAAACTGTCTCAACGCCGGTTTGTATTCTTTCATTTCATTATTTAATTTGAAACACTTGTATCTCCGTCATGATTTCTTGCTTACATTCAGAGTTGGATTTTTAAATATGATTCTGAGGCTTGGCTGGCTTCAAGCACTCTGTTCTGAGAAGCCAATCGGTCCCTCACTTTCTGTATCTCTTCTTGGAGGATTTCGTATTCCGTCTGAGAGCCTTGCATAATGCGTGCATTTTCACTGCATTTTTCATTTCAAATGACAAGTTCTTTCTCCTGAACGTCTCTACTACGTGCTGCTTCCAACAGGTCAGCCTCTGCTTTCCTGAGGCATTCCATGACATCAATATTTTCCTCTCTGATTCTATCCAGTTCCTGAGAAATAGGCTGACCCTTATCTACATCCATTTTCAATTTTAAGCAATATTTTTCTTTGATCAACTGCATTTTCTGTTGCCTCAGAATATGTAAATCCTGGTACATTTGATCATAATCCTTTTGTGAGTCAATCTCTTTTATGATCAACAGACTATTTTCTAATTTTAGCTCATTAATGGGCTGTTTGAAGGCCATCATTTCATCCAACATTTCATACACTGTTGTGTATAGTCTAGTCATTCAATTTACGTTGAAGTTGGCTTAATGTTTCTACACTCTCTTCATGTGTGTCCTGCAGCGCACATAACTCAATTTCTTGCTCTGCACTGGCCTGTTGTTGGGTTTTTACCTAATGTTTGAGTTGCTCAAGAAGAATTTCATATTTGAGTTCACTAATTTGACTTTGCTGTAGCCTATTCCCCAATTGCCTGAGTGATTGCTGGGCTTGTTCAGCCAATTGATGTGCTTGTTTCAGGTCTTCAGTCTGTTTCACCATACCGGCCCCTTTATTTTTCAATCCTCTGCTCAGTTGCAAATGGAAATACAACTGAGCTGTGAGCTGGGATATTTTAATCTGTTCCTCATAGGCATTTTGTGTCACGTAAAATAGCTCTTAGGTTTTGTGCAAAATTCTACCATCATGTCAAATGTCAGTCCCTGCTGATGTGACTTCCTGTACCATTCTGGCTTGCCAACAATCAGCCTTCTGTTCCTATGAGGCCTTGAGTCATTCTGATCATAGAAGTGCAGCAACAAGAATTGCAGTGGGAGGGAGTGAAGAAGGGGGGAGGTGTCAATCAGGGTGAAAGGGATAATGCTATGGTGGGAGGGGGGTGCGGGGCAAGAGGAGGTATACAAGACCAGGGTGGATGTCCGGGGGGAAGAAGAGGATCCATGGGGCTAGGAAAGTGCTAAGCAGTGACCAAGTAGGCAAGTGCCAGGGGATGCAGGGAGTGCAGGGAGTGAGGATGCGGGTAGACCAGTCTCAGTAGAGATGCACACCCTGCCAAGTTAGTCAGGGGAAAGAGGCCCAAAAGGGCAAGTGCAGTTTAGGGGGGTCAGGAATATGGGGTGCTGAGGTACACTGGGCAAAGAAGGTGTGATGCTCTGTGTAGCTCAGGATGGACCAGGCAGTCAGTCAATGAGGCAAGTGGGGGCATTATCAGGGTGGGGGAGAGGGAAGGAAAAAGAGAAACGGAGGGTCTTGAGAAGGTTGCAGAACCTAAGGAGATCCGGGTCAAGCCTGAGAGGGGCAGGGGGGCCATTCCAGAGGGGGGCTCCTGCCGAGTTGAGAGATCTACCCCCAATTCTCTGATCTGCAGAGTCGGAGCTAGAAGACTGAAGGGCTCTAGCAGGAGGTATTTTGGGGGAGAGAGTTGGATCTAGCGGGGTCCCTGGCCCCAGAAAGCCTTGTGGATGATGCAGAGGGTCTTGAACTTGATCCTCGCAGCCACCGGGAGCCAGTGTAGAGATTTTAGGGCTGGAGAGATGGACTCCCTGGGCTTGAGGCCAAAGATAAGTCTTGCAGCCCTGTTCTGGATTAGTTGAAGTGTAAGAAGCTAGGATAAAGGCAGATTGAGAAAGAGGCTGTAACAATAGACCAGCCTGGAAAGGACCAGGGACATTGAGTTTTTGGGGGGAAGGTGAGGTAAAGGAGAATGCCTTTGAGGAGGTGCAGCTGAAAGTGAGCCTTCTTGGCAAGGTCCACGATGTGAGGAGAGAAGGAGAGAGAGGAGTCAAAGATGACGCCAAGGTTTTTAGCATCACAAGAGGGCAAGGGGGGGGCCCATGGAGAGCGACCACATAGTAGAAGTCAAGGAGTGTGCAGGGTTCCCAAAGAGAAGGATCTCAGTCTTACTAGCATTAAGGCAGAGATCATTAGCAGTGCACCTTGCCTGAATAGCAGTCAGACAGTCAGGAATGAGAGATGAGGAACAGGTGGCAATGGAGGGAAGCTTGAAGGAGAGCAGCGCGCCGTCTGCATAACACTGGAAGTGAGCAGAGGAGGTGGAGATCCAGTGGGCCAGAGGGGCAAGGTAGATGTTGAATAGCCACAGTGAGAGGACAGAGCCCTGAGGGATGCTGCAGGTGGAGAGTGTGGTGGAGAAAAAGAAAGGACCCAGTTGAACCTTGGGAGGTCTGTCAGATAGGAAGGAGGTCAACCAGTCCAGTGCCAGTTCTGTGATGCCAAGGGTATCAAAGAGCAGAGTTTTAAGGGCGGCATAATTGACTGTATCAAAGGTAGAGGGAAGATCGAGAAGGATGAGAATGGTAGAAGAGTTGGAATCGAGATAGAGAGCAAGTCTTCACAGTGTTCAGGAGAGCAGTTTTCATGTCTCTGGGTGCTCTGAAGCCAGACTGATGGTCGTGGAGATAACCAACAGATTTAGTGTGGTGGATCAGTTGGGAGATGGCCAGCTTCTCCAAGAGATTGCCTAGGAAGGGGGTGATGCAGAAGGCTTTTTAAGAAGAGGGTGCACAAGGGAATGTTTGAGGGTAATGGGAAGAAGCAAGTGGCAAAGGAGTGATTGCTGAAATCAGCCAAGGCTGGAGCAAGGGAGCCAATGTTGTCCTTGATAGTTCTGGAGGAGTAGGGGAGCACCTGTTTGGAGGAGACTTTCATAGAGAGGTCTTAGTTAGTGACCTCAACCGATACAATGGGCGAGAAGGAGGTAAGGGAAGGCCAAGGGAGGCAAGAGAGTGGGTGAGGAAGGAGGGAGGGCAGGAGAAGAGAGTGAGGACAGGATGTCCTGAGTTTTGGCTGTGAAGTGAGAGGCCAGTGCAGTACAGAGGACCTGGGAAGGCAGAGCACAAGTAGAGACTGCAGTAGGATTGCTGAGCGCCTTGCATATTTTGAACAGTTTAGCCATTTCGTTGGTGGAACCAGAGATTCAGGCTTGGGTATGGCCATCTTCTTTAGAGTGGATGCAGAGTCTATTATCCCTTTGAAGCAGGCGGCAGGCCAGTCTAACAGTGGATGAGCTTGAAGCCTGGAAATTCTGTTCAGCAACTCTGCACTTGCATTTCAGAGAGGCTAGGTCAGAGTCATACCAGGTGTTGCACTTGGAGACAGGATTCATGCGGATCCTCATGACAAGAGGAAGGTTGTCCAGGGTGTTGGAGATTCAGAGGTGAAGGTTAGCAAGGGCTGTGTCCATGTGAGAGTCAGTAGCTGGAGTGGGGGGGGGGGAATGAAAGTTGCAGTGAAAGCAGCAACTGACACTCGCTTCATCGGTCAAATGACAAAGAAGGAGACTGGCAATGGGGGCAGAGGCTTAGCCGGGGCACCCAAGAGATCCATGAGAGGACAGGAGAGCATGGTCAGACCAGGAGAGAGGTGTAGTGAGAGGGCTTGAGATGGGGATGTCTGCTGAGATGAGAGCATCCAAGGTGTGTCCAGTTAAGTGGGTCGAACTGGAGGGAAGAATGGTGAGGGAAAGCGAGTCACACAGGCTGCGGAAGAATACAGTGGACGCTTCAGGAGAGTCAAGGTGAACATTGAAGTCTCTGAGGAGGGGAAACTTAGAGGAGAGAGGCGTTGTCCATCTTCGTTTTCCACTCTGAAAGGAAGAGGGAGACCAGACCAATATCCTGTAGATGGTGACGAGAGTTAGCGTGAAGATAGGAGAGACGCCAAACCTGCAGATGAGGCATTTGAAGGAAGAGTACGACTGAGTGGGTATGATAGTAGCAGGTACCCATTGAGGGAAGATCTAAGCCACTCTGCTTCTATACCGGTTAGGTCTGGACTTAGAGAGGATCTTGTAGCCCCAATGGAGGAGTGTGTCAAAAGCAGTGACGGATCTGACAGTGAACCATGTCTCAGTGACAGCGAGGACATCAAGGTCAAAGTCTTCAAAGAGGTGACAGATGACTAAAACATGTCATGACAATTCTATTCAACAGTGCAATTGGTATGTGCTCTAACTTGAATACTTGTAGCACTTTTCTATTGGGCAAAAGAGTAGACATGCGCAGTGCTCTTTATTTCTGACTTTCCAGCACACTTTCCATCTCTAACGACATTCTAGCATAATTATCATTGAATGAATGACTCTTCACAGCATATAATGAAAACCTTTCCCTTGCTGCTGTACAGTGAGAATGTTCCCATTCACTTTGGAATTCCTTGTTCCCTATATATCTAGTGTGTGCTTTTAAACCAACTATGTTAACTTTGCTTAAGCTTGAAGGCACTTTTCTGCACAGCACAGACCCAAAGAGTCAGTGGGAGCCCCATGGATGTCATTTTCACCAAAATGCCAGGAGTAGCGGAAGTGAAATCATATGGCCCTGATGGCGTCACAGGAAGTGATGCATGTGACCCCACCCTGAAGTGAAATCTCGGGAAACCATTGAACACAGCTTTCACACCTTCACAAAACAGGATGTTGCATCACATAGCATTGTTCCTAAGTACGCTACAAGAAATACGGTTATGGTATCACTATAATGGGATCTACATTTCATACAATAATGGATCACCAAATTTATCAGTAATATCAGTGTCTATATGCCCATATTGCCAAATTACTGTGAATGCAAGCAGACGTCCAATGCCAAATGATAATGATGTGTTGTTATATAGCACTTACGTGTAAGCACTTTATATAGAACAAATATACATACAATATCACCCAACCTGTGCCGGTACTCATTTATCGACCTCTGAAGGATGAAAGGCTGAGTTGAGGTGTTTAAGAACAGACTAAATCAGTGACTCAAATCCTGAAGTGTGCCTGAAATAAACCTTGAATGAGGCTAGCAATTATTGTACAGACTTCCAGAAAGGCACATGATTTGTTATTCCTATTCTTTCTTATACAGGGTCACTGCTCAAAGTGGCACATGATTTGTTATTCCTATTCTTTCTTATTCAGGGTCACTGCTCAAAGAACCCCCTGTTTTAAGAGGCCTGAAAAAGAAAGCCAGCCACTCCAGAAACAAAGAGCCACATGGCGCTGGTCACACACTAGGAGCTTACATTTAAAATTAAAAAAAAAATGTAATTTTTTATTTATTTAGGGGTAGCAAGGGAGATCACAGGGGTAGCAAGGGAGAACCCCTCTGCTTTAATGCAGGTTCTGGGGAGTGTTGAACAATTGGGGATTTCGTTTTGAAATGCACCCTTCCCCTTTAGGGTATAGTTGGGGCTGGCAACAATAATGTTGGTGATACCCAATTAATTTAAAAGACTATGGGGTTCATTCCAGGTTTGTTGGTATCCCACCGATAAGTCTGGCATGATACCACCAAATGGTATTACCATTTCTGCTGCCAGATATCCTGGTGTTACCAGGATATTACAAGCAGCAGAAATACCAGAAATTCCTCATTCCATAGAGTCCCATAGTACTCCCTGGAGGGGAAATACCAGCTATTTAATGCTGGTGGGGGACTGTGTTATCTCCAGCTCTTGGCTGGAGGTAAGTCATGTAACCCAAAAGTGCTGGTAAATGTTATTACTGGCACTTTTTTTCCCAGACCAGCAAACTTCTAATGAGGCCCAATATCTTTATTAACACTTGGATAGATGCTGGAGATTTCAAATTTCCCCAAATCACTTCATTGGCCCTCATTAGGACCTTGGCGGAGGACCATGGCGCTATTAGCACCATGGTCCATGGCGCTAAGCTGCCAACTCCGCCATGGGGGTTGGCGGACTTACCGCCCCATTCCGAGGTTGGCGGGGCGGTAAGTCCCCAATCCCCATTTACCCTTCCCCATTCCCATTTCTGGCCCCATAGGGCATAATGGGAGTGGGGAAGGCGTTAATTACGCCACCGTAAATTACGGTGGCGTAATTAACAACAAGGTCCCTTAGCGCCATGGATTTTAACGCCTGCTAAAAGCAGGCGTTAAAATCACCATGGCGCTAAGGGAACTCGTACTCAGGCGGTAAGGGGCGCCATGGTTTACGCCGGCGTAAACCCCTTACCGCCTGGGTCCTAATGAGGCCCATTGTCTTTTGATGATGTAGAAATTAATTACATTATTAATTAAAAGGAAAATGCTAGAGATCTACTTCTGGATGCCCACCCCATGAATGTCTATATAGGGGAAGACATTCATTGAAATAGAACCCCACTAATGTTTTGCTTGGTTGGAATTAAGTATTTACTTTGAATCTCTCTGGGTTTGTGCACAGGAACAGTAATCAGTTCATCTCATTAGAAGCAATGGGACATGCTTATGAATGGTACTCCAAAAGCCTCTTTTTATCTCTTGTTATGAGTGACCTGCAGCCTCAGTCCATCTCCTGGTTCTCTCCATATTTTAGCTGTAAATTTTATTTCTCCCAGATTTCTCCTCTTCTCTTGCTTTCTTGTCTTTATCAGTTCCCTTTTCTCACTGTGTATCTCCTTTTAAAATCCCCCAGCCACCCACAAAATATGTAAATTAGGATGTACTGGCTCATTGGCTAATTGTTCTGATTGGACCTCTTTGTTACTCCCTCTAAATAAGGACAACCCCCGTTGCCCCTATTTGGTTTTCAGGTCTACAGGCCCCATTTCTGGGAGTTGGTGCTCTGGCCATCTGAAATTGCATTTCTGAACAAACTTAAATATGAAGTTAAAATCTTCAACATGGCACTTTTCTCCAATGTTCTAATAAGGGTCACAACCCATATATTTCTAAATTGGTCTGATCATGCCGATAGCAATGAACTGTGTCTGGTGTCAGCGGGTGATTACCTGCTTGAATGACACATTTTTGTGATTTCCCCAAAAAGAATTACAGTTAGGCTCATGATAGATTGCAGATAGGTATCTGATTCCATTAGCTACAAGATACCTGGCTCTCTGATCGGTAATTCATTTTGGAGAGCCGTCATCTTTATTTGTCTTTCAACTTTGGTTCCCAAGGTCGAATGTTAAGGGTATTCCTGTCAACAGAGAGTGATTGTTATGTGTTTTCTGGAGTGGTATGAACCATCTATGTATCTGTTACCATTCTCAGGTTTATGAGCAAAACATGATTTCCATAGAGACCTATGATATCCTCTAAATTATATGTATATTTTTAGTTCAATATAACAGGACATTTCTGTTCCTAAGCCCTGTGGTCAGGCTGGGTAATCTCCTATCTGTTGACATAGTCTGCAATAAAACCTCTTAACATTCTTTCAGGGCTAATTACCTAAACATGTGGTTCCTTATCTCTTTGGGCAGAGGGACTACAACTCTGCCCCCTGGGATCATGTAATCTGCTGTTGCATGTCAAATGGGTTTCAACCCTAGGCCCCACCACAAAACTGAATTTAATTTTGGGTATTTTTAAAAGTTCAGGATCCATGGGTTGCACTTTTGTTTGCTCAGTGAACACCATTACCTCCATAAACATCACTCCCAGGCCTAAGCTCTGCCTCCTCTTTTTCTCTGCTAAGATTCAAAGGATTTGACTAAATGGGGAGGTGATGGAGTGTTTGACCTCTGTGATCTGATTGGGACAAGGTTTCCTGGTGTTTCCCAGCACATCTTTATTACAGTTCTTATGAGCAAAAACTGTGCTTTTCTTTTTGGCATGCATACTGTTACATTAGGCCTGTTTTACATCTCACATTTAATACAGTACATTTTGCTTCATTTTCCCTCGAGCTGCTTATGTCAGTATTTTTCAACAGGTTAAAAAAGTCACAAACATCATTAAAAGCGTGCCTTTGAATTACATCTGGCCAATGGAGTTTTCTTTTTGATATGTTCATTTTTCCATCATCTGCCGAAGAGTTCTCCTTAGCATATCATAGTTTTGTCAAAGCTGTACTTCAGTGCCTCAGTAATATGTCTGAAAAAGGCATGTACTTTCGGGCCCTGTCAAATGAACATGGGTCCCAGTTCGTTTTCCATATTTCTGTGCCTTTGGGCCTCACTTATCCTGATGCAGTTCATTAGTATCCTGAGGCTGAAAATACCCCACACTGGCTTCCCCCTTGGTAACCTTTACATTACCCTTTCTACCCATAGACCACCAAAGAACTGAGTGATAGCCTCTAAAGCATTAAGTTGTATTTTCACTTTTGTCTCCAAATGCTCAGAAGTTAAACATCACCACAAGGCTTGCAAACTTGGGAAGTGCCTTCATGCCTGTTTGGCCTATTAACGCTGGGTAGGCCACCTTCTCATAAAATCTGACCCCAGCTGCAGAATTATTGAAATCCTATTGTTGTTCCACTACTGTGATTTCGTATATGTGAGGAACATTTAGAAGTTGATTTGTTTTTCTTGATTTCTGTGTGACAGAAGTCAGCTAAAGATCAGAGTTGAGCCACTCCACTTTGTTTCTAATTTAAACAGTTATCAACAGCCTGCACCAAACCTTACCCATATGATGGGCTGTAAACTGAAGTATGTATTCCCTGATCTTTACAAATTCAAAAATGGCAACACTGTTACACAGGATGTCCTATTCTAGAACTATGTTAGCATAGGCTGCACTTGGCATATGTTTGTAACAGTTCAATATGTGAGGCTGCACCTAACTCCCTGGGACTGTGCAATGCATAGTGTCAGGTTGGATAACTCAACGAGGGAAGCAGCTGCCTTGACATTGGTGCAGGCTGCACGCCTCATGTTAGAAAGTTGGCAGAATAGACTCAGCCCTTCATATGTCCGAGGTTGATAAAATCAGTACCATTAAATTGGGTCATAATTACATTAACAGATATTGTCACTGTGTTTAGAAGGTGAAGGAATTCACATGAAACGCTATAGAAAATTCGGACAATGTATGAGGCATTTTATGACATCATGGGATCAATTGAGGCTGCATTTAGCATATACTCACAGCAATTGGGCATGTGTGGCTTTGCCTTTTGTGGGTATACCAGAGATTAGATATAGGGTGACTAAACGTCTTGGTTTTTCCAGGTCCCCGAAATTGGCCCTCTGTCCCCTGCCTTCCACCCCTATACCCTGAGATTTTTTTGAAAAGGAAAAACACACCCTGGTAGCAGAATCCCAACTGTGACTGACGGGAGGATTTTCATCTTGACATGGCCATGCACAATACTCCTTTATCAACTGTTCAGCATACATTATAAGCCAAGCAAATATTACAGTTTGGCAATTTTGGATTAACACTTAAGCCAGATCTCTGCCATCCTGGGGTAGGCTTGAACACCCAACCTTTCAGTTTGCAGTCATATGCATTAACTGCTTGTGGCCCAGGGGATTTAGAAAGGGCTTCATAGGTAGGTCTCAAATAGCAATCAGACAACACGCTTACAGTCACAGCCAAATTGCACAGTTTATATCCAGGTAAATATCACTAACCCCTCCGCACATCACAATTTCCCATACTGAACTGTAATCATGGTACTCACTGTCAATTTGTAGTCCTACTTGCATGTTGCGTGTTGGTTGCATGACCCGTTTTTTTATTTGAAAATGTGGTCACCCTAGTTAACTACAATTCTGAGGAATTGGAGTCTGCACTTGACATACACTGGCAGCCCATGAACATGCCAGTCTGTATCTTCCATACAACATAATTGGTTTGTGAAGCTCAAACAGGCATAAAATTGAGGTACCTGAATATTTTATGACACACTTGGCATATTATGGCAGCAAATGGGAATATGAGGCTGCATTAAACATAAAAACACCACCATAAGATGCTAGTAACTATTCGTACGGGGCTGTACTGGCATATGAAGGCACTGCTCCTGCCCTTTGTTGGTTCTGCCGAGAGTTAGCCTGTCATATCATGAACCCACCCATAGAAACCAAAGTAGGACCCTAGGTAAAACATGGTTGGCAACTGAAATAGTATTTTACCTGCTTTAGCAACTATCAGTTTATTAAGCATAAACCTACTTAAGATGTGATTGCATCGACATCACTTCAAGCGATATCAATTCATGTTTTGTCAGGTGTATAATGTCACTGCCTCTTCTCCTAGCATTTTGGAGAATTGGCATCCTTGGGGTGCGGTGCTGCACAGCTATGGGCAAAGGTTTGTAGCTGTGTTAATGTGACAATCATATACCATACCATCAGAAGCACATCAAATAACAACAGAGACATTAAAATGTGTCTCGGCATTGCAGCAGTCAAAGGAATTATGTTTGTCTTTCTGCTGCATATGACTTTACTCCAAAGAAAGCTGTGGTGGCGTGGGGTGCTTGCAAATTGGCGTGTGGGAGATTCCCTGCGTGATACTGGAAAGTAATGTGTGTCTGTGCCATTGAAATAGCATTAGCCATATGAGGAAGGAGGTTTCATGCGATATCATTAATCTCAGAAAAACCCCTCACATTATTTCATTGCCATTAACAGATTGTTGCACTGTGTATCAGCTATTGAAAAGTCCAACAAGAATAGAGGTTAGTTTTCCGCTATTGGAAGGGCATACATACATTGCAGGATAGTATACATTTCAACAATTGTATATTTTGATGATCTAGGCTTTTGGAAAAACCATGTGAAGAATTAGGAAGAATATATCACATTTTAATAATATGCAAGGAATTTGGGGGATTTATCAGTGTGTATGCTTGTAATACCAACACTAGCCTCCAATCAGCAATACCAATGTTGCCATTTTAGTAGCTATGACTGAGGTACATATTTGTATTACCCTATAAAACATAAGAACTCGATATAATTTCAACAACCATATATAACTAAGCATACCTAGAATAGATGGCCTAGATCCTTGTTCGTGTATTACATGTAGCTTGTGCCAGAACACCCTGTTGAAGAATTGATTGTATGTGGCACAGTGTTATATCAGTTTATGCATTCTGAACACAGCGAGGCTAAATCTAGCACACACAACATTTCCATCAATAATGAGTTTTGGCAGATGTAATCTAATTTATTTGGGAGGCGTAGGGTTACTGAGAGCTTCCGGTGGAATATACCACATAGGAAGGCATGGAGGTATCCTCGATGCTAGAGACCCAAATCATACTTTAATTAGCACCTGCATCGCTCAGATACGCATGGTTAGCCTGAGTTTAAGATGAGGGTGCACGTATATTTAAAGAGGCAGTTTGCACAGAAATATTACTGGCCCAATCGATTGGCATGTATTTTTGAGCATGTATACTTTGATTGATCGTAAAAAGATTTCCAATGCATCTTACCTTACTTTTTCTCACATTTACACATGCGAAACTGATGGGTCGGGTACCACCATATTGTGCTAAAATTAGCCGTTGATCCATCATCCTAAGATCAGTGCCCTCGCGGCAGTAATTCAGATCACCTGCCCCTCAAGCTGACATCACTGGACGCTTACACCCCTTTTCACAATGCCAATGCACGTCTCATGACAACGTCCTCTGTGTGCAATCTATTGACATGTCTCTATGGAAATGTCAAGATGCCTCTTTCCTCGATAAGCATAAACAAACCCTTTCTGGTGAGACAAAATTGGAGTTTCTTTTTACTCAATGTCAGTCTATTTCATTCCGAGCCTCCTAGACTTATATTTGCTCTGTTCAGCTATCTACCAAGAACAACACACTGAGAATAGGTACTTACACTACCTAAAATTAATTAACTATGTAATTTCTTTTTATGTAAACATCTTTTATATTATGTAAAAATATATTTACCAAACCATATTAAAATTCCATATTTACATGGCTTCTTTTTTACTTGTGTCAATGTGAAGGTTAAAGTTTGGGCTTATTATTCTTGTCTTTGCACTGTGGGTTTGTGTAACATGGCTGTTTCGTCTCTTATGTTTCTTGTACTTTGCATTTTAAGGTAAAACCTCCTTTCATTACTGTATACAAACAAAAACTTTTTTTATTTTTCTAACTGTTCATTTTGTACTTTGTCAATATTCAGGAACTATGGCAACAATTCAGTCCTATCTGTACGAGCATGAATATTCAGAAGAGGAAATGGTTGAAAGAGAAAGAAGCTAAAACGATGGAAAATCAGATGAAAGTCATAAAGATCAATCACAGGAGCCTGATGCCAGTTGCATGGAAGACTTTCCACCTGGTGTACCTGGCATTGTTGCGAGGTTATGGCAACTTTGATGGAGAACTGCTGTTGCAGAGAAAAACCTGGCTGCTTGGGCTTCATAGCTGAAGAAGACACGCCACCAATATGCGTTACCCAGCTGCATGACTTGAGGGCAGTCTGCCTTACAAGATCTGTGTTGCGAATGATGCTGGTCTTTATGCACAAACTTCGAACAACAGTTTGCCCTCGTAATCCAAGCAATGAGTATGTTTCCTCTTTATACAATTGTACGTTTGGCAACCAAGACTGCTAACATTTTATGTTGTTCTCCTACATCATTATAACTTCTAGGGATCACTGATGAAAGTTTAAATCTCATTTTAATCTCAAGCCAAAGTATTCAACATTTTTTTTAAAGACCAGGCAATTTAATTTCTTTCACTTTAAAGTTAAAAACAATATCTCCCTATGTTTCAAACTGTTTTTGCTGGACTGGCAGTTCACATTTCTAATTCATCCCTACTTGCAAACATAAGTACTGTCAGTATTTTGCTCGAAAAGGTACTTTTTTGAAGCATAATAATGACTCATATTTTAGAAGAAAGTGCAAACATAATAAATACAATTATTGGATTCATTTAAGTAAACTCTTCCTTCATCTTGTACAAAGATGGTACAGGCTTGTGGCATATCGAGCGTTTACATGGTGGATTAATGGAAGATTGGGATTCTCTGTTCGACAAGTAATACCTGCCTGTGTGGTTCGAGCCATTCATGAGAAATTCCCCAGTGACTCCAGACAATAAAAGGGATTTATGCAGTCAGTACCTCAACCACAGCAGTACAATTTGTAGTTTGC
The DNA here is from genome assembly GCF_040938575.1 of Ambystoma mexicanum. Classification (NCBI taxonomy): domain Eukaryota; kingdom Metazoa; phylum Chordata; class Amphibia; order Caudata; family Ambystomatidae; genus Ambystoma; species Ambystoma mexicanum. The sequence goes on from NC_090934.1 coordinate 582,005,126, forward strand.
CAATGCCATCAACCTTACCAAACTAAATATAAAAATGAGGTAATATGAAGTTATCAGAACTAAATTGTAAGTCACCAACAGGTCCAAACATCCAACATTATAAATAAATGCTATCCCAAGACGATCATTTTAGATCAATGTGCTTTAAAAAGGTTACAGGCATATTGCGCTCACCTCATCCACATCAATCCCCCTCTGGGCAGTTAGCACCTGTGACCGTGTGCTCGCAAGGGAGCTGGGCAGGTGGGAACGAACAATGTGCCGAATACCATGTACACATCAAAGGGTTGTTTCGCATGGGGACCTGTGGCCACATGGCCACCCCTGACCCAGTGTATCCAGACTCCCCTTTGAAGAACCTGTCTCTGAAATCAACATGTCCTTTGTCTATGTTCCAGGCCTATCATGCTTGCCTCATCCACACTCACCCCCCCCCTCCGGTATCAATCGCAGTTTGCACCTCTGACGGTGCACTCGCAAAGGGTCTGGGCGGGTGTGAATGAACAGGGTGCCGGATACCATGTACACCTCAAAGGGTTCTTTTTTTGCATTGGCCACATGGCCACCCCAAACCTGGTGTCTACAGACTCCCCTTTGAAGACCATGTCCATGAAATCAACATATGTATGTGTACTTTGACTGTGTTTCGGGCCTATTGCGCTCCCCTCATTCACATCCATCCCCCCTCTGGTATCAATGACAGTTCTCACCTGCGACCATGTGCTCATAAGGGGGCTGGGTGGCTAGGAACGAACATGCCAAATATTCACAGTTAGCAAGAAAACATCTCGGAAATCTACAGCGGATATCATCATCTATCCATTTTTTACCTTAGTTGCAGTATCGGCTCATTTATTTTTCCAAGTAACAGTTAGTGAACTATTGGTTTCGCAAATATGGTTTGTCAATTTGTTACTTTTATATTCATTTTTATTCAATGTACATCATATTTCGATTTTAATTTAGCTCAAATTCTTCATCATTATCAACCTTTCTATGTATTGTTATCTCTGTAATTACCATATCATGTGTATTGTTTGGAAATGTAATGTCTCATATTTTATGTTTTAAATGCATGTTTTCTTTAGGTGTACCAGTACTACATTTCTTCTTGTGCTAGACCAATTATTTGTGACTAATTTGGTCATCCTAATTGTTGGACCAGGTTACAGGGCATTCTTATAAAGACTAAAATAAAGTTTACTTTCAAAGCTATGTGTTGGTTGAATTACATAATGTGATACTTTATTAATTATAATCTTTAATTATATTTTTAACAGATTTTCTGGACAATCAAACAATGCATTCATGTATCATTTATGGTTGCCCTAATATCAGCCATGCCAAATTTCAGGTACCGTGATGCATGTTTTACCAAAGGATACGGTGTTAAAAAGAACATGGTTGTTAAACTGTGGAGTAATAGTGTCTGAGATTGAAAGTAGAGCCAAGGATGTCTTGGAGGACGTGAGTAGCAATAGATTCCACGTCTGCAGCATGCACTTCTCAGACGATATGTACGAACCGTCAAAGTACACTATATAGCATCACTCCCGACTCCTTCGCAAATAACTTTCCAATACAGTTCCAACAGAATTTCCGCGCACGCTGACTCAGGTGAGTAGTGAATGCTAAATGTATGTTCATAAGTACGCAATTGGTGTGTATACATATCTATCTAAATGATCACACAATCTATTGAAATAGTGTGTCAAAAAGTATAATGATGAAAGTTTTGGAGTTTTTTGGGAATATGTGTTTCAATATTTCATTACACTTTTCCATTGTGGCACTATGTATAGTAGTTTTTTTTAATTTTTCACTTTAGACTACTTTGTGTATCCCTACTTTAGGGACAAACAAACAGTTCAGTGCAATGGGAGCATTTCTAAAAACATTAATAGCATCCTCTAAAAATTGGTTATTTTGGGAAAATATGTTGCTTACCATGTCTGTCTTTACATTGACCACACTGATGAAAGTACAGTCCATTACCACGGATGAAACAACAGACACATCAAATAGCCAAACTGTGAGGCCAACCAACATGCACATAAACTTATTTTAGAGTGTTTACTCTAAATTCTAATGCTAATGTACGTTATCTATTGCACACTGTTATGAATATATACATTGAAAAAAGGACCAAGTTTCAACTTTGACAACTATTTCGGAATAAACATCAACCTCACTCCGCTTTAAAGTCATTTCTTTCACACTATTCATTCCGATGTGACTACACAATGCATGTATAAGGTCAATTCTTAGACATATTGATTATTGTTATTTATAATATTAGCTATTGATATAAACTGACATGTAGGATCATATCAAAATACTGACTCTTTTTCATTACATTGTCTTGTTATATTTCTCTTAAATCACTATTATTACAATTTTTTTAATACAGGGGGATGCAGGATCTTCAATAATGTACTATTCTCCTAATGCAACCGGTAAGGAGGTTGCGCTATGAGACATGCACATTTATTGGAGGTTATTTATAATTGTTGATTAATAATATTTTGTTTAAAATTAATAAGAAAAGTTATCATTTATTTATAATGTATAACAATTTTGACAAATGGCAAAACATCCAGGTAACAACCTTGTTGTGTCAATCACCCACACACATGCAACAATGACAGTAATCCATCACAAAACCTTAGATTGTAAAAGAATGACATGGAATCTTTCACTCTCTAAATAGTCTAAGCATGCATTAACAAACTATTGCTTCCTACCTAAAGCTCAATAGGCACCAAAGAAACATTATAACGTGACATACTTTTGGTGGCAACAAATTATTCACTTCGTTTTGCAGGATGTTCTCACTGTAATTCCCTGTAACATCTTCGAAACTCACCTGGTACAATTTAAATTTTTTTTAAAATGTTACATCTACAAAGTATTTGACTTTATCTCATTAAAAATTTAATTTTTATAAAAGATTTCACTGAAATATTTCTTCCAGTGATTTACTGTCTCAGTTTTCAAAATATAACTGATGCTTTAAAGTCAACCATCATAAAACTAATTTCTTAAGATGTTCTTTTGCGATCAAAGATGTTAACATTAAATTGTTTAACTAATAAACAATATTTGTTGAATTTAATATGTACAAGGAGTGTACTACTGAAGCAGTTGAGATTGAAGAGACACATGGACCCAAGGTATACATATGATTTTGTAAAAGATCAATTATCATCCATTTTTCATTTCAGATAATTTGTATTATGCGATAATGGTTTTTCATACAGAAATTAGGTTCTATTTGTGATTGTATATATATATATATATATATCTTGCAATGGAAGAGTAAAATGCTTAGTTTCTACATTTTCAAAACGCTCTTTTTCAGCTTCGTGATGAAGTCAGCAACACTAGGAAAACAAGGCTAAATAAACAGGATTTCATGTTTTTAAAGGGGTTGTTTAGAATGTATTTTTTTGATATTACATTTTGAGCTTGAAATTCATATATTCTGTGAGTGTCCTATAAATTAAGCATGTTATTGTATGAGATGAGTATGAACACTCTTGTAATGTTTCGCTTTTATTTCTCTTATTGTCTTTTTTATCATCACTGAACACTCTGATTATGATTCGGCGTCTCCCTCCCAGGTCTCCCGCTTATCCTGTTACCTGATAACTTTGGGGAATGCGTCACCAGGATCTCTCTTCATTCGGGTCTGGGTGCTGTCCTTACCTAACCGACTTCTTTCCTTCGTTTGGTTTCTCTTCCTCTAACTCTTTGGTTTGGATGGCGTCCCGGTTTTCCATATACCTGTACATCACTCTGCCTCTTCCAAGGTGTTGTATCAGCATTACTATAAGGACCTCTGGTCCACTACAGTTTCTCTGTGGTCACGCCACCTTATGTGGCTGCTCTCTCTCTTTTGCTTGTCCGACGCAGTGATTCAAACTGATCCAGCTGATTCAAACTTTGCGGGTGTCCTCCCCTCTAGCTGTAGGCCTTCCCTGGCTTGTCTCGCTCTCTCTCTTCCTGCAGGCTCTTATCCTCCATCTTATTCCTCCTCATCCTAGTAAAATGATGTTTGCCATTTAAAGGGATAGTTGCAGTTTCTGGATTGCAATAACACATCCTTGTTCTTTCCTCATACAGACCTGGGTAAAATATGTCTGAAGAGGTGATATTGAAGGGATTTCTAGGGAGTTCCTCATAAGAATGGGAGTCCTTATCCTCAAAGAGGGAGTCTCTCCTAGTGAGGTACCGCTTGCCTGTAACCCTAGAAAGGGTGTTGTGGTGTGGGCTCACCTCCCTAGCCTCACGGGGGTGGGGGGATTCCCATGATTCGTCACACTATACAGACAAAAACAATCCCATGAAAATATATCTCAAAACACCTTCAGAATTTCAAGCATTCATCACTCTTAAAGGCACAGTATAATCTTACATTAGTGGGGGTGGATTTTGTGCATGATGGCACACTAGTGACCAGGTTTCATCAATGATATTCCAAAAACCCTGTACTACTTTTTTTTGATTAATGTATTTGGGAAAAAGTATTTGCTTCTGTAAGGGCACCAACACACAATATCATGCTTGGGAGGAGGCATCACGCCTGGGAGCTAATTTAAGGGTATTGGCATGAGAATCTCTCCACAGCAGCAAGAGATCTTACAGAGGTATTCTTAGGTGAGACCTGTCCCTAACATGTGGTTATACATGTTCCCTCTACGCAAAAGCAAGTATTTCCTACTGTTTCCTCAGATCTATTTGCAAACAGGTTAAGGTGTGGGCTAAGGTGTGTGAAGGAGGGGCTTCACTTTCACAAACTGTGTCCTTGGAATGCTGTCTGACTGTTGGTGAAGGTGGGTACTTTGTGCCTGCACTCCTGCTAACACAGTAAATTAATCATTTTCCTTCGTTCATGTCTGATAAGCATCAATCATCACCTCTGGTTGTGTGTGAGAAACCTGCCAAGAAATATACTGAGTCCAGAGTGTCATCTTTGGAGAATAAACTGAATGGTTTGACAAGGGAGAATCAGGAACTGAAATGACAAGTTTCAGAAAATAGCAACAAAATCCTGGCATTGGAAATCCAGAGCCAACGTGATGACCTTTGAATTTACGACTTTCTGAAAAACTGAAAAAAAGAATGCTTTGGATTTCCTGTTGAGGGAGTTAGGAAAAATGTTGGCTCTACCTCGAAAGCTGGGCCAATATCGTTACTGTGGTAGCCCCGACCTCACATCACCAGGCTGCACTGGCTGTTATAGTGGTGGCCCAACCTCACACACTATCAAACACCAACCACAATCTTGGTTTTTGAGCACCACTAACCGGACACAGCTATCATCGTGGTGCACCACGTAGGAACACCCACAAACCACCAAACACACAAGCCACAGCATCTATCCACACACCACGATATACATCCCTAAGCATTATAGAAATATTGATTGACCGCCTGTCATTGTACCCCTTCGTGGGCAATGTAAACCAACCCACACTCCCCACTCTCAAGGGGATTGCAGTAGTAAGGGAATCCCCCCCTATCTGCCTTCAAACTGTGGTCCACAACAATTAAGCACCATGACACCCCCTACCACCCGAGCTGCATCAATACGACAGCGGGCTACCGCACTCTCCCAGTTTCACACTATTAAATATCACAAGATTGATTAGTCACTGATTCTGATTTGCTTGTTTTCCATATACATAACAAGTGCAAAGATGTTTAGCAGAGCTACAGCTCTGCTGCACTTGGATAGGTTGTGGTGTCTGGCAATGCATTGCCCTCGGAGAAATTGTGTGCCATTGCCATGTCTCGCACTTGCAGGGCAGCTGGGGATTTCTCATGTATTGAACCCGTACGAACTCGGGGAATGGCCCTGAATCGCACTGGGAGAATGTGAGGGGTGGCCAGGAATTGAGCGTGGAGGAACTGTTAGGGCTCGCAATTCATGGTACTCATAACAATTGTGAAGGTTTAGCGCAAACACACTATTTGTGAAGATGTGCCATGCTCTCCACCTGGAAGAATTTGAAAGTATAGCCTGCACTCTACTAGTGGTTATTTGGAAAGGCTAGCCTGTGGCGCTAACCATTTGTTAAAGCCGCAAGGATGACACTACCTGATCAAACAGGTGTATCTACAACAAAACTCCATCTGAGTTTCTAGGTGCGTATAAATGCACCACTTCGGACCAGCTGCACGCATGTCTACCCATACACATCAGAGTACAGCAATGACTACAACACATTTGGTCTCGCTGGTCACACAATTGTTCTTTCTACTTACCCCAAGCTATGTCTCAACACCTCTGCCATCAGTATGCAGTGAAGACCTATGACAGATTCAGGCCTGCTGGACACATAACGAGTCTCTTATACTCACACTTACCTAACCTCCCTCAGCACCCATTCACATGCCTGACCTTGTGGGTTGCTTTTTACTAGAGCCCGGCCAGACCTGCTAAACCTTATCGTGGCCAAATGGGCACACACATTCAAATCCAACTCTGTGATTTGCCACATTTTGTACTTTGATCCCCGAAGGTGTTCCCACCACTAGCGCATTGAGACTATAATGATGGTAAAAACGCTATATAAATGTCAACTACAATACGATAACATATAAAATAATAAACCACTTCCATTTATCATTAAGTTCATGGGGCACACTGTGAAATGCAATATTCTAACATGTCAGAGAAAAGGGACACCTCTACTGGGAGGGATGAGTAATCCAGGATATCAATTTACCAGTATTGCAGTTAACATGTGTTTATTAGAGAATTAAGTTTCAGGGGACAAAAAAGTTGGCAAGACAGAAACATTTAATGTACTTCATGACCTATCTTGAAATACATAAGGTGAAGTTTGTGGAAAATGTACATGTCAACGGCTCTGACCAAAACTATAGCGTTTGTAGAGAAACTGAATTAGTAGAGCTATCGCTCTAATTTTACATTTTGCCTTGATGTGACTTATTATTATGGCGTTAATCCCCATTCCATAGGCTGGGAAGAGGGGTGGGGGGTCAGGGCCTGGCAGCCCAAGTTATCACCCCTGAGCGAAGTGAGGGTGGATAACGAGGGCACCAGGCCGTTACCTCCTGTTCCAGCACTTGGAACGGGGGATTAGGGCTATTAGAACCCCAGAATGCCAAAGCGGTAACCCAGGGTGCTAACAAAATGGTGCCAATCCCGGCAGAAATTAACAAAAGCTGATGAGACTGCATGGGGGTCATTGATAGAAGGGAAGGCAGGGTGCAATGGAGTGATTGCTGAGGGGGTAAAGAGCATGAAGTAGGGGAGCAGGGGAAGGAGAACACTGTAAAAACTGTTTCATAGCCTGTCTTCACTTTCGTCTTCATGTGTGATTTAGAAGGACAGTTGGGAATCAATATGTAAGTGCATTCTTTTTGCACTGGCAACAGGTTTAGAAAGACTCTTCCAGGGCCATTGTTTTGAGCCACATTTGTAGCCATGTTCTGAGAGGTGCAAATGTATTGCTCATAGTGTACAGCTTGAGATATACTGCTAAAATCGTTGAAGAATCATGCTAAAGCGATGTCTTAGATGGAGAATACCTTCCTATGAATAAAACATAATTGATAATCATCCGCGTATTTGTAAATGAGTAGATGAGTAGTGGAAAGATACGGAACATGAAGCGGACACTTGGCATGACCATATGAATACCATTGAGGACAGACGTGTGCAATACACTCTTATGCACATTTGCCTGAATTAACCATATTTCATATTGGACAGTGATGCAAGCACGTCAATTCATTCAGGAGGAACTAAGTTGTGGTTGACAGTAGAGATGAGATTTCGGAAATAAGTGGGCCATACCACCATGAAAGCTATTTTTCCGCAGTCTTCACTCCATTCCCAAAGTGTAGGACCATTGTGTATAATTGGATCATGTGACTCCTTCAGGGGGTGGTTACATAAAGGGAAAGTAAGCAGAGTCTTTAAAATGGCTAATATCAATTGGAAACACACATAGGCAGTCTGGCTACATGAAGGGCTACCCACATAGAGGTGCAATATGATGAATGCAGGTGGTACATGTGGGCGTGGGGGTACAGCGGCACACAGGTTTGGAAATGTTCTCAAGAGGGACTAAGTGGTGCAAAGGTGGAGGAGTGTGGGTGGGTGTGGTGGCTAGAATGTGCCAGTTTTCAAATACATCATATGTATTCATTAATGATAATTTTATAACATGCTTAATACCGGAGATCAGTCACGAAGCGTGGGACTGGGATTCGCAATTGTGTTGTTCTGAGTTGTCCTGTTTCCCAGACAAACTACATTGCCCCTGAGTTTTCCTCCCAGCCTAGTATCATGCTTACTGGTGATAGTGGGAGGGGCCAATAACTGATCCCAGGAACTGACCATGCAGTGGACACGCTGAAATTATGTGGGTCTGCAGGTACAAAGGACGCAGAGTCCAGGAGTATGTATGGTAGGCCTCATTGTTCCACTCGTACTTCCAGAACACGCGAGGCAACTACAACATGTAAAGTACATCTAGAGATAGGCCGCTGGTCAGCCACACCCTGCCATCCAGCTCCCTATCTCCAACTGCCGCTCTTGGAACCCTCAAGACTCCAAACGCCATACATTCCACTCTGACCTCACACACTTTGACATCACAAGAACTGGGTGCTCAGCTACCATGACACCCAGCAACAGCAAGCTACAACACTTCCCAAAGCCACAAAGGAAGGAAGTGAACTGAAAAAAAAGTGTAGTTTGTTAGACCCACGCTCATAGCTGCACAGGTGCTGGTGAGTGGGCAGGGCACACTGACTGGTCTCGACACAAATAGCTTTCTGCTTGACCTTTTGTTCTTTTCCAATCCAGGTGGGGATTTAAGTTTATTGTTGAGCAGGAGGGGGAATTCTGTCTCACAGTTGAGAGTGACGCGCGGTGGCCCACAGGAGGTAGATGATCCTCTCCCGGGAACTGCTCTATCTGATCATTATGTTCAATGTTCAAATACATCTTCTGTTTTGGGGTGTGGTTAAATGGTGAGAGTACTTCACGTGTAAATATGGGTGGGATGCTGAGGGGGGCTAAGGGGGAGATATATCAAGATGTCTGCTGGGTTTGGCGAGACGGGAAATGATTAATATTTGTATTATTTCTTCTAATAATATTTTTATTAGGGTATGGTTTGAGTGTGGACCTAGATTCGGGAAGCAATGCGGTGCTTTGAAAATCATAGCGGGAAGAACATGGTGAGCAAAGTAGAGACACAAGCGAGGAAGGAGGTAATAACGGGGAGGGGAGGCGCGAGATGAACAGGCTTGGATGACTGCACAGTAGTCTTTTGTCTCATGCAGGGTGGGAATCAACCCTTTATCTTTACAAATGTTCTTTTATCCGCTCTTTCTCTTTCCTCCTCTGCTCTACCCCATGGCCTCCCTGGTGGTCACTGGGCATTGAAATGTCACAATTGAGTCTTAGAGGAAATGCATTAAAAACCTTGTTTTTGTTGCTAGGGTGTGGGCACACCCCTGATATGGGGCACTTATGTACAGCACTTAGACCATTATAAGCAACAGCCCCCTTGTATTCTCCTTTTTGAACGTGGATGGTCTGTACCATCAAATAAAGAGAAGAAGAGTGATATCATTCCTAAGGAAGACATCAGAAGTGATTTCTTTTCAGAAGACCCACTTGACTTCAGAGGAGAATTATACTCAGGTGAAGGGATGGGTTAGGGGCCAACAAGTCACGCTCATACTCTAAGAACTCATAAAGTGTGAGTTACTGTTCTTTAAGCACTTGCACTTCAAATTCTTGGAAGAATATATGGATGATAAAGGCTGAATCAGGGTCATTAAGGTACATATTGAAGAAACTCGCTGTCACTGCCAATGTAAATGCCACAAATATAGTTGACAATGCATTCTTTGCCAGCCTATCACAAGCGAAACAAGACATGGGATGGGGCAACCTAATAATAGCAGGAAATCTAAATGTGCCCATAGACATGGCACAAAATAGGATAGATGGAGGCTGGTCCAATCAATCAAATAACAGTAATACCATTAATTAAATTAAGTATAGTGCAGGACCTTTGTGATGTATGGTGACTTAAATACTCAACGCTTGAATTCTCCTATTTCTCGGGAGCTCATGACGGCTTTTCAATATTTGACTTATTTCTAACAGCAAAATAAGTGAGATGTAGAACATTGTAATGTTGGATCGCGACTTGCAGTGGCCAGCAGTTTTGCCATTCGGAATACCAAACAGGTGTGCTCAATTGATTTTCAGCAACTACCTGTTGGCGGAAGCTACATTCGCTGACTCTCTGGAAAAGAATATCAAAGAGTATATACGGGAGTGTTGCTAGAACGTCAGTCCTGTGGGGCTCCCTGAAGGCCTTTACGAAGTTAGAGGAATTGCCTTCTGGTCCAAACAAAAAGAACAATGAGAAAGAGAGCTATAAAACAGGCCGAATACACTAAATAGGCTAACTGGTCCATACAAACATAACCTCTGTGAGGCGAACCCGAAAGAGCTTCTGACACTGAGCGAGGCCTGCGATGTACTGCAGGCATAAGAACCATGACTACTTGGTGTCGGAGAAAAAAGCATCTAAGCTGCAGGCTATCAACTTTGCCAAGCATGGACGAGGAACATGATAGCAACATTTTGGGAGTGCTGAAGGGAGGAGAGATGGAAAAGGACATCAGTGAGGAACTTGGAGTATATTATCACACCTTTTACAGGGATTCTGAGGCAACTGAAGAAATGCAGTGCTTCTGGGATGACATGCCCATGGTGAAGCTTGAGGAGGTGCAGTCTCTGAACATTCAGGCCCCGTTTGAGCTGGAAGGATTGGAATCTGCACTGGAAAGCAGGTCCAGTTGAAAGTTGCCAGGCTTAGATGCCTTTACTGTGGAATGTTAAAAGCAGTGTTGGATGCCATAATTAAAGCTGCTATTGGAGGTATACAAGGAGTACTAAGTGAAAACGATTTAAAAGAAGACTGATTTATAAAGGCTGATTGAGACTGCTCCGAGGGGTCTTTCTATATCGAACTTGTCATGCCCCTGTCACACACGAGTATGCGCAGTGGCGGAAAGGTGCGACTGGGCCGGAAGAGGGGAGTCGTGGGCGTCCCAGGTAAGTGTTTTGGGATTTTGTGAGAGAACGCCTGTGGGTGTGTCTGTCTGTGTCTGTTTGATTGCGTGACCTTTAAAAAGCCATTCAAGGAGATATTGAAGTATGGGAGGCCAGTCGCTGAATGTTCAAGTTACTGACCAATTATTTGCCTACAAACAGACTGGTGACCATTATGAAATGCCTATATAATAAAGATGAGGTGGGCTTTGTGAATGGGATGGAAGGGATTGACAACATCAGATTACTATTGGACCTTTTGTCTGTTAAAAAAATAATGCAGGCTCCCTGACTGTGACACTTTCAGTAGATGCAGAGAACATGTTCCACGGGCTGAAATGGAGTTTACTCTTCAAGGTACCCTGCCATCGTGGCTTCGGACACAAGTTATCAAGATATTTAAAGCCCTCTACAGTACGGTTGAGGCCTATGGAGAAGTGAATGTGTAAAGTCAAAGCACTTCCTGCTTCAAGGTACTAGACAGAGATGCCTGATGACCTGATGCTCTTTGAACTCACTTTGGGATCACTGGCGGACACTATAGGTGTAACCCACAGATTATACTGTAATCATTAGAGGCATTGGCAAAACTGTCTGAGAATATAAAGTGTCCCTCAATACAAATTGTATGCAGGTGGAGCCCACAGAGAAATACATGTGGTACGAACAGCACCTGTACAAACCAGAGGTAATGGTCTGTGGCCACCAGGACCTTACAGACTGGTCATACCATGGTGAGCTAGAGCAGGCAGTCAGGTAAGGCCTGCTCTAAGAACAGGTAACAAAGGAACTATTTATGTAGGCAGTAATAGCTGTGTTTCACGTTACAAGTATTACAAGTATAAGAGGAGGAGAAGGATGCCTCTTCCTATGACCTGATTTAGCCTTGATGGCACATCTGACGTGTGTGGATATTTTAATTTAGTAATTCACTTTATTTTATCATTAAACATTGTGCAACACTTTTACCCATGTTCAGATTTACATCATTTTAATTCCAGTCTCACTGTTTTACCACAGGATTTCCATACATACACACACATACTTTGCAGACATAATTGTGAATTCACAATTACAATTAAACACTGTCTGACATGCTCACATGCACGCATGGTAAGCAGTGTCCACAATTACAAATAAACACTGTCTGACATGCAAGTCGGACAGCGTTTATTTGTAATTGTGAACACCGTTGCATGGCAAGCTACTTTTACAATGGATCCCTTTGGGGTCCGCCTGCTTTATACTTGTGTACAAAGGTAGCTGACCCGATAGGGATCCCCAGCATTTGTGCTGGCATAAATATCCATGCTGGCGGCAATGCTGGAGCATTTGTATGTTGTAGAGGAAGGAGGTGGTGGAAACGTAAGTTGTGTTTTCCCCTCCTCTCCGCCATACAAACGATTGAAAATGGAGGGTAAAGTTAATGGAAGGCGTAAAAGCCTTATGCAAGGCTTTAATGCTTTCCATTAACGTTACGCCCCTATTGAGCATGAGCCCCAATCTAAATAAGTGAAGTTATTGCAAATAAGTGACAGATGCTCAACATCAATATTCATGTTGTAGGCAAATAATAAGAAGTTATTGAGATCCTTCCGTCATGCCTGCTCTTGGGTATGTATATTTTGAAGTTGTGTTTTTCTCGTGTGACATATATAAAGCAGTTTATAGTTAACAGTGACAAACAGTGACCGTTTGCAGAAAAAAGCATACTGTTCAAAGAATTATCTTGTGTGAAAATTGTTAACTCGTCGTGTGTGACTTTACCAAAGAAAGGTGATTCAGTGTCTGTTTTGAAGTTACAGGGTACCGTATTATTATGACGAATCCAGGAAGTTCATCAGCTCTCCCCAAAGGGAAGCCACACCCTTTGGGGCTAGGGAGGTGAACCCGCTATGCTTGCTACCCACTCGGAGATACAGGGTAAGTGGGATCCCTCTGGAGGGGACTCCCCTTAGGGGACAGACAACCCCCAAAGAAGGAATGAATCATCCTCCCTCCCCCACAGACAGTAACACCTTTATGAGAAGATGGGAACTAATGTCGATGATAACCTTATGGCCCTTGTAATGCATAGCTCGGCTTCTGACTCAAACTTCACAAAGCCTCTGTGGAAACAAGAGGGACATATACAGGATAGCCTCTGAGGAGTGTGTCATATAAGGAGCCAATCACAACAGTGGAGCTGCAAAGCCTGCCGAGTTTAAGAAGGTTCCGGAGCACACAGGAGCATGGGGTGCAGGAAAGAAAGCACGTGAGACGGTGAGTCATGCATCGTGATGTCTGGTGGCTCCATGCAGGCCTTGCAGATGGGTAGCCAGAACAGTATGGCCCCACACCAGGTGTGAGAGCGGAGAACCTCAGAGGCAGAGGACAGGGCTCAAGGATAAGCTACCCACCTGTCCTCAACCCTGGACAATGGGAGAGAAAGGAAGCCATCAGCAGAGAGAGAAATGCTGCAGAAACTGTGCATCCCTCCCTAAGGAGCACCACCCTTTACCAGCACGTATGTACATACGTAAACACATGGTGGCTCCAGCAGAATGGGAGGCGTGTGGCACAGCAGAGCAGAGAAACAGAAGCCACAAAGCAGGGAAGACATAGAGAAACCCCAGGGTGGGGAAATAGAGAAAACCAAGCTGCATAGCGTGGAACACACCAAGAAACCCCAAGGTTTGCAGAAAGAGACAGAGAAGCTCCAGGGCAGAGAAGGATCAGCAAAACCCAAGAGAGGGGAGAGAACTAAGCCCCAGAGCGAGAACAAACCAAAAATCTCTAGAGTGGAGAGACAAACCGAGACAATCTCCAGAGTGGGGAATGAACCAAGAAGCCCCAGGGTCGGGGAAAAGAGAGAGAGAAGTGCCACAGCAAGGAGAGATCCTAGAAACCTCAGGCTGGGGAGGGAAATCAAGACAATTCCTGGAGAGCGGAAAACACAGGAAAGCCCCAGATTCTGGAGAGAGAAAGGGGAAAGCCCCGGAGATCAGAAAAGAGAGTGAAAGGCAAGAGTGGGAAGAGAGAAAGAGACTAGCTGTGCTCTGGGGAAAGAAATTAAGAGAAATAGACTGAGACAGGCCCCAGAGTGGAGAGAATATCGCGAGGTCCCAGAGTGGGGGGAAAGCAACTGAAAGAATCCCAGATCGGGGAAGCAAAACAGAGGAAACTCTCACTGGAAGGGAGACAGACTGTGACAAATCCATTTAAAGGAGAAACTAGAGAGACTTGGCTGGAGCCCAGGAAAGGCACTTCAGCCGTAAACAAGTCATACGTTTGAGGCTTTGGACATAGGCAGGGGATTTTACATTGTCCAGAAGGCTTTCTGCGGCCTGTGTCCAAAATACCTTCAACTATCCCTCTGTAAATACCTCCCCTCTCGAGCCCTTCACTCCTCTACCTCTAACTCACTCAGGGTCAGTCGTTTTTCAAAGAAACGTGCTGGGGGTAGATATCTGTCTTAGGCTGGGGCTTCCCTTTGGAACTGCCTTCCTGCCACCTTGAAACTTGAGGAGAACCATCTACGGTTCCGGAAGCTCCTCAAGACCTTTCTTTGCCTCTGCCTTTGCCCCTCTTCTCCCCTGCTGATCTGCTTTCTCTCTCGGCACTGCTGCACCTGGCCACCCTCTGCCCTTCCGTCCCAGGTACCTGTTCACCCTGCCACCTTCCTGCACTGCCTCCTGGCCACCCCTTGCAGTGGGGTCTGAATCTGTACCCACTCTTTTTCTACACTTATCAGATACACCCTATCTGACTCTACACTTTCCAATTTCTCCCTCTCTCCTATGCACTTTCCCCCTTTTCCCTTCCCCATGCACTTGTGCGTTCTCAATGTCATTGGGCCTAGTGAGATCATTGTTTTTGTTTTCTCCCCTGTTTCCCTCCCTTTGCCTGGTCGCGCTCTGAAACACCAGTGTACGTGCGAGATATAAATAAAATATCATATCAAATATCATGTGTCAGAAGCAAGCAGCCACCACTTTCATTGGGCAAGGCACAAAAGTATGATTATTTTTTGTTTTCTTTTAGAGTTGTAGGGATAGAAAGTAGGTTAGAAAAGGTTTTTGGTCAGAGGACTACATTTGTGTTCAGCCATCTTGACACTCTGAAGAGCAGCCTTCTGACATTTGTATAGGGTAGAGATTACTATTGCAGTGTTAGTGAAAGATGATGTGTTTTCTGAGAGAATAACATTTCTGAACATCATGCCTCCTTGTCTGCCTTCTGATTCTTACTTTCCACACTCTGTACATTTGCACAATTTCTCCTCATATTTTGAACTATCTGCATTTATTCTGCATGGATTACATTACAGATGGGGAAGGCAATACCTGGGTATGGTGCCTTTATAATGTGCAATAGTTATTTGGGTAAGAGTGTGCGAGGTGAATGAGAGGTAGTATAGTGAGATGTATTCTGGGGTCAGCAATAGGTAATGGAGATATACATAAAGGGCATACTTCCAGAGTCTACATAAGAACAATTTACATTCAACACTACCTTACTTATCCGATCTCCAACTTGAGGGATCCTGGGAAATCAGTCATTTCCTGAACATGGTAAAGCCTGAATCACAGGGCCCTGACATGCACCCTTATTGTGTCTTTGTGCCAAGGACCCATGTTTGCTGCCGGCTGAGAGCAGTGTCAGGTGTAACAGTGCTGATCATATGCTCCAATATAGGGGATGTGAAAGAGATTAAGGAGAAATATATCTTGGTATAATTTGCAAAGAGGTGGTTGTGAAAGCCAAAGGATTAAATGAGTTTGCCGAGAGAGGAGGTATAAAGGATGAAGAGGAGTTGGTCAAGAATTGATACTTGTGGGACACTGACTAGAAGGAATCAGGGGGAGGACGTTTTTCATGAGATGAGAATGAGCATGTGGAGCATTTGGAATCCATTCAACTACATCATCCTTAGTAACAAGAGAGGAGAGGGTTTGGTGGTGGGGAAGATAATGCACAGTGCCAAAGGCTGTCAAGAGATTAAGTAGAATGAGCATGGAAGAGAAGTGAGAGCGGTGATCTGTTGTCAGAGGTCGAAAAAGTTGGAGACGTGGGTCAGGGCAGTTTCAACAGAGTATTTTCTTCAGAAACCTGATTGGAGGGGTTACAGATTGAGTGTGATTTAAGACTCTCTCCAGGACGTTTTGTGGCAAGAGAAAGATGGGTCTGTTGAAAGAGTGATTGTTTGGGTTTGCAGCTGCTTTCTTCAGTAGGAGAATCACTGTGGCTATTTTGTATCACAGAGAGAAGAAGCTGCTTGAGTAACTTTCAAAAATTCTTCCAGGTACTTGCCTGGACAGGAATTTAGTAGAGACACCCTGTTGACACACGTCATAATGCCGGTAAGATAGATCAGCGGGTTGAACGCGCGCTGCTGCGATCTGAGCGTGATCTGCAGGTAACAGGTTCAAAACCCGGCAAGGCCAACTCAGCCTTTCATTCTTCCGAGGTCGATAAATGAGTACCAATTTCGGTTGGGTGATATTGTATGTAAATATGTACTCTGTAAAGCACTTTGGATTAAGGCGCTATATAAATAACACATCATTATAACTATTCTAAGAGCCTTTAAAACAAGTGCCTTGCTCTTATTTGCACACAGGCCAGCCCTCAGTAATGGAGCATAGACAAAAATAAAGGGTATTTTATCATTTCTTAAATCCATCATGAAGTTTATTAAAATAATTATTCTCAAAAACATAATGATATTTTTGCACTATGCATGCTGATATGACCCACTCTTGTCATAGCAGCATATACTGCACTATATAACAACCCCTGAGGAAAGCCTGCGAGCAGTGTTTGGGCTGAAACATGACAGGGAGCTGTTTTGAATCGGAAAAGAAAAACGTCAGGTTGTTGTTCAACCACATAGAGAAGCAAGTGATTTATATCTATATGAAAAAGAAAATGTTGTTATGTACAAATATGTATCAATGCATAAATATTCGCATAGTTCTTTGTTAGAAAGTGTCTTTTAACTGCAATAAGCATTTAGAACTGAAGCATAGGATGATTTGAAAACATATTTTTTATAAAGGACTTAAGGGGTTATCTGTTCATAATAGAGGATTCAAGACTTGGATCAGTTGAAAGCTAAACGTTTCATAAATCACATAGGTTATTAGTGAAAGAAGAGTTGTAATAACTGTGATGTTTAAATGATATACCTGCCAACACCACTGACATTTCATTTATCATCACGCTTTGTTTAGACTAGGTATGAATTTAAAGGTCAAGGAATATCCTGGCATTACCTCCTGCTTTAAAGTCAATCCATTGAAACTGTCACTTACCATTAGTGTGCTCTGAAGTGGGCCACCTATGTGCGTTAAGCATGGACAGAATTGTTGATGTTATAAATGTTAGTTGCATGTCTTTAAATGTGAGGACACATCTCCCCTGCCTTGAATAGCATGCATTTGCTTGCATTCTCCGCTCTTTCCTTCAGGGCTGGAAACCAGCAGTGCCCTAACTACCTCCAAAACAAGCTAACATTTGTGTATGCTTCAACATGAGGCCATCTTGGTTCATCTTCTCACCAGGCTGGGTGCATTCACACTGCACATTAGACTAATTTATTAAATGTTCTATGCAATGCACCATATTCTGTTAGACGCTTTGGATGTATGTATTGGCGAGTGCCTCTTCATTTTCCATTTGGTCATCATGAACAAGAATATATATCAGTCTTTGAACCTATTTACAACAAAAGTGAATGGGGAACTGTAAGAGCCTCTACTAGCTACACAAAGAGCGCAGCTGAAGGATCAGGGACTGGATCAAACCGAATATATGACATTTCAGGCTGCAGTTTGAATAATAGCATGCTATTAATATTATTCTCGAGCGAAGGCTATCACTATCACTTTGGTGCAAAAATGCACCAATTTGATCTGTCTTTCAGGAAAACAATTATGAAGCTGGTCTACCAACATGTAGGGACCATGATGTGCCAACAAGTGCAAGTTAAAGTATAATACAATGGAACAATTTATATAGATGTCTTTTTTAAATGTTTTACATAATTAATGTTTTCAAGGCCATCGCAAGAGAGAATCCAAGACCTAAATAATAGCAGCAACTATACATCTAAATCTGCAACCTTGTTTCACACTAGATAAATGAGATCAAAATTGAAATGCAATAAAGTAATTTTCTCATTTATCCAAAATAGATGCCCGAAATGAAAAGAAACTGAAATTGCTTTGAACATTGAATGCTAGCCCACCTGGCAAAGAACTGGGTGTAGTGCAAGGCACTTTGTATATATAAAGCATGTCTTATACTAATGTATGTCCAGTACAAGTGGGGGCTGAAATGTGTAGACGTGGAGAAAATGTGGATTCATTCAAAGCATCAATGTATGTATTTATTTATGTTTTGCTTTGAGTTTTACAATGCACCAACCCACCGGGCCACTTCAAAGTGCCTGGGAAAAACAAAAGAGGACATCCAGTACAATGCAAAGGTGTAACATCAATATATGAGGCCAGGGGAGTATGGGATGGTGTTACATGCCTAAGTACTATACCTAGCTGCAATCTGTAGCGCAGATCTGAGCTGACCGTTGAGTTACATACCATGGTTGAAGCGTTTGCTAAGGCAGGTTATTCATATTGCAACCAATATGAAACATGTGAACATAGGAACCAGTGGTGGACTGGCGGACAGGGACCTCTGGAGATCTCCCAGTGGGTCGCAGCACGTTGGCCCTTTTTGTATTGGTCTGCTGGTTTATGCTCCTCTTGCCTTCTCTTCCAATGGCCCCAAGCTCTTCTTTCATTCCCACCTCATCCTTCACAACCCTTCGAAGCAAATATTTTGTTATGAAGCTTCTGATATTATATTCCTCAATCTTAACAAATGGTTTATGCCTCGTATATATAAAAAGGTGAGATATGTTTACATAACTGGGAGTATTCCACCCCAAATAGAGATAAAAGTGTTCCCCGTTGGAAAACAGTCTGCCACCGAGATGCAGCTGAAAAGGCAGCGAAGGATGATAACCAAATTAATAAAATAATGTGTCAACTTAGCTTAAGTCTTGATAAGTTACAGACGATGCCTTTTGAGCCAAATAAAATAAACAAGGGTTGTTGGTCATCTGCACACTCTTCATGTGCCACTCTCATTGTGCCCAGTGCAATCTACTTTTGTGAAGTTGCTGACTGAAACTGTTTCTACTTGTGCATGATTAATCTTCCAGGTTTTGTGTTCCTATATTGGGTTTTGCCCTATTGTGCACCATGAGTTTTTGTCCTTCGATTATCTTTCTATGTATATCATATATATTGTTGTCGTGCTGCATGAATTGGATTCAGTAATTCAGTGAAGCTGATTTATTGGTTTCTAATGCACTTTTTAAATGTAATAAAGCAAATCCAGTGGGCTGTTATAATCTATGTTTGATTCCTTCTTTGTCGATAACTTCACATTATGCAAACAATAGAAGAAATGCAGGTTTTTGGAAAGAGTCGCAGGGAGCAATGTGTTGCAGCCCAGCTTAGTTCCGAGCATAGATCACTGATTGACCCTGGCGCCCTATTTTATAAAAGGAAGGAGAAAAGGGGACAGCACATCCAACAGAATAATGAAAGTACCAATGACTGAGCCATACAAAGTGCTAACGACTACGAACATGCATAAACACAGCATTCCTGCCAAAGTCATCCTGATGGCAGAGCAATAGGTTCATAGTCCAAGGACCAGGCAGGTTGGTCCTGTGTGGATGGGGAACTTGAGGCAATGACACACATCGCACATATAGTGGGATTCAACAGTTCTTTATTGTAATAACAAAATGATCAGGTTTAGATTAAATGACTAGCAGGTACTATTTGAAACTGTACAGCTAAAGTGGGAGTTCTAAATAAGAATTTGTCAAGATCGATAAACTAAGTTGTGATTACTTACTGCTCTCTGGATTTTCTTTGTAGAAGAACATAAATGCCCAAAACACATTCCATCAAGTCCTCCCCCACCCCACTCCCCACCAGGGATGGCCTACCTCTAATAAAGAAAAGTTCCACAAAATAAGCCAACAGAAATGTATCAAACCTAATCTTTTACTCCATAGCCCCCCTGCCTACTCTAAGCTAATAAAAAAGTTCCAAGCTTTGGCCAAAGTAAACAGTTCACAAACCAACTCTGCAAGTCCATCCCTATTCTAATGGAACAAAGCAGATGTGTTCATTTAATTTCTCAGGGGTTACAACAGGCTCTTCCTGGACCTTGAATTTGAAGATTCACAACAGATCCCTTCTGGACCTTGGGTTTCAGGATTCACAACAGGTTCCTCCTGGACGTTGGTTTAAAGATCCATTATATGTCCCTCCTAAAGCTGAGCTTGAGGATTCATGACCAGTTCCTTCTGGAACTTATCTTCAGAACTCACAACAGGTCTCTCCTGGACCTTATCTTCAGAACTCAAGACCTTTACCTGTGGACCTTGGCTTCAGGATTCATGACAGGTCTCTTCTGGATGTTGGTTTCAGGAATCAAAGTGCCTCCTGGTTCTCCCCACCCCCATTCTTTGTCCTTTTTAGGCAGCCGAAATTCTCTTGTCCTCATGCCACAGACGTCAGTACTTCTCTATGGGTCACTGGTGGAAAATGCAACCTTCGGATCTGGCTTTCATTTCCTCCAGTCACTTGTGAGGTGCTGTTGTGCCCTTCTGGACCACTTTCCTCCTTCAGGGCTTCAGCCCTTTGCATCTCTCAACCCCTCATTTCAGGGTCTACAGGCTTGTACTGCCACCCTCCAGGCAGCAGCCCTTCCTGCTTTCACCCTCCTGAAGCCCACCCCTTATATCAAGGGTGTCATTGTAGGTATTTCTGCTTACTGCAGGCCCAAGAACCTGAATGAACTTCCCACCCGCATTTATACCCACCATAAGGCATTGTTGCTGTTTCTTAGCTGTTCCTGATAGGATACTCCCTAGCTTCTATGTTTTCTTCCCTGAGGATGGTTAATCCCTGTAGGATTCCTAATTGTTAGGCTATTATTAATTTGATTTCAGTATTTCTTAATTATGTTATTTGTTCTATTAGCACTGATGCAGAGCCATCTTGGAGTTGTTTGATCAGTGTCTGCGAGTCCATGGCCTTCTGTGGGATCCTGCAGTCACCCTGTCTCTGGGGGTTTGACATTCCTATGCGTGAACTGCTTTTTTCCAAGAGAGATGTTCTGGGAACTAAAGTCCTCTGGTTGATTCACAGGCTAGGTTGCCCTGGGAAGAAAGTTGATTGTCTTTTTGGGACTTATGGTGTGTGTACTAAATCCTGTGACCTACACATGATGTGAGCACACTAGACAAGACTCCCAGGCAGCAGTCAGACTACCTAGTCCCCCATAACTCGATCTCCCCCACTTAAAGGGTGGTGAGCACCAGTGACTCACCATAATACTCGGTGTGCAGTAAGAAAATTGCAGCTAAAAACAAATTGCCATGGTTTGACACATTAAAGATGTACCCATTATACCAATTAAGGGGATTAGTGGTTGCAGGGGTGTCCCCCACTCCCTTTAAATGGTGTAATGGGTCCGTAGGTTGCAGGGGTGTCTGCCGCATTCCATTACATGATTTGCAGTGGCAAAACCACTGCCTTTTTGCCAACATTTTTTGTGATAAACTGCCATTTTTGCTGCTATTTTAACACCTGGAAAAGCCACTGGAGTAAGAAAACGTTTCGATGGTCTGGCCTAGGTCTTTCAACCCAGTCACAGAATCAGGATTCAAAGGGAGCATGATAGATAATTCATAGGGCAGAAGCTTGCAGAAAAATTGGCAGGACTGTTGGAGCTGCTCACTTCGTTCAAAGGGCTAATGACAGCTGGAAAGTAAAACTCGTCGTGGCTTGGTGAGGCTCTGTCATTAGGGGAGCTGAAGGTCCCAGTGGCCTCCTGCACACCCTGTGATCTAATAATTCTACAGGGGTATGGGAGGCAGCAGTGCACATCCACTGGTGATTTGGTACTTTGGAACACCACTGCATTCGGTTTCACAACGACGATCCAATTCAACACTCACACATTCCAGCTCTCTGCTCTTGTCCACTGCTGCAACATACCTCTCCGCTCTGTGCCACACCGTATGCCACCAACCATGGGTCAGCTTCCACCTCATTGCCAATCTCTTCCCAGCTCCTTTGCTCCCACCTGCTGTAGCGCAGTTTCTTTCATTCCACATGAAACGGGAAAGGTCTCTGCATAAGTCAATTAGCTGATGCAGTATGTTGACCTTTGCTCTGCTATGGTCTCTCGCGTGTCTTCAACCCCTGCCTTCCACCACTGAAAAGCAGGACTTGATCTAAAAGTCCAGTTACAAATCCAATAAAAAATCTTTGTTTCAAAGCTAATTTTGGCTCCCTCTAAACGTTCCACTGGATGACTTCATAATAGTAGGCACATTACTCGGAAATCCTGCTCAGTACTGAATGGACACAGTTCCATGTGATCACGTTGTGAGGACAATACTGGCAATAAGTGTAGATTGCATAAGATTGGGGCAATATCTACCCCAAGCATTTAAGTAACCTTATTCAATCTTATATTTCAGTTTCATGTTTCTTTCAATGTGTGTATTGTCTAGCGGCTATTAAGCTGGAAATCAGTGTATATTTATTTTAAAAAACTTTGATAAGTTTTGTCAAGCCCACATATAGTTACCTTTGTTTTATTGTTTTATTTTTATTTATTTGTATGATGGGATTGGCACTTCAATGAAAAACCCCATACAGTGAATGTTATCGGAAGCGTCCCAGAAATTACAGTAACTATCTATGTAGTGTAAAAGCTGGGTGATGTCTGGGTGGTACGGTGTGGGTACTTGGCTCAGATGAATTGTTAAAAAAATGGACCCGCAGTCACAGACAATTCTATTAGAGAAGATGGGTCCCTACCGTGACAATTAGATCCTGCTTTTTGACATAGATTCGTTTGTCGCATAATCGGGAGCCACACTTCTCACAACCAATAACTGGTTAATTCTTTAGTTTGTTCAACCAATCAGAGCCCAATAGTGCTGATTCATTGAGTTTCTACAGCCAATCAGAACTCTAGATTTTCTTGAAGAAATATGACTCCTTGTATTAGCCACATCTCACTTTATGTTCCTTTCTGGGTTTTGCTATGCTGCGAGGGAAAGAGTACTTAAGGCTGGCTTACTCTTGGAGGAAGTTTGGAGGGATTTTGGGGCTTTGGAGCACTGTTTTGAGGGATTTGGAGTTCAATTTATTTGGTGATGGTGTCTTGAGTAGTGTCTTGGTGTTTAGTGAGTTTTTATAGCACATTTTTGTACTCCTTTACCTTAGTGTTTATTCAGTGTACAAAACTGTGCTGAGTTAGTTTCTCCATATAAGAAAAGAATACAAGGTTTGCATGTTCTTCTTATGCCTTATCCCTTTTGTGTCTCCTTATAAAAATAACAATAAATCAAAACAATCCTACACCTAATCCTTTTCTACAGAATAATGGCAAAAACAAAAAAGTGTCCAATTTACCAATCTCCCTCACTGAGTTAGTTATGTACTCTTGTTTGTATATCACATACTATTGTATTAGTAGAGTGTTTTAGTTTCAGTAGTGGGATTGTTCACTTGAGGTTGTGCTCTGGTTACTTTGAATACACACTTTTGGGTTTTCTGTGGGTGACCAGGGTTCACAGCGTTGCCATTTGTGGCACAATTTGTGGGATGTATTGACCCACTCTGCTATACTATGCAGCCTCATTCTGCTATCTATGGTGCGAGAAACAGTAAAATGGCGGCAAAGCCCTTGTGCATGCCAAAAACTCCAAAACCGCATTTTTCAACACACAAAAAGATGGCTGCACAACCTGCCACACATGGTGCATGTGGGGTGGCTAGAGTTTACACAACAGTTATAATCATTAAACATCAACTGTTAGTTAAGACACATTAATAAAGACATAAAAAATTACAAATTCATAAAATTTCACTTGATAAAACACTTTAAAAAGGTGACAAACCGTGACCTTATAGGTAAGATTAACTTCAATGTAAATCTGATCAATAGTATTCCAGAGAACCTAAGGTTTTTAGTCTCTGGTCTAGTATTGTCCTTATCTAGACAGTAATCGTTTCACAGTGGTTGTATAATTAGCCATTGTATTGTCTCGACATGTTTCTGTTCTTTATCAAATAGTATAGAACTTTCATCAGGGGTATTGTCACTTGGATTAAAAACCCACAAAATATACTTTGAATCTATTGAGCCGAAGTTTCTTCTGACTGATTGTGGAAAGTGTGCACGCTAATTCTGGTGTGTTTTCGGGTAGTTGTAACTGTTGGTAAAAAGACAACAAGAGGGAGAAATGCTATTATTGCTATAGTCTCGTACAGAGAATTATCTCTAGAAAGGATAAGGAATAGCAATTACCTTGTCCAGTATGTGGAGTTAACTCAGAAGCGGGCTTGGTTAAAGCACAATTAGGGCTTCTGTAGATGTAGATACCCAAGTTAGGGGTAGACACCGTGCAAAAAATTGCAATCAATTTAAAATTATCCTGAGAGGTTGTAAGAAGTAGCCCATAGTGAAAGGGTCATTCCAGTAGCTTTTGAAATTTAGAATTTATTAAAAGGTCTCTGACGTATAATTACCTGCGAGATACGGCTGGCCGAGAATAACGAATCCTTTAGGGGATATGGATTGATAGGGCTCACAGTATAGCCATCATTCTACTTCATTAGGTCATCGGAGCTGTTTGGAAAAAGGAGGGAGTTACTCCTTCAGGTCGTAGTTGTTACAGTGCGAGTAGCATGGCTAAGAATATACCAGATAGTCTTGGGTCTTACCGTGCATAGATTTAATGAGACCCCGTGTTCGCTAGTATAAGCTGCAATAGGACTGGATTTCGTGTCCGAAGCTTCCTTTCAGTGAAGCGTCCTGTATATACCTGGAGGGATAGGCAAGGCAGGAATCTGTAAAGAGAGGTGACTATGCTGGTAATTGTTCTCGTGTTCGCCGCTCGTTCATAGCAAACTTCTGGTTACGCTCAAACTCATACTAAATTTAGTACTAAAGTTCCCTCAATGGCGAAAAACGGAAAACGAAAGAGCTTACCTGAAGTTGGTATCCGGAGGCGTCTTGTCCGTTTAGGATTCTCGCTCCGTCTCTCCACGTAAACTCTCGTATTCTGGAGAGTAGGCGGCCGCCATCTTAAGTGGGGGCTTTTAAATGAACATTAGTCCTTTGTTTATGTTGGTTGCGCGTGAATTCGCGAAAAATAGCGCTAGTATTTTGTTAGATTTTGCCCCACTCTACTGCGTCATTCAGCCCTTCCTTATCACTCCGTGTTAGACAGATTAATCTCTGTTCTTTTGTAATAAGAGCTTGTTTCTTTTTATTAGTGTCGGTGCCTGTCATAATGTAGAGAACTGTCCATCTCAGATCTTCTCCTGTATGGTTACTATCTGCAAAGTGTTTGACCATTGGGGCTGTAAATACTTGATTATTAATACAACACCGGTTTTCTATGATCCGGGTTTTAACCTTTCTGTTGGTTTTCCCTATATATCTTTTCCCACATGGGCAAGTGATCATATAGATCACGAATTCTGTATTGCAGTTAGAGAATTTAGTCTGCTGCCATTTTTTGTTCAGGCCTATCTCCACTTCTTCAGATTTAACAGTGTATTTACAGACACTGCAATGTCCACATGGGTGATGCCCTACAATAGGGTTAAGACCCCAACTTTGCGTGAGTGTTTCACCTTTTCTTAGATTAGTTTTGAGCTTGCTGCTGCTTATGTGATTACCAATGGTCATAGATTTTCTGTAGGCGAATAATGGACAGGGTAACTGGACGGTTGAGTTATTAAATATTTTCCAGTGTTTCCGAACTATGTTGGTGATGGTGAGGCTCAGATTGGTGAAAGTATTCACACTTACAATTCTGTCGTCCCTGGTTTTTCTTTATTTTATCCTCTAGAAGGGCTTGACGATTGTTATTATAAGCCCTTTTAGCTGCTCGACGTATTATTTTTTTTCGGGTATTCTCTTTCTCTGAGTTTGGCAGTCAAGATACTAGCTTCTTTCTCGTAGGCCTCTTTTTGACTACTGTTCCTTTTTAGCCGTAGAAATTGGCCAAATGGTAGATTGTCTTTTAAATGTTTGACATGGTGGCTATGATAATGAAGTAGCGAGTTTCTATCGGTGCTCTTATGGTACGGTTGTACTAAGAGAGTTCCCGAATCATGAAAAATGGTGACATCCAGAAAATTAATACTATTTTGGTCAATGGTCATGCTGAACTGCAGGTGGTGGTTCCTCTGGTTTAGCCAATTAAGGAAGTCTTCTGCCTCTTGTCTAGTGCCTTTCCATACCACTATGACGTTGTCAATATAGCGTGCCCAAGGCATAAGATTAGCTGTATAGAGGTGATCTGTATAGATATATAATTTCTCGAAGCATTCCACATAAAGATTAGCCACACTCGGGGCCATAGTGGCTCCCATTGCGGTGCCTTCTATCTGTTGATAGTACACTCCTTGAAATTCGAAGAAGTTCTGAGTGAGAGTCATTTCTAGGCACCACATTATAAAAGAAGTTGGAACTGGATCTTTATAAGTAAGAGTTAGGAGAATTTCTTCGATTGTTTAAATAGTGGCCGTTTGTGGTATATTGGTGTACAGGGAAATTATATCAAAGGTAATCAGAAGATGCGTGGTGTTATCAAATGGTTGATGTTCAAACCTCTTTATGACATCTTTAGTATCCTTTATATAGGATTTCATTAGTACAACATAGTTTTTCAAATAATGATCCACAAATTTAGATAAGGGTTCTAAGATGGAATGAATCCCTGCCACTACAGGTCGGCCTGGGGGATTGAGGGGAGTTTTGTGTATTTTAGGAAAACAGTAGAAGGAACGTGTGGACGCTTCTTTATTCACCAGGAATGCGCTCTCTTGTTTACTAATCCAATTTCTTTCTTTGGCCTTAGTAACTTTACAGTCAATAGCTTGTAGAAGTTTGGCACTCTGGTTTTCTTTCAGAATTTTATAGTATTGGGTGTTGTTCAGTTGGCTAAGGCATTCATTGATATAGTTTTGAGTGTCTTGAATAACTATGCTCCCATCCTTGTCGGCTCTTTTGATTTCTTTTTTTTCGTTTTTGGCAAGTGCTCTTATGGTACGGTTGTACTAAGAGAGTTCCCGAATCATGAAAAATGGTGACATCCAGAAAATTAATACTATTTTGGTCAATGGTCATGCTGAACTGCAGGTGGTGGTTCCTCTGGTTTAGCCAATTAAGGAAGTCTTCTGCCTCTTGTCTAGTGCCTTTCCATACCACTATGACGTTGTCAATATAGCGTGCCCAAGGCATAAGATTAGCTGTATAGAGGTGATCTGTATAGATATATAATTTCTCGAAGCATTCCACATAAAGATTAGCCACACTCGGGGCCATAGTGGCTCCCATTGCGGTGCCTTCTATCTGTTGATAGTACACTCCTTGAAATTCGAAGAAGTTCTGAGTGAGAGTCATTTCTAGGCACCACATTATAAAAGAAGTTGGAACTGGATCTTTATAAGTAAGAGTTAGGAGAATTTCTTCGATTGTTTAAATAGTGGCCGTTTGTGGTATATTGGTGTACAGGGAAATTATATCAAAGGTAATCAGAAGATGCGTGGTGTTATCAAATGGTTGATGTTCAAACCTCTTTATGACATCTTTAGTATCCTTTATATAGGATTTCATTAGTACAACATAGTTTTTCAAATAATGATCCACAAATTTAGATAAGGGTTCTAAGATGGAATGAATCCCTGCCACTACAGGTCGGCCTGGGGGATTGAGGGGAGTTTTGTGTATTTTAGGAAAACAGTAGAAGGAACGTGTGGACGCTTCTTTATTCACCAGGAATGCGCTCTCTTGTTTACTAATCCAATTTCTTTCTTTGGCCTTAGTAACTTTACAGTCAATAGCTTGTAGAAGTTTGGCACTCTGGTTTTCTTTCAGAATTTTATAGTATTGGGTGTTGTTCAGTTGGCTAAGGCATTCATTGATATAGTTTTGAGTGTCTTGAATAACTATGCTCCCATCCTTGTCGGCTCTTTTGATTTCTTTTTTTTCGTTTTTGGCAAGTGCTTTTAGAGCTTCTGTTTCCATTTTACTTAAATTATGAAAACTCTGGTGTCCTTTTTTTCTAGTGTTTCTATTTCTGCGAGGACTCTTTTTTCAAAGATTCTAGACTCAGCTGAAAAAGTAGAGCTGGGTGGGCAAAAGAGAGACGGATTTTTGAGTCCTGTATGGTACATTGTTTGTGTCGGGCATGCCATGTTAGTGTAATCGGCAAAATATACTTTGAGATGAATCTTCCGCATCAATTTTTGAACGTCTACCCGGAACTCGAACGGGACGTGTTGTTTAGAGATCACGTATCCCAAGCCTTTATTTAAAACTTGTTCTTCTGGGGCTGTAGGTATGTACTGTGATATATTCACTACGAGCGATTCCCGCTCCTTAGTTGACATAGGTCGATGGTTTTTGGGCCCCGCGTTGGGCCTTGGTATAAAAAATTCTTAGATCTGTTGCCCTGGCTGTTTGGTCCTCTTCGGGGTTACCTCTTCCTCGTGTAGGTTGATTATTACCTGGAGTGGAGTTGTCGGAATCATTGCTACTGTTACTGGAGCTGAAGGTTGTAGGTCAAAATCTCACTCTCCGGTTCTGTTTTTGTGGGCCATTAGTGGGATTACCTGTAGTTTTATATCCCTCTACAGTGTAGGGGTAAGCTTTTTCATGGCTGAATTTAGCCAGGTCTTTTTTCAGACGTTGAATGCGTTCTGTGGTGTTGATCGTTTTAAACTCACTAATTTCTTTATCAATCTCTTCTAGTCTTTTTTTGAGAACGTCTAGAGCTATCAACTTTTTAATGTCATCTTCCACTTTTTTGAGGTCGATTTCGATCTTTTGAGCAACTTCTTTTGCTGTGTCGATGATTAAAATCAACCAGTCACGGCCACAGCGATTCGACTATGTAACTCCACTGTAACTTGAATTTGGCATTGTCCAAAAATAGACGAGGTTAGTTTTGAACAGTTAGACCTTGAGGAAGTGATTTATTTTTTAAGTATTCGAGCATGATAGCTCCGTGAAGTTCTGTTCTGATGAGTCTCTTTCTAAGCTGTAGTATCTCATCCCATTCACTATTTTGATCTTGTTTTGTTCTAGTTCGCTATCGTTTATGCTGGATATGGCGTTCATCAATGCCGTGGCATAGTCGTCGCTATACCCCATGGTTCTGTCTTCTGCCATATTTATTATATCGAAAGACTCGTTCTATTAGGTCAACAGGTATCCAATATTGCCACTGGGTTCACTCATCCGTTGGACCACTTACTTTCCAACCTCTCAGGCTCCCCTTAAAGAAAAGAATCCCGTGACTGATCGCCACTATATCATACAATATATAAAGGGGGATTCCCAGAAGACCACCTAGGTGGTCGCTCTATCTTATTCTGGGGGTTAGAGACTCATTAAATAAGAGATAGATAGCTAGAGTTAGAGAGCGCTATTTTTCGCGAATTCACGCGCAACCAACATAAACAAAGGACTAATGTTCATTTAAAAGCCCCCACTTAAGATGGCCGCCGCCTACTCTCCAGAATACGAGAGTTTACACGGAGAGACGGAGCGAGAATCCTAAACGGACAAGGCGCCTCCGGATACCAACTTCAGGTAAGCTCTTTCGTTTTCCGTTTTTCGCCATTGAGGGAACTTTAGTACTAAATTTAGTACGAGTTTGAGCGTAATCAGAAGTTCGCTATGAACGAGCAGCGAACGCGAGAACAATTACCAGCATAGTCACCTCTCTTTACAAATTCCTGCCTTGCCTATCCCTCCAGGTATATACAGGACGCTTCACTGAAAGGAAGCTTCGGACACGAAATCCAGTCCAATTGCAGCTTATACTAGCGAACACGGGGTCTCATTAAATCTATGCACGGTAAGACCCAAGACTATTTGGTATATTCTTAGCCATGCTACTCGCACTGTAACAACTAGGACCTGAAGGAGTAACGCCCTCCTTTTTCCAAACAGCTCCGATGACCTAATGAAGTAGAATGATGGCTATACTGTGAGCCCTATCAATCCATATCCCCTAAAGGATTCGTTATTCTCGGCCAGCCATATCCCGCAGGTAATTAATTATACGTCAGAGACCTTTTAATAAATTCTAAATTTCAAAAGCTACTGGAGTGACCCTTTCACTATGGGCTACTTCTTACAACCTCTCAGGATAATTCTAAATTGATTGCAATTTTTTGCAGGGTGTCTACCCCTAACTTGGTTATCTACATCTACAGAAGCCCTAATCGTGCTTTAACCAAGCCCGCTTCTGAGTTAACTCCACATACTGGACAAGGTAATTGGTATTCCTTATCCTTTCTAGATTTAATTCTCTGTACGAGACTATAGCAATAATAGCATTTTTCGCTCTTTTTGTCTTTTTACCAACAGTTACAACTACCCGAAAAACGCCAGAATTAGCATGCACACTTTCCACAATCAGTCAGAAGAAACTTCGGCTCAATAGATTCAAAGTATATTTTGTGGGTTTTTAATCCAAGTGACAATACTCCTGATGAAAGTTCTATACTATTTGATAAAGAACAGAAACATGTCGAGACAATACAATGGCTAATTATACAACCACTGTGAGACGATAACTGTCTAGATAAGGACAATACTAGACCAGAGACTAAAAATCTTAGGCTCTCTGGAATACTATTGATCAGATTTACATTGAAGTTAATCTTACCTATAAGGTCACGGTTTGTCACCTTTTTAAAGTGTTTTATCAAGTGAAATTTGATGAATTTGTAATTTTTTATGTCTTTATTAAAATATTTAATGTGTCTTAACTAACAGTTGATGTTTAATGATTGTAACTTTTGTGTAAACTCTAGCTATCTATCTCTTATTTAATGAGTCTCTAACCCCCAGAATAAGGTGGTCTTCTGGGAATCCCCCTTTATATATTGCATGTGGGGTGGAACAGAGCACACGCTGCAGAAAAAGTGCCAGTGGGCTACAGGACAAGTAAACAGAGTGCAGAGGGAGAAGCGGTGCTTTGCAAGTGAAACTCCAAAATGTACCTGTAAATGACATTTATTTTGCTGCTGAAACTTCAAAATGCCTGTACATAACAATTTCCAACACTCAAAATCGTGCTTGGAGCTAAAATTCATTTAATCTAATGAAGCACTGTGAATTTATAAGGTCCTGAAATGTTAAGAACAAAACACCTTCTCAGCAAAACTGGATTGCCTGTGAATGACAACTCCTGACAAAAAGATCTTTGTGCAGCCACACTGGGCTACCTGTGAGTGACAGCCCCTGTCAAATGGGCTCTCCTGATTAAACTTTAAGGTTGTCTAAACTAAAGGTCTGCCGGATTAGCAAATATAACAGGACTGTTGCTGAAAGGAACACGGATCTCAGTTTTAATCCCACAGGTTAAATCAAGAATGTAAATCATATATGTTATCTGATGCAACAAGTTTGTTTTATGCTGGATTTCAGGTCAAGAAATTAATAATTAACCTAGGCCGGCTGGGCCTGCAAGGGGTTGACAAACAGGTTTCCACCCAAGGGGAGGGCATTGCTCTCAGCAGATGCTCATTGACACATGATAATTGTGGGGTATGCCAGACTTGTGTCTGCTGCCAGGGACTGAACAATGGCAGATTCTCCAGGCCAGGAAATGGACATGTGAAGAGGTTGTAAACTAGGCTTTCAGAAGGAAATCCCAAAGGTGGGTGCTGCTCCTTGCCTCCGGAGACAGACAAAAGGCTGACCATTTGCTGCTAAAGAATATGTAATGAAAATGTTTAGAGATTTATAACTCGCTATCAGAAGTGGTGAAAAATATAAAACGGGCAGATTTGTTTATCTAATTTTTGGCCCTACATTTAAAAATTTGGTGGAACTGTGTAGCATATTCTGAACAGGAATTGCAATTTGTGTGATTTTATGGGAACTGTTTTTATGCTAGAATTGTTAATCTTTGCACACACATTCCTATGGTAAACTGGCATATTTGTGGAAATTTGGAAACATTTTGGAAAATGTTTTCATGGTGAAATGGACAAAATGATGCAGAAAGGCGAAACAAGGTCTCACAGCTGTGGGATTTTGACGAACAGATACTCCATAAAATATGTAATCCTTGTATGTGATTTTTGTAGAGGTTACAAATGTATAAATATGTATTTAGGACACAATTCTAGTGGCGAGGGGAGGTTTCTAAGTATTGTAAAAATCAAACCATAAACCTGACATCATCTGTCTTTGATCCAATCATCCGGATGCAAGGTGGAGATAAGGCTCTGATCCAATCCCATTTCACAGGGGCAAGTTTAGTTAAGCCGGCCCATACACCCATTTGGTGATGTCATTTGACAGTGTAAATAGGGATATCTGACATCAGACAGACACACTCTCTCTTCTGATTCCAGCGAAGCATTTTGATCCAGCATTCAACATCCAGCCTTCAACCTCCTTCTAGATCCGGATGCCAACTACCAGGCCAAGCAGTAGCTGAACCATTTTCAGCTAGGCCTCAATCCTCAACTAATCCTCACAACCCAGATAAGCGCTGTGGTGGGGGGAATCATCCTGTAACTATCTGGCTTGCTACCATAAATGCTTGCCTGCTGAACTCGCCATCCCGCTGATCTGAAATATCCAGGAACAAGAAGGGCAGATTCCGTGCAGTTCCGGCGACCGGCCTAGCTGATGTGCTGTCCTTCCCTGATAAACCCAATCCAATTGACGAGAACTTTGACGGTCCAAAAATCTTAAATCCCACTGGATTGTGAGTATTAACAGGACGCTAGAGAACTATTGTATTCCTTGCCTAATCACGTTCCACCCTAATCTCTGAACTTACTTTCATAACCAGTAACAGTGTCAAAATCGTTAGTGCTATCCTATCCTGTCTATTTGCTAAAGAGTCATTTTCATAGTCATTTTTATTTGTGTACCTTTTATCCATAAATCCCACTTCGAGTGTTTGGATTGGTTCCACCGGGGAAGGCGCTGGAGATATGTTACTGAAGTTATGAATCAGTCTCAGAGCTTACTTCGTCCCAACCTGGTTGCCTAGTCTGAATGCTCTAGTCTTGAGTAAAGGTATAACCCATATTTTCTGGTTTTAAACTGAAGTTTTTCTCCAAATTTGCATCTTTATTTTTGAAAAACACCTCTCACTAAAAACTCCCTCCGTTTTAAAGATAGAAACGAAATGTCAACTCCCACTGATACCTAACATCCGTATCATGGAACAGTGTATTTGACCCGTTTTTCTTCAATTTCGCATAGTAAATGTTTGCCACGAATTTGCAATTCCAGCCAAAGTACATGTGTCTTTTGCCCATTTCAAAGTGCTTTTTCCATCCCATCATGTATATTGTGGTTCATATTATAGCCCATGCATGTTAGGACCTGATTAGTGTTGCTTTCTTCAGAATTTGTCTCCATTTTAGCATTTTGACCATTTTGCAGTATTTCACCAAGCCATTTCCTGTCATTTCAAAGTGTCATTTGCCAAAATAAGGTTTTCTCTCTTGTGTGGGAGGGAGGATTGCCTATAACTCTAGACATTGTATTTCATTCCTGAAAACCTGCTGATTAAACACATTGGTGTAGGATTGCTCATTTGTATCTAAACAAAACTTTGCAGGGGGAACATTAACCAAAACGCTATCTGTGTGCAAAACAAGACTGTTCTTTTCCCCCTGAGTTTTCTATTTTGCCTCCCTATAAGTGAATTAAATTGCTTGACTTATATTTCTGAATTGTATTGTCACCCTTTGAGTGATTGCTGCCCCATATACCTATCTATAGTAAACCTATGTGTGATTTGAATATTAAATAAATAAATATTAGTATGCAAACTAGCCCGATTCCTTGTTCAGTGTGACCTTGGGGGTATTTTGAGAAGGGTGTGATATGAGTGGTATATCATTCAGAATATTGAACTTATATATAAAAATAAATAAGGGTTTCATTTGCGCACTACATGCTAGGCGAGACTTGGGTGTGTGCCTGATTGAAATCCCTTACAATGTCATGGCATCAAACATACAATTACATCCCCTCAACACAAGGGCATTCAACAGCATCTACCATCAGTGTATAGAAAATGGTATTATTTGAAACCCAACATTTTAGAATTGAGCCGCCGCTCTGCATATTATTAACATATTTATTCAATATTAAATTAATCTGTATAAAATATATATATATATATATATATATATATATATATATATATATATATATATATATATATATATATATATATATATTCAAACGAAAATTGAGCCCCTGAACAGGGCAAAACCAGTGGGTTGCACTCCCGAGAGCAGCTGAATAAAGAGTATCCAATCTCAAAATCAGGCAGCACCAAATGTTCTTTATTTATCAAAAGTGCATAGGAAAGAGGAACCTGAAATAACACAACAACGCGTTTTTTGCGGTACTCCGACCGATTGTTCACGTAGGTAGGGGAAACACAGACAAGGGCCTCCTTAAAACGTTATTCAAACTCTATGGTAACAGTGCATAGAGCGTCCCATTGCACAAGTCAATACAATATATTGTACACATGGCGGCCATGTTGTAGTGTACCAAAGGCAACGCATTCATTAATGTACAACAAAATAGAGTACACATCTTAATAATCTGGACATTAAATAATGTCTTAAAATCAGAAATGCTGCCACAAGTGTGACGGAAGTCAACAGAGTAGAGGGACTGTAGAAGAGATGGCATATAACGCGTGAAAAAAAGGGGGAATCATAACAATGGAAGGTAACCAGTCGGTGAAGTTACCGCTGTATGAAAGGAACCTAATATAAAAAATATAAGGTACTCCCACAGTGTAAACAATGTACGGGGGCAAAACAGACTGGGACTTACCTCTTAACAATTTAAATATTAATATGGATAAAAAAAAAATAATAATAAAATATATATATATATATATATTCCTCATTGTACAAAAATGCCAAACAACACAACAGATGCATGTATCCACTGCATATATAACATGTAAATAAATTAAAGATATTAAAAACCTAGTATATATACCAAAACCACACCCAGTGACATAGTGCCTAAAAACTCATAACCCTAAACCAGTGTTAAAATAATTCTTGTCCTGGCAGTATCTAAAAATGTCTTCACACTACCATTTTTATCCAACATGTTTGTGTTCTTCTAGCTGTGCATGGGGCAATACGAATATACAATACATCCTCAATGACCCTACCTGTTCACTTGTCCTGTGGTGCGTAATGCTATGTGCCATAGTCTGAAAGCAGCCACCTGCTAGACGGACCTGCATAAATCCTTACCATACTGACATGGGTGAAAATGTCAGAATCACAGCTTCCTGCATAGTCAACTAACATATAAAACGGAGTGTCTATGGGGTCGCCAGGTTGGATGGACCTAACAATGTTGAGCTAATACTGCAACTACTAAACATAAAACAATGTAAATGTGTCTCTTGGCCTGTTGCCTCATATTATGGTTGCTAACAGCATATTTCATTATGCAAGTCTAGCTATCATAACGGTAGCATGGTAGAATCCATCAGGCACACTGTGATCTAAACAACCAACTCACTTTGGGATACGTGTGATAGCCCATCTACCGCCATGGTAACGTGCCCGGAACAAGCAAGGCTCCCCTAAGGTACATGAATTAAATGTAGGTATCATACCATAAAATAGACACTTGTAGTGCTAAAGCTGTCTCTACATATAGAATGTATGGATAATGTTTAATGGAATGAGCCCAACTGCATATATAATGAGTCTGACCTGCAAAATTGGAAATATTACCAATGCAATCTAGTATCTTCAAACTAAATTCAGACAAGAGAATTGCGACCACCGTACAGTGTGCGATGTCGAAACTGGCCACAGGACTGCTGTTTCTACAGACCAACTGAAAAAGAAGGACATTTGTCATATACATACAGAAAAGATTTGACAAAGGCGGATAAACTAACTATTTGCACAAGCTAGCCTACCAGGGGGTTAGGTTTATGTCATCCAGTTTATCTCCTCATTGAGCCCTATTACATGACTGTTTGTCATTTTCTGTATGTAGAGCCTCAATGAAATGTGTTACCAGGAGGGCGTTAACATTGCCCAACCATATACAACTTCTGCGTTTTGTAATTCTCGTTTTTACTTTTCTAGTAGTCATACCTATGTAGATATTTTTACATGAGTATTGTATTCAGTAAATAACCATCTTGGAAATGCAATTGGTCAAATTGTGTTGTTCCCGTAGATGACTAAGACTGTTATCCACTCTGATGGTACGGCTGGTAAAGCTGCATGTCATGGCATGCCTGTGATGCTGTGTAGCACCTGGAGCATTCCAAGTGCCAGATGGAATTACCAATAAACAATCTCAGACCCAAAAAACCGGACAGACTCAAAGAATATGGCAAAACATTGCTTTATTATCAGCTCAAATAAAGTAGGGAAACCTGGTGAACAAACAGATTGCAGCTCATTCACACACGTCTAGATTTCCATTACACAAAGGCTTTATACCTCGATGTACATCACCCATGTGGCAAACAGTAAAAACCTATTGAAAGGAGGGATTGATTAAAGGAATATATATACCTATACTTTATCTAGCTGTTAGTAACATAATTGGCTGCACCCTAACTAGCAGGCATGCCTTGAGCTACCTCTTACTACACATAACACAGCTTAATAGCAGAACAACAGCAACGGATTGACTTCTGCAACAATGTATGGTACAATATTACATAGGCCCTCCCTCGGGATTGGTTGGCATTCTTTGCCAACCTTGGACATTCGGCTTGTTAGCAGCATGTAAGCAAAACGAAACCCAGGTGCGAGGAATAATGTCAGACCACTGCCCAGTTGGTCAATTAGCCTACCATCTGTCATCAGTTATTCACTAAGCCAAGGCATCTTCTCTGTAGTTGATCTTGCTGACTGTTCTCTTCGTTGAGACTTTTAAGGGAGTGTAAGTACATCGCTATCTTCAGTTGGATATTAATGAATAGGCCTTGTTTTCGAGCCTTGCACCACGTGTGAGGAGAGCACGATTTTGTTAATTTCGACCTTTTATTTAGTGCTATTTAATTTAATTAAGCTGGGTGCTATTACTCCTCTTGGCCTCTGGACACTTGGTTGCTCTGTCTTACATATGCTTTCTGCATCTTCAATTTTTCAATACTTGCCACTTGCAAAGAGAAATATGTAATGTGTATGTAGCTTATCCTCTTTGACTCTGCTTGTGCCTCACAGTTATCGCTTGATGTGGCATCCTTGATCCAAGCCAAACAGATATTCTTTGTTCTTCGCACAAATATGTTTTTCCAGCGCCTGTCAGATCTGCAGTTTCTGGTCTCTCCCTTAAAGGCTTCTTGTTTATTATTTATACAGAGCCGATGTCCATCTTTTCATCATGGCCGCTTTACTCGCGTTATATTTTCTCCTGCAGCAAGCTTCTATATGTTGCACCTTCCTTGTGTTTCTGCATATACACATATGCTGATTCTCTTCTTACGTATCTTCTTAGTGTATGATTTCTTTGTATGTGCATACATGTTTCTCTTGTTCATTCCTTAAGTATTTGTACATCGTTTCAGTGCGTTCTAGTGTCTTCTCTTCATGATGTCACTTTAGTCTGGTCTGATTCCTCTTATAGCTCTCCTATGTTTAGTGGTGTATGCAGACATCCTTCCACGACGTCAGTGTGAGGGAACATTTGATATGTTTGTCTCAGTGCATAACAACTCCTGTATCTTAAATGCAGTATTGGGATGATACCTGGTGTCACCCACAGTACTCTCTCGCTGTTCTTCCAGTATGATGGAGGTCAGGGGGTGGGCACTAAAGATGACATCTACATCTGCCTCTCTACAGCTGTAGGGGGAAGACGAAGGCTGAGGAGGAACAGAAGGACCTGCATTTCTGCTTGCAGGAGCAGGAGGCCCCCATGGTGGATGAGGAGGCAGTAAACAAGTTGCTGTTTGTTGCTTTGAGTTGGGCCAGGAACATGCATCATTGCTGATCCTGAGACGATGGAGAAGGCAGAGACATTGGGGAGGCTTCGGGAGTGGATGAGGAGGCAGGGACGTTAGACCAGATGACAACAAGTAGCACAGAGGCAGGGGCAGCAGGGCCTCTTGTCAATACCTCCAGGGATACAGCGGAGTCACAGCCTCTAATAGATGTCCCCATAGAATCAGGGCTTTGTGTCAACATCCCCACAGAAGCAGAGGGGGCAGGGCCTCATGTGGACACCCCCAAAGAGGAAGAGAAGCTGGGGACACATGTGAAAGTCTCTAACGAGATAGTGAATTCATGGCCTCAGGCTGATATCTAAACAGACTTTGGGGAGGCAGGGCTGCATGCAGGTGGCACCTCATGTGGACACGCCTACTCAGGTAATAGAGGATGTGGAAGAGCAGGAAGGCATGGTCCTTAAGTGTACGAATGTGACAGACACAGCAAGAACACTGGAGGAGTATGGGATGGCTCCTCTCAATGTGGAGGAATAGGGAAAGAAGTGGTCTACACCCAGCAGCAAAAAGGTGCATCTGGGTTCAAGGGGAAGCTCCATCAGAAGGAGGCTCATTGCATGGATCATCCTGTGGATAAGGCCACAGCAAGCAGTGGCCCTACCTGAGGAAGAAGAGGAGGGGAAAGCAGAGTAATGGGTTGAGGTAACAGTGTAAGAGGGGCCCCTTCCTGCTCCTTCCGCATATCAAAAGGGCAAGCCATGTACAGGAGGATACCCATGGAGCAGCAACCCCAAATCCCCTATGCAGCTCACATGGTCCTCTGGGTTGATGGCCTACTTTCCCCTGACACCAGGGAAAACTATCAGGGGGAGGAGCCTGAGCTTTTCTGCACAGTGCAGGGCTGTGGGAAGAAGATGAACCAGTGCCAGAAAAGCAATAACTTCACCCTTTGGATGAAGGCCATGAGAAACCACATGTGCCAGTGGCACAAGAATGTGTAACAGACGCACAAGTCCTCCATCTCCATGGAAGCTGCTGGCAACTATGCAGCCACCACCTTCCCTTCCTGCTGTGCTGAGTAGGAAGAGGGCCCTAGCAAGTCCCAAGGCTGGGATGCAGCATTTTGGAGACATCGGGCACACTGTGTCTAATCACCCACACCCATCTAGCCCACCCTATCAGTGCCAGTGACAATAGCAACTGCAGCAAGTAGCAGGCCCTTTTTGCTGGTGCCACCCCAAAAAGTGATTGGGGGCAGTACAATACCATAGATGCCCGGCATGGAGGGATCTATTGCCTTGATTGCAGGCAATCTGTAAGCCAGTGGTAGCTGGGAGGCATAATGGTGGCACCCACAGCAAGACGGCATGTGGAGCTCAACCACTCATTCCTCCTGTAGGACATTGTTTAGAGGGAAAGGAATGAGGTGAACGAGGGGGAACTGGCCTCACAGAGAGACTTCCCACCCGTTACAGTGGCAGCGGTCTGTGGGAGAATTTTAGTGGCAGCTGCCGCCAATAAAATAGCTAGTGAATCTCAGTGTGTGGCTGTGCCCTGTGAAAGAGCCAGAGAACCATAGTGGATAGCTGCAACCTGTGGGAGCACCCTAAAACCTTAGTGGGTGGCTGCACCCTGTGAAAACACCTTAGAAACATAGTGGTTGGCTATGCCTGGGAAAGAGCCTGAAAACCTTAGTGGTTGGATGCGACCTGTGAAAGGGCCCGTGACCCTTAGTGGTTGACTGTATCACTTTGACAAGTGATGTGACCATGAGACAATACAAGGATTTGAAAACATTACTCGAACTGTAGTCAACAGCCTGTTTAAGACAGAAACTGGTCAGGGCCTCTTATTCACAGTTAATATTACATTATTCCATTTCTCAACCACAGAATATAAGACAACCCTCCTCTACTTTTCAGCATCTAAAACAACTCACACAAGTACAGATAGCCAGCTTGCTGCACTAATACTGTAATGGGTCCTCATTCCTTTTTACTGGTGACGTGTCTAGGATATCAAGCACCTTTGCAACTGATGGTGCAATTTGTCTTCCTCTTGATGACACGTCTGTATTTAAGATGCCAGAGCCACTGAGGAGGGTGTTCCCAAAGCTTTCAACAGAAGTCAGTGATATATTGCCTGTTGATGTCGTCATTAGTGAGCTAGACATGCATGTCTGGTGTTGATAGCAAAATTGGAGTTGGTTGATCTTCTTCCTGATGCCTGCATTCTTCCTCCAATTGAAGGTGCAAGTGTTGCAGCAACAAATCCTTACAAATTTGCACACTGTCTCTTTGTGATGCTTGATAATAAATGTGTAACATTTCCTTGAATTGCGGGTCTACAAGGGAATACTGCAGGTACTCAGATTTCTTTTTAAATGTAACTACTCGTGGATTGCCAGCCAAGGTTGAAGGCAGAATCCTCCCGAGCTTTGTTCCATCAGCAGAACCTGTCAAGATACAACAGTTTAGGTTGAGAAACTCACTCAGGAATGCATTGCGATGGCTAACCCTCTTGGTGCCATCCTCTAAAGGTTTTAGTGAAGAACAGACATTTAACACCAGCTGCCGCAAAAAGTGTTGTAAATGCCTCATCTGGAGCTCTAATGTGCGTTTTTGTTATCTGTGATGGTATTGCACTGCTCACATAGCCTGCCCATCATGTGCACGTTCGAGCAGGTGACCGTTGAAATATTCAGGCTGTGCAGTGGAAACTTGTGCTGCACCTGTAGTTGGATCATGCCATTTTTGACATAAGACCTGCCGAAATGGGAGCTGATCTACTGAACCGCAGTGACCATTTCTTTCATAGATGAACAATGGCTTATAAAGCATGCAACCACAAGGTGAAAGACATGCGCAAAGCAAAAAGCCTGCATTGTCATGCCAATTCTTAAGGCAGCAAGGGCATTTGATCCATTGTCTCCTGTATCAAA
The DNA here is from genome assembly GCF_040938575.1 of Ambystoma mexicanum. Taxonomy (NCBI): domain Eukaryota; kingdom Metazoa; phylum Chordata; class Amphibia; order Caudata; family Ambystomatidae; genus Ambystoma; species Ambystoma mexicanum. The sequence continues at coordinate 582,046,253 of NC_090934.1, forward strand.
GCCTAATTGCCAACTGCAAGGCCTTAACCTCTGTGCCTCCACTTCCTACACCTTTTCCCTGACCTCAACTCCCCTGTGGCTTCTGACCAGAAACACCTGTATGCACACAGTTGCCTGGTGCTGAAAGGAGGCAAGAATGGCCCCTCAGTGTGATGCTAATGTCATCTACTAAATTCTCTGATGACTACTCCACACCTCCATGGTGAAGTGGATTTCTTTCAACACAGACTGCTGTAGTACTCACCATACTCTAGCCATAATGTTGGTGTTCAAATCTGGGATCTCACTGCAAGATAAAAAAACATTCTCCAGATTATCATCATCATTGAGCGGGTGCTGTCTGTCGTGGAATTTGTGAAATTTCTGGTCACGTTTACACTTTTTTCATAGCACTGCCCTGTCACAATGGAGGTCACTGCTGTGTGCTGGTGGGTTATGGGTGTAGAGCCTGGTGACCCTCTCCCAAACACTGAAGCAGCAGCTGTATTTTCAAGGGGTAATAGTGGAGACTAGAGGAGGTAGGTATTCTTGTTTGATAGTATTGAGAGGGATTCACGTCAGATTTTTTAACTTCTTTACATGTCAGTGTATCGAACCACATGATATGGGACCCCATAGATGTGATACCCAAGTTGGTTCCTGACTTCTCTCGGTGCACTGTTTTCAGGCAAAGTAGATAAGTGGACAGACCCAGTTGATGTTTAATAGATTTGAAGTACTACCACTGTTTGGAGATATCACACAGGATGGGTTTTTGTAGAGGTGATGATGGAGATAGCTCTAGTGTAATTTTAAACATTTGACATGAAGGCTGTTTTTCAAAGACACTGGGGGGAGGCTTTTATTACTGCTACAGCCTCTGCATCTTTGGTGTCATTCTTCACACGCTCCTCAGTGTTGCTGCTTTCAAACAGCAATTCTAGTTACAGTCTGGACTCTAATGGATGATGAGCAAGTCAAAGATTTGGCTCCATCATTTCATCACCAGGACTGTGTGACCCATCAGTGGAACGAGAGGAAGCGATAGAGATCTGGGATTCTCATTCTCTTACCACTGTTCACATACTCAATGTAAGTGGGAGAACGGTCATGATTTGGTTGACATAGGAGCCCATAGAGTTGGGCTTCAATCTTCTTTTAGTGATCAGTGAAGGCGGGGAAGCAGGGAATGCAAGGGACACCATAGATGGTGGTGTGAGTCGTCAGAGGAGGAGGGGTCAGAGGAAGGAGAGTAGTCAAGTTAGGATTGTAAGATTGTAGGAAGATGAGATCTATTGTGCATACGAAGGTTATGTAAAATGACCAAATGGTGGTCAGAGAGTGTGGCGCCCAGCTGTAGTCGATGGCCTGGGTAATATTACTGGGGTGGAGGATGCCCATGAAGATTGCAGGAACATCGGCCTGGAGAGATTAGGTCAGAGGATGAGTGGGCCAGTGGGTTGCAGATGATTAGGATAAAATGAGGCACGAGAATGAGAAGTTGGACAACGATATTTTAAAAAAGAGGAAGCACAGTCAGAAGGATTATCATGCTGGCATCATTGAATCTCTTGACTAGTGAAGGGGATTGGAAGAGGGTAGTATAATCGACGTGGAGGGTGACCAGAGTGGCAGGGCCAAGCAGGGTAATCCAAGTTTCACTTACCACCATCAAATATGGTTTGGGCTGATGGGAGCTGATGTAGTCAGTGAGGAATGTATTTTTATTGCAGAGAGATTGGGCATTCCAGAGTCCCAGTGTCAGTTTCGTAGAGGAGTAAAAGGTGGACAATAGAGGGTGGTGGTGTCCCTTGAGGGAGACAAGTGGAGTAGATGAGGTTGGAATCGGTAGGGCCTGAGTGAGAGAAAAGACCAGGGTGTTGTGTGAAGCATGTATGGAGAATGGAAATGGTTTGAGAGGAGAGTGTTGACAGATGGTGGCACAGTTTATGTTATGTTATGTTATGTTAAAAGTCATTATACCGTGCACTCTTACCACTTGCATGGTTTCTTGGTGCTCTTGCGGACCTGTAAAGCAAGGGGAGCGGGAGTTGGTAAGACTGAGTGGGAGAAAAGAGGAAGAGAGCTGTGATGTGCTGTTGTTGGCAGCTTCAGTTCGGTTTACACCGTTCACTGAGCATAGGTGTGTTTTTCAGTTAGTAGCCACCATGTGCTGTTGGGCGAGGCAATGTGTGGTTTGGTTCACTGTTGTGTAGTAAAGTGTGTGCGGTTTGTATTTCTGTAGAGGTATACTTGTGTTTAGTTCAGAGTATGAGAGGTGTATGTAGAAGGATGAGTTTTTTAATAGGGTTGGGTAGTGGCAGTACTCTATCCTACTCTCTCTGTTTCGATTGGCTGTGGCCAATATCCCTCCCCCTGTTGTACATTCTGGTGTGCTGCAATTAACACTCCTATGTTGTGGCAGAAGTGTAGGTCCTCAATAGGGTTATACAGTGGCAGTACCTTTTCCACCAGCAGTGTTCAGACTAGGTGCCGTCCATAACCCTTCCCCTTTAATATATTTTGCTGTCCATCAATTACCATTACCACCCCCCAAGGGTTCTTCCAGCAGGAGATGTGTTCCCTGTGCCCTGTGGTCCATCAGGACAGCTCTCTCTCTGCCTTTTTTTCATCTCAGCCCCTCTATCTATTAAGTCAGACCCATCTCTCTCCCCTGTTGCCCCTTTGGCCCTCTTTGGGGACAGGTAAACCCAGGTTTTTCAGTGTGCCACCCCACATTGGGCACACTCCGTGCAGGAACAACTGCAGACTTGCCAGAAAAGACAGGCAAGTGTGTTCAGAATATGTGTCCAATGAAGATTCCCCCTGCTAATAGCGCAGGGAGCTCTTGATTCTATTAAAGACAAGGAGGCGAGCATTATGCTTCATCTTCTTATTTATTTGCTCTCCAGCAGTTTCAACACAACAAATAAAATGTCCATCTTTACGATGGCACAAACACATATTTTTTTTTTTTCTTTTTCAAACTTCATTTCCCATCAGCCTAGGCCCTGAACCCAGTGTCCTGGTCATGTGACCTAGTCCTTCCTCTTCCTGTAAACCTCCTCTTCTTTGACTGTATTCCAAGTAACATCGTAAACATCTCCTGAACTGACAACTTGATCCGGGAGGTCCTTGAACTGTAGAACGGTGAAACGAACTCTCGCATCTAAACTTGCGATCACGATCGATGCTTTCCGATCAGCTCTCGTGCTTACTCAGCCGTTCTTCTGATCTTCTCCTAAGACGGAAAGACAACAGTACAAATTAGGGCGGCGGATACACACCCTATTTCGGAGGAAAAAATGCACTTGTTATTTACTCCGTACATATCTTAATATTACAACGTCATCTTTTATTCTTCCCTCGTGTATCTCGGGTGGGAAATTAATGCTCGCCTCCTTGTCTTTAATAGAATCAAGAGCTCCCTGCGCTATTAGCAGGGGGAATCTTCATTCTATGTCAAGACGGAGGCGAGCATTATGCTTGTTCAAAGCTTCTTACCATAGCTTCTGCCAGTGCATTATTTGGCTTAAAGTAAAACGTTCTGAACGTGCTATCACTCGCCCAATCGGCTGCTTTCAGAATATCTTGCAATGTCGCTCCTTGACGGAGTGCTTTGGATGCCCCCCTCCTCTTACAGAGTGTGCTCCAAACTTCGCCATGTCTATCCCTGCTAGACTCATGACTTCTCTAACCCACCTTGCTATAGTGGCTGTCGCTACGCCTTTATGCGGTTTCCTGCGCGCTATCAACAATTGCGTCGTCCCCGCTGGTCTCAGCTCAGCTGTTCTATTTATATATTCTCTTATGCATGCGGCTACGCACCATTTAGGATGATCTTGCATATATGGATACGTTATTGACGAGGAGTCTGTCTTTGTCCTCCTGGCCAGATGGAAAGTCACTCCGTCTGGCCTGTATATCAATCTGTCTACCTCCAAAGCTCTGACGTCTGCTACTCTCCTGCAAGAGATCATGCATAGAAGCATCGCTAATTTCTCCGACAGTCTTCCCAGTGTTAGGTACCTATTACTGGGCCAGTCGGCTAATAGTCGAAGCACTACTGTAACGTCCCATAGAGATTTGTACCTCGGTTGCGGAGGCTTTCTGCATTTTATCCCTTTCAGGAGTCTAATTACTGCCACGTTCTCACCCACTGGTACTCCTTCAATAGGCCTATGGCCTGTCGATATTGCGGATCGATATACCCCTATCGTGCGGTAGGCTTTACTGTCCTGCAGAAGTTCCGCCAGGAAATTCACGATCTCTACTAGAGGGGCAGAAATGGGATGAAAACCTCTCGCCTTGCACCATCTTGACCATTTGTACCAAGCTGCATCGTAGCTCCTTCTAGTCGATGGAGCCCATGATTCTGCGATGAGGCTCGCAGCTTGAGGCGAAATTCCCGGGAGATTCCAACGTCTCCTGCTATCTTGCACGCCATTAGCGGCATCGTCCCCTTCACTCTCAGAGGGTGATACGACCCAGCTGGGTCCGTGAGGAGATCTTCGTCTTGCGGCAACACTCGGGGATAGTCCACCAGCAGTTCCATTAACGCTGGAAACCAGACTTGGGACTTCCATATCGGTACTACTATGATCAGATTGGCTTCCTCCTTGCGGACTTTTGTTAGAACTCTGCTTATCATTATAAATGGAGGGAAAGCATATAGCGTTTGACCTCTCCAATCTTGCAGAAAAGCATCTGTCCCTGCTGCTACTGGGTCCAGCCTCCAGCTGAAAAACCTGCCCATTTGAGAGTTCAGTCTGGACGCAAATAGATCTACGTGAAACGGTCCCCAGAGCTTCTCTATCCGCTGGAATGTCGCTCTGTGCAGTATCCAGTCGCTGGTGTCTGTGAGATGTCTGGAGTTCCAGTCTGCCACCACGTTCTGGGCTCCTGGTAGATATTCTGCCGTCACTGCTGTTCCCGACTCCAGACAAGAGTGCCAGAAGTCCTTGGCTATCTCTGCTAGCAATCTGGACTTCGTCCCACCTAAGTGATTTATGTATTTGACTGCTGAGATGTTGTCCATCTTCAGAAGTATACATGAGTTCACTCTGTCCTTGGTCAAGGCTCTGATAGCAAAAGAGCCGGCCAGGAGCTCCAGGCAGTTTATGTGAAGCTTGAGCTCCTCCGAGCTCCATCTGCCTCCCGTTTGGAGTTCTCCGCATCGGGCACCCCAGCCTGCTCTGCTGGCGTCCGATTCTATTACCATGTCCGGGCGGTCGCCAAAAATGGCTCTGCCATTCCATGCCTCCATGTTCTGGAGCCACCACTCCAGCTCCGTTCGGGCTTCTTGGTCTAGCTGGACTAGCTGGTGATAGCCGAGCCCTTGCTGTAGGTGTCAACCTCTGGAGCGCTCGGTAATGAAGAGGCCCTGGGAATATCGCTTGGATTGACGCCGCCAGCAGACCCACAATTCTTGCGATTGTTCGCAGCGATGTGGTCGGTCTGGCGAGGCAGGTCCTTATCTCCCTTCGAATATCTCTGATCTTCCTGTTCGGCAGCTCCAGGGTCGCCGACCTGGTATCTATAATGAAACCTAGGAATTCTATCCTCCTGGCTGGTACAGTTTCTGATTTCTCTTGGTTCACTAGGAATCCCAAAGAGGTTAGTAAGTTCGCTACCCATCTGGTCTGATATCGCAGCGCTTCTTCGCTGCTTGCCATTATTAGGATAGCGTCTAGGTAGATGATGATCCGGATGTCCTTCTCTCTGATTGCTGCTGCTACTGGTCTCATCATTTTCGTAAATGCCCAGGGAGCGGACGCTAGTCCGAAAGGCATCGTGGCGAACTGCCATAATCGCCCGTCCCAGTTGAAGGCCAGGAAGGGTCGGTATTCCTGATCTACTGGGATCGTGAGATACGCGTCTTTCAGGTCTATCCTTGTGAGCCAGTCGCCCTGTCTGAGCGTGTCTCTCAGTTGGTGGGTCCCTTCCATCTTGAAGTGGTTGTAAACTACCCACTCGTTCAAGTCCTTCAGATTTATTACTGGCCTCACTTTCTCTTTCCTGTGAACCAGGAACATATTGCTTATAAATTTCGGAGCTACGCAAGGCTCGATGGCCCGTTTCTCCGCTAAACTCTGAAGTTCTGTTCGCAACAGGGCTGCTTCTGTTCGCGCTGTCACTATCAACCTGGGGGTTCTGTATTGGACTGGGGTCTGAGTGAATTGTATGTGTAGGCATCTGACTGACTGAAGCACCCAAGCGTCGCAGGAAAGCGCGCGCCAGTTCTCCCAGTACATCGCTGTCCTCCCCCCTACTGCAGGGTAAATGGATACTCTCACCTGTGGGAACGTATTGACCTCTTCCCTGTCCTCTGCCTCGCTTTCCTCTGGGGAAACGGCCTCTGGGTTGGAAGAAGGTGTCTGGCTTCTTATCTTCCCAATATTGCGCTCTGTTCGATTGAGGCCTTCTGGCTGACTGATAACGACCGGACGCTCGGCCTCTGTAGCGACCGGTCCCTCCAAAAACCCTTCCGGGGAAGATTTTTCTAATGGAGGCTTGCGCCTTCTCCAATGAGGTGTAGGTCCCTACGAACCTCCCCATCTCCTTTCCGAAGGTCTCGCCGAACAGCAGTCCTTGCGCGGCCTCTCCTGCTTCGTAGGAGGACAGGTCTCCTAGCTTTTGATCTATCTTCAAAAGCAGTCCCCTCCTGCGCTCTGAGGATATGGCGCAGTTCGCGTTACCTAACAGGCATACAGCTCTTTGGGCCCAGTTCGCTAACACATCCGGTTCAATTTCTTCCCCTGTGTCTTTTGCTCTTTCTGCCAGGTCCATGATCTTGGCTAATGGGCCTGCTAGATCCAGGACCTTCTCCTGACAACTCCTCCAGGAGCGGTCGATCCCTTTCCTAGGGTCTCTATTCGATTTCGCCACAAACGCTAACATTTTAGGGTCCAATTCTGGCGCTTCTGCTACCTTCCCTGGGAGTTCCGGCCTGGGGCATTCCGCCCTCATTCTTTGCCTCACTTCCTTCTCTAAGGCCTTGCGCAGCCTCTGCGTCATGTATCGTGCCACTCTCGGGGAGGGCACCCATTCCGAAGATCTCGGCTTCCTAATCTCCCCGGGTTGGAACATGTCTGAGGTTTCCACTTCTAGGTGATTCAGTTTTCTCAGTCTCTTTTTCGGAGGCGGCAGGCTCCCTTCGTCTCCGTCTTTATCTTCCTCCTCCTGTGAGGATGTTGGAGATTCTACGAATTCGTCTTCTCGAGGGGCCTCCTCTCCTGCGTCTCCCATATTCTCTTCCCCTGGGTAGGGGGTCCTGAGGCTCGGCACCTCCGACTTGGCCATAAAGGCTTCTCTGAGCCTATTGAAAGCGTCGGATGCCTCCGGGGCCTTTGGATTCGCCCCTTCAGGTTGGCCCGGGGGGTCAGAAGAGTTCGCGCTCTTCCGGGCCTTCGTACACCCCTGAGGGCTCTCTGACGTGGCCCTGGTGGACGTGCTTGTTGATGGTACGGTGCTTCTGTCCTTTTGGTTTAGGAAAGTCTCGATAGTTAGCAGGCGGTCCTGCAGGGGTCTGACTCCTAGCGCCACTGCCTCTATGAGTGAATTACCCAGCACGTCCTTGAAGCTCTGAGCCAGATCTTCCGAGTACGTGGCTTCTTGCTCCTCCTCACTCCACTCAAAATCGGCCATGATATGTGCTGGTAGGTGCCTGATAGTACCTGAAAAGGTGTAAGGGCACATCCACTTCTCACTCCTTTATCTAGAGGCTGCACCTGACTGCAAAGCAGCTTCTTTACTTTTTTCAGTGTAGGCACTGAGTTCACCAATTCGCTCTTATGAGCGCTCTCCGGTAAAGATTACCGATCTAGCTCTGCCGGGGAATCAGGTCGCACTGCCCGCGCAGCGGTTAGCCCCTCCTTTCCGAGGGAGGGAGGGCTCGTCCCTCGTTCTATACGCCGAGTTCCTCGGCGAAGCCCCGCCTCCGCGAGGGCGGGGGAACTGGGGAAAAACATATCTCCTCCGGCGTCGTCCGCGATGGGCGTTAACTCAGTTTCTCGCGCCTCCCTCACGAAGGTGGGGGTCTCGCTCCCTCACTGTCGGCGCGAGTGCGGTGTCCTAGGCCGGCCCCTGAGGTGCTGATACTGCAGCACGGGGCCAGGCTAAAATCAAATTAAAGTAAAGGATTGTCGAATCCTCCCTACGCTGCGCGATCCCTGCGCGCTGTCCTAATGATAGGTCATGAGAAAAACGGTATATATCATCGCTACAACTGATAACCCAAGACAAAAGCTGACAGAAATGCGCAGCCAAGTGAAAGGGTACTTATCTCTTGGAGAGCAGGAAAAGAAGAGGAGGTTTACAGGAAGAGGAAGGACTAGGTTACATGACCAGGACACTGGGTTCAGGGCCTAGGCTGATGGGAAATGAAGTTTGAAAAAGAAAAAAAAAAAAAAAAAAAATGTGTTTGTGCCATCGTAAAGATGGACATTTTATTTGTTGTGTTGAAACTGCTGGAGAGCAAATAAATAAGAAGATGAAGCATAATGCTCGCCTCCATCTTGACATAGAATTATATGAAAAAGCAGAGAATTATCAAACTTAGTAAAATCGAGGTCTGATAGTTTTTGGGTGTGATAACACGGACTTCAATGGAAAGTACAGTTGTTTGGCACCTCATGAGTTTTGCTGGAAGGGGGGATCAACTCTAAGGCATGCATTTTGTGTGTAACACGAGTGAAAACAGGGTATGTGGTGCAATATAACTAAAGTTTTTATAACTAAACATGTTCTCCACTTAACATGCATACATGTTGCTCATCCTATATTTTCACAGAAATGCACAGTTAAACTTTGTATGTATGCATTAGAATCACTGCCCATACTTCTATTTGAAGAAAGTTCACCAAGTAGGCCAAGTCATTTTTTGATATGTCTCTAGTACATTAGCTGATCTTTCCCTGAACTGGACATTGGATGAATCTTGATTTGATAAATTTCTATCATAGCCAATTGTGACCAATGGCTTCCCTTCCATGCTTTACTGGAAGTTATGCTCTCCCTCAGGATGCACCCACATCATCTCACCTTAAACAGGGATGCAACATTCTTTCACTTATAGAGCCTTTGGTCCTTGCAATACCCATATGCTGGTACGCAGCTGTATAATTACATGATTTTTTGATGAGCACTTTAAAGGAAATGCACCTGGCCAGGCAGAGAAGGGATCACTCGGAATGAAGCATCAACAAATCAACATGCTTTGAAGCACAGTGACTTTGGAACTTAAATCACTTTCCAGGGACCTTAAATGAACGCATAACATGTGCTAAGAGCAGCGTGCTTTTCTACTGGTACATTAATATCATCTTTGGCTAGAGTGCCAGTGATTTAGAGTGGTCGATTTCCCAATAGTCACGTGCCCATGGGTGCAGTTCTCAGGAGTATCTCTTCCCTCTTTGCCCCTCCCTCTAATTCACTAAAATGATCTAGCGTGGCAGTGCCAACATGGCGCCCCTGACCAGGGACAATTATCAAAGTGACTGTGCAAGAGCTTGGCAGATCTGTGGGGTGAAGGCGAGCTATTATTTTCATAGCATGGGACCGCAGAGGCGGTGTGCATTAAAGGGATAAATCTATCCATGATCGGTTCTGGTGGGGTATTGACTAGGGGCATGACGTGATCTACAACGTTCCTTATGTTGCAGGTAGGGGCAGGGGCCTCCATTCTGCCCCACCATGCTCCACTCAAAACCTTAAGCATATCTCTGGGTGGCAGCAATCTCTGGATTCAAGGTCCACATTTTGTATGGGGCCCTGCCATTTTGTGTTCCCCATCGGTTAATCACCCTGGATTTTGGCGGGTTTCACAGTCAAACAATTCTAGGCACTAGCGTAGGGAGTTCACTGCCTGGGGGCACCAGGAAGCTCCATGTTTTTTTAAACATTTCAAAATCCGGCCGCATTGCAGGTAAGGGTGGCACCGCAATGGAACTTTGCCTGAAGCTGCATTAGCCATCCACCGAGCATGCATCGTGCTAATTCTGAAACTCAATAATTCTTTACAACAGAGTGTGGCTTACTCTGAGGCACCGTCCTTTGCTAATTGTGTAGTAGGCCCCTCAAAGCCATAGATGCACTGCACTGAGTGCAATAAAATGGCAAATCACGAGCTGTAATTGGAAGTCTGCAAATAGGACACCAATTTCCATCAGTGTTTGTAGAGGCAGCGCACTGCATATGCTATTGTCAGTGCAATCAAGAATCAGCTCCTTGTTAGGGGCTATGTCTGCAAAAAGGCTCTACAAACGTGTGGCTTTTCTCAATGGATAGTAAAAATGGTATGGACCTGTGTTGGGTTATTACGGGTCTCATTCATTATTTGTCCACGATGCAATTACATTAACTATGCATCATAACTTTACAGATCATCATGAGAGAATAGAAAACCCGAATAAACCTCAGTGCACTGTTTGCTAGAAGGAGATCGGGACATTTCCGGGCAAAGTTAAAGTAAAAGAGGAAACTCTTCCCAAGAGCACGTCATCTCTGGACATTCAGAGCACTGGCGGTTTCAAACACGAGAATTATCACAACTAAAAGGACGCTTGCCTAGTACAGAGTGCGATATTTGGTGTGCAAGTCTTCCCTGCACAACACATCACAGTAAACATTGCCTCGACACCTGTGTTGGGGGCTGCTCCGGGTCACCGGGCAGCCCCATACTCATGTCAGGGGGCACCCGACAGAACACACTGGTGCGGCCCGCATGCCGCAGACTCATGGGTGGGGGGTAACCCCACCCGCTCCGGACCACCGGAGTTCCACACGTGGCCGGGGGCACCCGGCTCACTGCGGCCCCGGCTCTGGGGGCACCCAATCCGGGGTCGCCTCCCCAGCCTGCCTCACATGGCTGGGGGGACACACAAGGACGGCGTTGCCTGGCAGGGGCACCATCCGGACGGCGTTGCCCGGCAGGGGCACCGTCCTCAAGCTGGGCCCCGTCCTTGGGCCCAGCGCCTGCAGCGCAGCACCAGGATAGCACACCAAGAACGACGCTGGAGCCTCAATGGGAGTGACCGGCGAGCCGGAAGCGGCTCGCTTCTTTTATTATCGTGGTCACGTGGCTACTGCCACGTGACCCATTACAACATCCTGGGAGCTACCATGCTCCCAGGAGGGATCACCATGCAACAACCTGCATTCTGAAAAATCATGAGGGTACTAAACAATGGGGCTCATTGTGAGTCTAGCGGTATATGTTAAAAGTGTCAGTAACGGAATTAGCGCCACTTTTACCATACCACCGAAGCATGAGTCAGTGCTCACTCCACCGGCGGAATTAGCCCTGGTGGAATTAGCGCTGGTGGAATAACCGGCAATATAGTTTGGCATTAGACCCGGCGGCAATTCCTCTGGCAGAATTACCAGCTGAGATCCAAAACAGTATTTCCGCCATATTACAAGTAGAATTAGCAACGGAATACTGCTGAAAATGGCCAGAATTTCTACCAGAAACATAGTGCAGCACCTCCACCCACAAGGTGGGTGTAAATGCATACATGGGATAGAAATTAAGCTACAGGTGCTCTCAATCCACTGAAGAAGGGTACATAAGCACACGCCTTCCCAAAACACACTTTCCAACTCCATGTTGCCACTAGCTGTTCTGGATATGGATATTCACCTGTTCCTGCTCCGCATTCAGCTGAAGAACATGGAAGAGCAGCACAGGGTACAGGCTGCAGAGAGGAAGAGGAGGAGATGCCATGTAAGAGGTGCGCCCATACCCTAGGGCAGGCCCTCAGCCTGGACATTGACTAGCAACCAGCTAATCACCCTGTACTGGCTGAACAGGGAGGCCATGGCTGGGCTGGTCTCCCTGATCCAAGAGGACATAAAGAGCAGGATCAACATCAATACAGCCTTATACCCCCGCAGCTGAAGCTTGTGTTACTCCTGCAATTCTTGGCAACTGGCATCTTACAGCACACTGTGGGCATGCTGCATGCATGGCATGTCCAAGTCCACATTTTCCAACGTGCAGGTGCTGGAAGCACTCCTGCGTCATATCTCCCAGCACATCTCCCTTCTCACCACCCCGGCACAGGAGAATGCCATAGAGTATGTTTTTATGTAGCAGCCCACATCCCCAACCTGATTGCTGCTCTGCGCTGCACCCATGGGGTGTTGATGCCCCCAGGCATCCGAAGAGGTATACCGTAACTGGAAGCAGTATCACTCCCTGAATGTCCAGGTCATCTGCGATCCTGACCTCTTCACAACACACTGCTGTGCCCACTTCCCTGTTTCCACTCACAATGCCATGGTCCTAAGGCACAGCACACTGCCTGGATCCTGTCAGGAGCGCACAGGGCAATAGATATATGTCAGAACACACAGTGTAGTTTTGAGGTGACTAGGGAAGTAACGCTTTGCATATAACAGAAACAGGGTACATACCAGGCTGATCTTTGAAAAGACAGGTAGTCAGTCACAGGAATTGGAGGGGCAGGAGCAAGTTGAATGCACAGTGACACAGAGACAAAGCAAAGGCAGGCAAATATACTGGGTAACACAGATTGATCAGAATAAAGTGTGTACTGGAATATGATAAGGGGTTCGCACGAGATTCTAAAAAAGCCCTTGGGATTGGTACCAGCAGATTACTCTTAACAATCATGCAGCAACGTCATAGGTGGGACGTGATGCTGAGATGGTTCTACTCAGTGTAGGGTTAAAGCTGGAGACCATATACAGAGACAGTTAAGACTCCAACGAACTATACTAAGGCAACCAAAGTCTTTCCCTTATCTGAACTTAATGGAGACCAAGCCAGGATTAACACTGTACATTGATACAGAGCTGAGACACAACAGTGGACCAATTTGTAATCAAGACAGAAAAGAAGAGTGGATAGAAATAACCAAGTACAGAATAGGCAGAGAAAAGAAGCAAAGAGTAGAAACTGTAGTCAGAGGCTATAGGTAGGGACTTAGGCAAGGAAAATTGCCACACATAAACTTGGAAACCTAGCAGTCCCGGAATATCATGAAACATAAAGCTTTAGTCATAGGAAAGTTAGTAGGTCACTGCCAACTCAGTGAAATACATGGTTCATTAAGCTTAGTGCACTAGCCATAGACAAGAGAACAAGAGAAAGGGCCACTGCCAACTCAGCAAATACGTGGTTCATCAAACTCAGTGCACAAGTAACAGACAAGACAAGATGTTGCTGCAAACACGTGGTTCAGAAAACTAAGTACACTAAAAAACCGGTACTTAAACTATGGACAATGGTTTTAGCAAGTAAAGAATGACACTTAGATTGCAAAGCGACATGGGGAAGGGGCAGCTTTGTCAGAAAAAAGTGAGCCTTTGAGCCAGTGGTAGGGGGTCTGCTCACAGCAAAACAAGGTACAAGAAAAGGTAAAAAGGCAGCACAAATACTTTCAGAAAAAGGATTAGCTTTAACAGCAAACATGACAAACTGGAAAGGAGTTAGTTACTTGCAACTTATTTAGTGCAAGATAGCATGGAAGGTTCATAATCCGCATGAAACCTGAACTCCAGGTAAAGGCAGTTGATAGAACACTGGGTAAACCTCAGAGCGAGCTTACAAAGCCCTGCCAGCCCACAGCCCAACATGGTGGAGCTGATTGCAGTCCGGGCAGTTTTGTCCGATTAAGCCCAGTCCAGGCTTCAGTAGCTTGCAGCAGTGGATTGCAATTGAAGTCTTGACCTCTTTTGGTAGCCTAGCCTGCAGGAGCTTGCAACAGGTGAGTACAATTAGAGTCTCTCCAACTTGGGCATTTCCACAACTGAACACTGCATGCCCTGTCGAGGCTCTGTACATGCAGGACCTACCCTCCCACCCCACAAATAACAGTTTACAATCCACAGGACCTGGACATGATTCACAGTGCTGTTGTAAGTTGACAATGCTTATTTCCCCAACAGGCTAGCAACACACACAGGACTACAGGTACCACAATGCAACATAATACATCCATATAACTTCAATAACGCAGTTCAATACAGCACAAAGGAATGCAACACTGGCTGTAGTAATGCCATGTACTCAGGTAACCATGTATATGAAGCCATCATGGAATAGATGTAGACAACGTAAACCTGCAGAAATACAACTAATCAAACATCAGAACACATGCATGAGAGCAATTCACAGGTCCACCAAAGGCACCATGGCATCCTGCCATGGCAATCACATACCCTGACAGCGTTTTGTGCTGGCTGTTAGCTATGTGCATGGTGTTACACGACAAAGCAACTGTACACCCATAGGGAATTACTCCACATGCAAGTACTGTGATAAATCATGTTGTACTTCAATGCTCGTAAAGCGCATGCACATAGTGTCTATCAACATGCCGTTGTAAAAGGTAACACATCTACAATGCTCCGTGAGTGACACCTATGGCCTTTGCCCTTGCAGGTGACTCTGGATACCACCAGCTACAATGGCTGAGGACACCTGTACAGAATCCAGAGATGCCACAGTAGGTGGCCTACAATGAGGCACCCCTGGCTCTGCATTAAGCGGACCTTTGGCCTGTGGAAGGCTTGTTTCTGGTGTCTACAACAGACTGGCAGGGCCTTAATGTACAGGCCAGAGAAGGTTGGACAAATTGTTCTTGCCTGTGCCATGCTGCACAACATGTGCCTCAGATAGAATATCATTTGCCCCTTGCTGATGAAATGCCCCCCAGAAGATCAGTACTCACTGCCTGCCGTTGCTGTGCTGCCACGCAGTTGGCGGGAAGAGGTTAGGGATGGACGTCTGGTTCAGCAAGAACTGATCGAGAATTTTGTTGAGGACATTCATATCCACATGCTACGCACCTCTGTAAATATAGTCACGTTACAAATTAAACACATGTACACAATAAGAAATGTCCTAGGATTGCTTTTTAACTATTTAACTATTATTACATTTTGAAATATGAAAACATCCATCCCTGACCCCCGCCCCACAATGCCATCTCCAACACACCTTCCCTGGCCACCTCCCCTCTTCCCACAACGCCATCACCAACAAGCCATGCCCCCCAGCTCCCTTGTGCCTATACACATAGTGCTATCTACAGTCACTTGCATGGCCTCTTGCCCTTACAAGCTTTGGGAGCTGGGCAAAGATCCCTCTGTGGGGTGGTGACAGAGGTGGACTGGTCCAACTCAGGTCCCAGAACGCATTGAAGTGTCAAGAGCATGCTGGCTTGCATTGTCTCAGCAAAAGTCAAGATGCTCTCAGTCATCTCCCTCGCCCTCTGTCCCACAACAGTCAGGGCAGCAACTGTTGTCGGTCCCAGAGAAGAAACAAAAAATGAGGTCAACCCGCAATGTCATTTGGTGTATGGGCTCAGTGGGAAACAAGAATTGAAACAACAAAGAAAAACCCATGCCAAGTTTAAAAACATACTGATTGAACACATTTGGACTCCATTAAGAAAATATAAATGGTAAAAACAATGGGAACGTTCATACAAAGTATTTAATGAGTTGTGCAAAATAATTGAAGTACTCTGACAACACAATATGCAAAAATCAGAAACAAATGAAAACAATGAATAGACAGCGAGTGTGAGGACCCTCATGTTATTGGCACACCCTAGCAAAATGACCATCCATCCATCCATCCATACTCATACAACACTCAAAAAGCAAGGAAACCAAAAAACCATACAGTAGTACATAAACAGTTCTGTTAAACTGAAAGAATTGTGCTACAAACCAAGAAATGCAGTCCTATTAAATACTGTGCACCACTACTCTGTACCATATGGCACTCTGGGTAATTTGACACCTACATGTGGCAATTATACAACCAAAAACTTAAATGTAAAGACAATCATGGTATAACATGCAGTAAAAAGATTCCAACTCAGGTTTCGGCCTTAGGTAGATATATTTGTCAAGGGAACCTGGCCTTCTTCAGGGCAGAAGCATCAATATGGTAAGGCGGATGTGCATATTCATTCAGCACAGTCCAAATTAAAAGATACTCATATACTTGCCCAGTAAGACGAGATAATGAAAATGCGTATATCTCAGCTTGTGATGTCCATTGTCACATGTGGATTTAAAAATTCCATCTCTCAACACAAGAAAGTGTTTTGAGTCACGCCGACTTGTATAAAGACGGTTGTCTGTTCCTCGTTCTGAAGCAATGATGTCTGGCCAAAATAACGTTCCAAAAACGTTGGCCGTGCAATGCCTGATCCGGTGTAGTCGGATGTCGCCTGGGTAGCACTATGTCAAGATGATCAGCCTGCATGCTGGCCTGCACTGCCTCAGCAAAAGCTGAGATGCTCTCAGTCATCTCCCTCATTCTCTGTCCCACAACAGTCAGAGCAGCAAATGTAACATCTGACTGTCATCAGTCCCGGTCCATGGTCCTCCATGAGGCGCCCTGGACACATTCTTGGATAGCCCCTGCAGGCGTTGGACGTTTGTGTCCGGCAGGGTTTCCAAGTGCACCTGGTGCTGCTCAATGGTGTCCAGCCTCCTCTATATGGCATCCTGTGATTTATAGACTATCGGTTGTGGGCTTTGGGGAGGGCTGGTGCTGATGCAAGGTGATCCATAAGATCTGCCACCCACACTTCCATCCGTGTCACCCTCTGACTCCAGGCCACGCTGACCATGTGGCTGGGTGTCCCGCTCAGGTGACGAGGGGGTGCTATTGGCCAGTTGGGTGGTTGCAGGCGCAGCTTCTTTTGCCAGCATCTGGCTGCACGTCACCACCACAGGGACCGGCTGTTGAGTGGCAATTGCAGGTGCCGGAGGTGCAGTACCTGCAGCTGTGTTGGCATCGCTTCCATCGGGTGCCATGCCGGCGATGACATGTGTGGTGCTGCTGGGTACTGTTGTCACACTCCTGCACTTTCTCCTTCCCTTCCCATTGCTGGGCGATGCAGGGCTGGTGGCTGTTGGTGGTGCCCTGGGGGCTCCACCAATGGGATGTATATGGGCATGCATCCTCCACCTCCTGAGTTGCTTGTGAACCTGTTGGCTGAACAATGATATGCTGTTAGTCACCATGCATACTTGTACATGGGCTTGCTGATCACACATGCTACATGGTGGAGGAACATCATATACATGTAGTCTGATGGGTATGGTCATTTGCAGGCCAATGCATATAGCCTGTGCAAGGTCGGGGTAGGGTTTGCATGGGGTGTATACCCCACTGGCATGTGCTCTTTGTGTCTTGTGCTGGCAATGTAGCCTGTACATGCGATTGTGCTGGGGTTCCACTTTGGCACTTGGCCTTTCTCAGCACGCATGGGGTGGCACATAGTTGCATGCCCTCATATGCACATTCATACTGCTGGGCATGGGTACGTGCACAGTTGCCCACCTACCCTTGCATACAGGGCCCATCTATGCTGAGGTAGTCATGCTTGGGTTGGTCATTTGACCAGTGCATTGCCAGTGGCAGGAGGGGGACATTCAGACTCACCAGACACTCCTTGGCTGCTGGCTCTGACCTCAGCACTCTCAAGTCCCTCGATCCCCTCCATGTGAAGATGTTTTCTGATGCCGGAAGCCATCTGATATAAACCATCTGGAATTACTGGTACCGCCAATGGTGAGTGAGTGCTCCCGCCAAGATGTAATATGGCAGTAATTCAGCCAGACACCACAAACGTAATGGTAATACCGCCGAGATAGAATTACTGCTGTATTACTGCCAGACTCATAATGAGCCCCAATGTCCTGTATGCATGTCGCTAGACGTGGGCGTGTGTGTCTGTTTGTGGCAGGCAGTGGCTGGTGGGGGCTCTGAGCAATTAACTATTGATGCCATTTTATGTGTTAAAAGATTTGGGTTAAATTCTCAGAATTAATGAATTGCTGTATTGTTGATAACAGAAACCAGTTCTCACATAGGAAAATTGCATAGATGCAAAGTAAAAGTGTTATTTAACTTATTAATCAGGATGGAGTAAGGCCTAACTTTCCCTGTGCTAAGGTGGGATTCCACATCTAAAGAAAGCTAAGGATAATCTGTGTTAGGAAGTCCAAGTCAAATGTCAGTCTGTGTCCAAAACCTATGCGTGCCCTCACAACTAAATGTATACAATGTGTAGGGATGTCAGCATCAAAATGAATAGTGTTCAAAAGTTCAAAAGAAAGTTCAGAGCTTTTTCTAGCTCTTGGCTTATGATCAACTTCTCCTTCCACAAGTTCAAGACAGTTCACAAAAGATCGGGGTTCCCTTCTCCAGGAGTTCAAATCTTACAGCTACAAAAATAACACATTGCCTTGGGACACTTTCCAGCTCTTTTGATATTAATACTTTTCACCAGTTCACTTAGGCATTTCTGTTTCTTGAGTTTAAGTTCACACACAATGTTGTTGCAAAACACAGGCTTATTTAAATATACTTTCCTTGGCTTAATCCTGCAGGGTACTCGGTCTAGGCTCAGTTGTCGGACCACACGGTCCACTCATCACAGATCACACAACCGATACCTCTTCATGCACTTTGTTATCCTTTATTCCTATGGCTCTTGCCAACACAGGTTTCCTCTTAACGTGCAATTCTTGGCACCCCTTTTTGCTTTGGGTCCATGCTTGGTTTCTCACTTCATACCCTTCTTGGTATTCTCTTGACTTTGCCAATACTTGTTTCATACAATACATTCCGTGGTATATTCTCCATGTATCACTTGTCTTGCATTCCATTCACAAGTACTCAGAACTTGCTTTTGCTCGGTACAGCATTCAAAATTGCTTATAAGGTCTTTCAATTCGTTTGGTACTCAACAGTATTTGTTTCAGTATTCAAAAGTGCTTTTAACAACTTTCAGGTTCATTCCACTTTCAAAAGCCCTTATTTTAGCCTTCAAAAGTGCTTCTAGCAATTTTCAGTTTGTTCGGTATTCAAGAGTCTTCACTCACCGGTTCCACATGGCAGCTCCTTTCAGCTTCTTTCCGTTCTTCGCTCTGCTGTCCGGTTTCCCGTGTCTCTGTTCTTCCTTCACAGAGACCAGAGAGAGCACTGCTCACTCTCCTGTTGTGCTGCGGCCACTGGAGTGCTTCAGTGCCCCACAGCTTTGGCTGCATTCGCCCGACAAAGAGGGCTGGTAGGACTTCTAGACCCTCTCATGACAGGCCTCTGCCACAGAGTCCCTCTCTCCTGCTCAACAGAGCCTTCGGCTCCCGTCTCTCCCGTTCCTTTGTCTCTCCAGCTAGCTTCTCTCCAGCTCGCATTTGCAGCTCGCTTCTTTGTTTCACTTCTTGGTGTGCGGTCCACCTTCTTATATCTATTGGGATTACTAAATGACCAGAGGTGTGGGTCATTAAGTTCAATTGCCTGTCCAATCTCTTCCTGCTACCTAGTCCATGGTTGGCCGGATGCTGGAGCTGGCATCATCCCAAGGCAGTCATCTAAGGCAGCAGGAGCTGTCTTCTGCTGTCCGCTGCTTGCCGCTATTGCCCGCCCGAGGCCCCGCTGAGCACTGGAGCTCCTTGCATCCATCAGGCAGAAGGTAAGTCTGACGTACGCTACTGTACCGCTGGCACTCAAACTGCTATTCTCAGTGATTACGTAGTCCCGCACTATCCACAACCCATCCCCTACCCCTGCCCTACTCCCTTCCTCCCACCCGCTATACAACGCAACCAGGAAAAACTCCCCTACGCTCTGGTCTCCAACCCCGTTTCCCACGGCCCAACTTCTCATTACATGCCGCCCACCTGCTCGCTCAAAACTAACCCATCCCTGCTTCCTTGCCACATGAGGAAGCTGGAAAAATATCCTGGTCCTGCAGCCCTACCCAGCAACGTGCCACATTCACTGCCATGAGTCAACTTCGAACACCCCCCAACCCCCCACCGATGCTAATACCCTCTCCCAAGCAAACAGCCCAACACAAACACGCATCATTCCAGCTGCCATAGTTCCTGACTACCATCACCCCGCACCATCACTACATGGGCTCCACACCAGCCAACCCAGCAATTTAAACACCAAGTTGCAGCCCCCCCGCCCCACCGGTGCCTAGCAAACCCGCTCCTACTAGCCACACCTCCAATGCTGCCTTCATATTACTCCCCCACTCTCAGGCCCCGAAGGCTCTGACTGTCCCCCACGCATCCCAATCCCCCCACACACTCCCTCCCATACAAATGCAGTCTTCAGCCCCAACCACACTTAGGAACACAAGGTTATGCTCCAGGACAACTAGTAGGCCCCTTCAAACCTCCCAGCCGCCCACCAAATGAGAAACACTCACCTCAACTCCAGATCCCGGTGTGATCACCACCCCACACTAACGGAGACAAATAATGCCTATAGCAGGCAACTTTGGAAGACACCTATCACCCTAGAGTACTGCCAAAAAGCACTCCACCTACACTCATCCCTGCCCATCATCCATGTGTAACGCTCATCTGGTATCCGCGGGGACGTCACTCAACCTGTTCTGACCTCTTACGACCTCGGACCCTTCCCTGGAGTCTACTCGACTGGAGACTGGGCCTTGTTTTCTTGAAAAGTGTGCTCTCCGTCCTGCTTTCAGCGCAGGGGCGTGTTGATTGATGCGGGCTCATTGCTCCCTAGTTACTTCACTGACAAGAGTCCGACAGGTAAGTATAATGAGTCTTTTGAACAGTTCTCTAACTTCGTTCCTTTCCTTCCTTAGATGATGTCCGGCATCCGGAGATGGCGACGTGCTGCTGAGATGAGTGAGAGCATGATGCGCGATGCGACCCTTTCGTATTTGTATTCAACTGAGTTCTTTTTCTGTGTCTTTTAGGTGCCGCAACGTTTTCAGCATGGATGCCAGTTATGAAGAAGAAATGTGGTGAGTAAGCGCGGTATGCAGTGCCTCTAGATGTTTCCACGCTAACCTGGAGTGTCTTTTCCCTCTTGCAGATGGATGAGAAGTTCCGGAGACAGAGTTCCCCCAGAGCGGCTGGGATTCAGGTAAGCGTTTGAAGCTCATACAGTCTTTAAAAATAAGCGAAGATTTGCTGAATGCTTACTAATGCCTTTTTTGTTCTTTTCCCTTTTCCTTAGGAAGCGGCGTGCCGGGATGGGAATGACACCGCCGAAAATGCCTGCAGAACAGAAGGAGCGATGAATGATGGGCAGAAGCGCCGCAAGGTAAGGCTGTTCCTAATGGTGTTCTTGTTCTTGCAGGAGCTGAGCGCAGAAGAAAAATGCAGGCCTACTGGAGACTAATCCGAACACGGTGAGTGTCATGCTGCAGGTGCAGAAAATGCAAAGCATGTTTCTCAGCCTGGGCATGGCTTAAATAGTCTCTGGGCATCCCAGGTGTCTCTGGGCTGAACCACACCCAAAAGACTAGACTGCACATGCAGTTCTGGGAACCTAAATATGTGGGGGCATCCATTTTATCCCCATCAATGCACTACAAGTCCAATCCCCAATGTTATCCTATGGGAGTGAGTGGGTCTGGTGCCACAAGCGCCAAGTCTGACTCCAAGTGGGTCTTTGGAGGTATGGAGAAGCCCTTGAGGGCCATGTTGGTGATCGTGGCCTGAATCCAGCCTGACATCTTGGAGGGCTGGGGACATAAGGGGCAGGAATCATGACACCATGGAGAGAGACAATCTCCCTGACATACCTACACCAGTATCCACCACTACTATCAGTGCACACGCTTACAGAATACCCAAGAGCACAAAGACACTACCCCCGCAAATACCCATCAAAGCACCCCAATACCACCCCCTCCTCCAGGAAGCCCTCATCAATGCTAGGTCTCTCCCTGCCCATGCCCTTGACGTCAATTACCAGATCACCACTCAGAATCTAGACCTACTTGTCATCACAGAGACATTGGCTCCACCAAGCCACAGGCCCTGCTCTATCCTTAGCCCTCCCGGAGGGTTTCTCCATACTGTGAGATATCTGAAGGCGTCTCCCTAGCTAGTTCCCGGGGATCTGTCATCCAGGTGGCCAGGACACGGCCATCGCAATTGGATCCAGTTCCTGGGGGTAGACCAGTGAGGGAGGATCAAATGGATTGTGGGGTCCTTGGGGAGTGGGAGTGGGACACTGATGGGTGAAACGTGGTATCCCCATCTTTCAACACCTTTTCCCTATCACACCACGTAGGATATTTCAAAATACTGCCCCCCCCTTTTCTGACACAAACACTTTTGCACAAAACGAAAGACAACTAACTAACACCAGAGCAGTTTTCATGACATGTCCCAATACAAGGGTTAGGCAAAGTCAGACAATGTACAGAACCACAGACACCTGATGGCCCTTTCCCTTACCCACAGGGATAAAAGGTAGGGCACAAGAGCAAAGGATGAGCAAGGCAGAACGCATGACATGAGGGCTAACTCAGCACGGAAGTTCAAAAGGAGGCAAAAGATGGCGAATACCGAAAGGGTGACAAGAAGAGACGTGACCTTGCCCTTTCCGATCCTGGCCCGTGAAACCTTTGCAATTGGAAACATAAGACCGCAAGCAAAGGCCAGCATGTATTGCAGTAGATGTCTACGGTACACAAGAACCTCCTCTGCTGATAACCAAGCCGGGGAGAGACGCGTGTCTCAGTGGTACCAACCTTGACTCGAAAGAGAAGAAAGCCAAGCAGTTCATCACAGCTTGTGAGTCGAGGGGAGAGTTGATAAGAAACGAACTGTGCCGAACAAAAAGTAGCAAGAGCTAATTTGAAGTTTGAAAGGAACTATTGAGAAAAGAGGGAGAAACCTGGAACAGAGGTGACCGACACCCTGTGGGTGCTCACGCAGGACACTCTGGGTGATTACCCGCTGATAAGAGACTACCATAACCAGAAAGCCTTGGGAAGAGACGAAGAGAGGTCAAAGTGGTCATACAGGGGTCTTGTAAAATCCTCTGTACCGTTGAAGTCTTTGACCGACTGATGATTGTGAAAGGGAAATTAATCCTGCATGGTTAAAACTAATACATGAACTGTTTGTTAAAAGTTGGCAAGAGTGATGCTAACGAGACGGGGCAAAGTCTGAAGTCCCATAGTGAACTGTTTGAGAAAAAGTTGGCGATAGTGAACCCAGAAGAGGGAAGCCCACAATCAGGGGTGAAGCCTGAAGAATTGTTTAAAAAGACATTAAGACTCGTGAAAATAAGAAGCACTGGAAGACCAGGGGAAGTGAATGGTCCCGCTTGTCAAGTGGGTCCTTGCCCAAAGTCCATTGAGAAAGGAATTTTTTGTTTATTCGTTTGTTGTTGACTACATCAGGCCCTCGAAGACAAGAGACTTTTATTGAAAAGAGACTTATCCATCAAAGAACCTGATAGCTGGAATGGAACTGTTAGCTTGTGCTGAGAAAGCTCGAGCGTGTTCTCTGCTCCAAGGTCCCAACTTGTCCCGTGCTGAAAACTTGGTGAAGGGAGACCCCGGGCAATAACATCCTTATTTATTATTTGTACACACTTTTTTCTTTATTGAACCTTTATCCTACACTCTTTGTGTAATTAATTGTAAGGAATTGGCAATAGGTTTTTCTTAGTATAGGCCCTTTTATTTTGACCCAACACCACAAGGACTGCCTTATTTTTCATTTTATGGTCGACGCTTGCTCCCATTTTAGAGTTAGGTTTAGATAAGGCATTTTTGCACCCTGCATTTACAGTTTAATAAACACCCTAGAACTGTGATCACTTTTCTCTGTCTTTACTGTTGCCACCATTAGTTCCTTACAATACTCAGATGTGACAGACCGGACTACCGTGGTGGAGGCGTTGCGCTTATCTACAGAGAGTCCCTAGAAATCAGACCGTATGCCAATTCCAAAGAAGGTCACTGCGAGCACCTTACCATCAAACTCTAAACTGCCCCCACAGATTCCATAACCCTACATATTCTCTACCGCCAGCCAGGGCCCACAGATACGTTCGAAGGAGACCTCATCAATTCCACAGGTGACAATATCAAGCCCTCCTCCAGAATCATTCTACTAGGGGATATCAACCTAGGCCTACATGACCCTCCCGCCTCGGCAGCCACCGCCATATCCAACGCCCTCGCAGACCTTGGCGCTTCAAGCACTGTGTTTCTTCCCCCACCCACAACAAAGGGTATGCAGTAATAAAATTGTGGCAAAAATATTGACCCGGTAAAGGTGTAATACCATTATACTATTGAAGGGTAGCGGGGGTTGCAGGGGTGTCCCCCGGTCCCCTTAAATGGTATAATGGGTCTGGGGGTTGTGGGGGTTCCCCCCGCATCGTTCGATGGATTGCAGTGGCAAAACCACAGCCTTTTTGCTGTGATGTTTTGTGTAAACTGACATTGTTGCTGCAATTTTAACGCATGGAACCCAACAAAGGCAGAACCCTTGATTGGATAGTTGATCTCAATAGCCATATCACAATCAACTCCAACACCCCTTGGCCCTGGTAGACCATCATATCCTCTGCTTCCCACTGCCCCTCCAGAAACAAACCCCCCCTGCCCGTGCAACCACCTACCCTAACCCAGAGTTCCTGGAAAATCACCAAAGATTCCATTCCCCTTCCTCTCACCCCTAAGCACAGAAACTCCAGATGAAACAAACCCCCAAACACTGGCATATCTATACGCAGTCACCATTACCAAAGCAGTTAACATGGTCACCCCCCCTCCTCTCTAGAAAAGAAAAACCTACACGCCACCTCAATTCATGGTTCACCCCAGACCTCCGAGCCTGCCCACTAAGAAAAGACAGGCAGAAGCCTTCTTGAAAAAAGTCCTCACAGAGCGTCCTAAACAGCCTTTAACAAAATTGCTAAGGAATACAAACTTGCCATTATCACAGCCAAAGCCGAAATACACAACTCTAGAATTGAGAAAGTCAATTCCAATTCCCAGGAACTGTTCAAAATCCTTAAGGAGCTTGAGACTTTCATTACACACCTGAATTCCACTAACATCGATGAAACATGGTGCACCAATATCCAGACTACCATGAGAGTTAAAATACACTTGCTACAAAAATAAAATAGAGTTGAAACAAGCCTCAACCACTCCCTCCCTCCTGCCACTCCCCACCAGAATACACCCTGCACCTGCTTTTCAATTCAAAGAAATCTCAGACCTCGAAACAGCCAACATCCTTAAAAACCTCAAACCATCCAACTGATATGACTTCATATGATAGGTTGTTTGTAACACGCTTAATACGAAGAGGTTTCTAAGCACGTACCCATGGATCGAACCTGTGTTGGTCCATATGATCTTGCTTCCAAGATGAGCACGTTGCCGCTGAGCTATCCTCCCAAGACATAACTATAAAGGAGACATCTGGCCAGCGCCCATCATTAAGGAATGTTCCGAAGCCCTAATCCCCTTCTTCACCAAATGTATTAATGCCTACTTCACCTCCAATCTAGTCCCAGCTAGCCTCAAGGAAGTCTGGGTCTGCCCCCTATTTACCCTGCACTGCCAAACAACTACGACCCCATAACAACAGTTCCCTTTTTACTGAAGATCCTGGATAGAGCAGCCTACAGCCAGATCCAATCATACCTTGAATCTATTCACATCCTAGGGATGTGTCAATCAGGCTCCGTCCCGGCACGGGACTGAACCAGCACTCACATTTAAAAATCCAACTTGACTCCTTCAGAGATGAGGGCAAACCATCCATCCTACTCCTATTGGACCTATCGGCAGCCTTTGACCTAGTCGACCACAACACACTAGGGCCCCATCACGAGTTGGGCGGTATCCTGACTGGGATACTGCCCAACTTTATTTGCGTTACCGCCCACCCGTCCGGCAGTATTACTGCCAGACCATGGGATGGGTGGTAAACATTATTCCCCATTGGGTCCATTGGACCCAATGGGGAATTTTCTGCACAATTACTGCCAGCGGTATTACTGCACGGTAATTGCACCAAAAAGCAGAATTTATCCAGATTGTTTACCCCCAGCTATTAGCTGGGGGTAAACACACCATACTCATGATTGTGTGGACCCTTAAATGTGGCAGTAACCCCATTACCAATGTAGGGCTACTCATCGGCACACCATCTCCATCCTTTTCCCTCACTCTTTGGCCGGCCTCCCTTGGCCCTCCTCCTACCCCTACCTGCGAGGCTAAGAACCTTGGGGTCATCTTTGACTCCACACTTTCCTTCTTGGCCCATATCTCTGAGGTCTCTAAAAAGTCAAACTTCCTACTGCACCTCCTCAGAGGTATTCTTCCTTTCCTCTCCTTCCCTCAGAAGCTCACTGTCTCCAAAGCTCTGGTTCTCGCTTGGTTGGACTATTTTAACAGCCTCTTCCTAAATCTATCTGCCTCTACTCTCCACCCTCTACAACATTTTTCAGAACAGGACTGCGAGACTCTTGTCCTTGGCCTGAAGCCCTGGGATCATATCTCTCCAGCTCTGAAATCTCTCCATTTGCTCCCAGTGGATGCAAGGATTAAATTCAAAACCCTATGCATTGTCCACAAGGCTTTCTGGGGCCTGGGTCCAAAATACCTTCAGCTATCCCTGCGCAAATACCTCCCCTCTCGAGCTCTTCGCTCCTCTACCTCTAACTCCCTCTGGGTCAATCGTTTTTCAAAGAAACGAGCTGGGGATAGATCGCCATCTTCGGCTGGGGCCTCCCTCTGGAACAGCCTCCCTGCCACTCTAAAACTTGAGGAGAACCATCTCCGGTTCCAGAAGCCCCTCAAAATCTTCCTCTTTGCTTCTGCCTTCGCTCCACTTCTCTCCTGCTGATCTGCTCTCCCTTGGCACTGTGCACCTGGCAACCCTCTGTCCCCTGGGCCCAGGTACCTGCTCACCCTGCCACCTTCCTGCACTGCTTCCTAGCCACCCCTTGCACTGGGGACTGTATCTGTACCCATACAGCCTCCCGCCCCATTTTTCGTCTTTTTCTGCACTTATTCAGACTTACCCAGTCTGCTGCCTTAAACACAGCACTTGCCACTTGCTGGCTGCACTTCCACAGTTTGCCTCCATGTTCTATTTATTTTTATTTATTTAATTTATCTGCGCTCCTCGGCTCCGCACTTTCCACACTCCCCCTTAAATGCACTTTTTCCCTTTTCCCTTTCCCATACACTTGCGCATTCTCAGTGTCACTGGGCCTAGTAAGATCATTTTTATGTTGTGCTGTGTTCTCCCCTGTTCCCCTCCCTTGCCTAGTCGCGCTCTGAAACACTTGTGTACGAGCGCAATACAAATAAAATATATCATATCATATCATACCGCCCAACACATGATTAGACCCTATGTCACCATCTATCCACCTCAGCCAACTTCTCCTTGAAGTCACTCTTGGGTAGCCTCCTTCCTAGATGGGCGATCTGTGAGAGTCTTCTCAGACACAGCAAATGCCCCCCCCTATTCCAATCCCAAGTGGCGTCCCACAAGGATCCTTCGTCTCCCCCTCCCTATACAATATCTTCACTAAGCCCCTCTTCAACCTTCTGGATGACATCAGCATCTCTTATACCAATTACGCCAACAACACCCAAATCCTTCTCCCCATGTCAGGCTCCTACGAAGAAGTCTCCCGCACTCTCATCAAAATCTACACCACCATTCAATCCTGGATTGCCACAAACAACCTTGGTCTGAATGACGACAAGACAGAGATCCTGCTTTTAGACTCACCCGCCACAGTGCAGAATCCTGGCCCTCAAAACACCTCCTTCAAGGTAGATGGGTTCCAGATCCCCGCCTCGGGCCTCATCACGAGTTGGGCTGTAGCCCTTAAATGCGGTGGTAACGATATTACCGCTGCATTTAAGGGCTGGCCTTATCACAAGTTGGGCGCTAAATGGGCTGTTTTACCTCCAGCTTGTTTCTGGAGGTGAAAATCCCATTTAGTGCCCTGTTTTCAATCGTATTACCGCCGGCTGTATTAGCGTATGATATTAGCACTGAAAATGCCCCATTGGATCCAATGGACCCAATGGAGAATGGGAATTTACCATTAACGTCCAACCCGTGATCCGACGGTAATACCGCCGGACTGGTGGGAGCTAATGCCATTACAGTTGGGCAGTATTTCAGCCGGGATAACGCCCAACTCGTGATGAGGCCCTCTCCCTCATCAAACAGGTGAGTGCTGTGGACTCATCAGCAGCATACACCACTAAATTGATCAATGCAGCAAGACAGTTCTTCACTCCAGAGAGCTACCTCACTATTGCCAGAGCGACCACTGGAGCAAAGCTGGATCATTGTAATGTCCTCTTCGCCGGGACATCCAAACAGAACATTAACAAAGTACAGATAATCCAAAACAATGCCCTCCGGGCAGCTCTAAACATCTCCAGAAGAGACCACATCTCAGCCACCAGGAAAAAGGCGCACAGGCTGCCTATCTGGGAAATAATTATTTTTAAAACGTTATCCATCACCCACAAATGTCTGAGCAACACTGCCTGCAATACCTATCCCAGAAAATCCTAAGAGCTAAGCCCAATGGACCAGTCAGATCCATCTATGCCCATCGACTCACCCTACCGAAGGTTAGACGAGCCAAAGGAGGCGGAGTGAGCTTCCCGACTCTGAACATTCCTACACTTCTTTCTGCAAAGCTCTGAAAACATGGCTATTTGCTTAAGGGACCCCTCCCTAATCTGTCACAAAAAATTGACTCGTTGCCTTCTCTTATTGGCACGGCTATCCATCAGCTTGCATGTATCGAGCATGATCATACATTTGAAGCTTATGTGACATGTAACTGGTTCGCAACAGCACCCTGGTGCTTCAGATTTGTGCGCTTTACAAATGAAAAAAGTAAATAAATAAATACACTGTGAAACTCATTTGGACATGCCTGGCTGTTCTATTGGTACACCTCCATAGTCCTCTTCTTTGTCTCAGTACCAAAGTGGTGTTTGAGAGGTTAGAATTAAAGGAAGTGTGCATAACTCTATGTTGTCTCCATCTTGGTAGTTGACTGATGTGTGCCTGCATTTACAATATGAGGTGAATACGTGTTTATCTCACCCAAATGAGGATGTGTCACCCTAGTTGGTCGCTTCCTCGTCCCAATGTTAAAGTGGTGATTTTGGGGGACATTTCGGAGGGAAGGAAAGGGAAAGGGCTGACAGTAGCCTTCAAAGGTTTGAGGGACAGAAGGTTCATTTTGGAAAGGGAATGGGGATACCATGTCTCACCCAAGGACTTCCGCTCCCCACTCCCCGAGTTCCTTCCACCCACGTAATCCTCCCTCGAATATATTCCCACCTAGGGTTGGGATCCAAAAGCAATGGCCTTTCCCTGGCCACCTGAGAGGAGGACCCAGGGGGGAAAGTGAGGATGCCCTCAAGTTCCTCACACCCCACAGATGGGCCTCTACAGTGAGTGAGAGGGAGAAGAGTCTAGGCTACAAGGGCATGTTAATACTACCCAGTGGCAATGCATGCATTTCAATAGCATACTCTGTGACCCTGGGTGGTAATGTTTCCACCACTGCTCCCCATACACCATTGGTCAGCTACAATACATAACAGCTTATCTTAACGCCTACTTGCCAAGGAAGTAAATTCCTCCGCGATGGTATGAGTCATCAGTTGTATCTGCTGTTCAGACCATCTACTGCTGGCTGCCTTGAGTGCAGCCAGTGTAGTCCTGAGGGACCTATACTCTGACCTCAGGGCTTCCTTGTTGGCCAAGGATGCACGCAGAGCCCTCAGTTCAGCCAGTCAGCTCCTGTTGCTGGCCACCATGTTCAGCCTGTGTGAGCGGTATGGTCACAGGTGATGGGGGGACCCATGTGGTGTGGGCTACCTGCAGGGTATGGTCATGGTTGAATGGGGGCCCATGTGGTGTGGGCTGCCAGCGGGGTATGGTCACGGGTGATGGGGGACCCATATGGTGTGGGCTGCCTGCGGGGTATAGTCACAGGTGATGGGGGGCCCATGTGGTGTGGGCTGCCTTCGGGTTATGGTCACGGGTGATGGGGGGCCCATGTGGTGTGGGCAGCCTGTGGGGTATGCTCACGGGTGATGGTGGGGCCCATGTGGTGTGGGCTGCCTGCGGGGTATGGTCACAGGTGATGGGGGACCCATGTGGTGTGGGCTGCCTGCGGGGTATGATCACGGGTGATGGGGGGCCATGTAGTGTGGGCCGCCTGCGGGGTATGGTCATGGGTGATGGGGGAACCCATCTGGTGTTGGCAGCCTGTGGGTTATGGTCAGAGTGATGGGGGGCACATGTGGTGTGGGCTGCCTGCAGGGTATGGTCACGGGTGATGGGGCCATGTGATGTGGGCTGCCTGCGGGGTATGATCACGGGTGATGGGGGGCCATGTAGTGTGGGCTGCCTGCAGGGTATGGTCATGGGTGATGGGGGGCTATGTGGTGTGGGCTGCCTGCGGGGTATGGTCACGGGTGATGGGGAGCCATTTGGTGTGGGCTGCCTATGGGCTATGGTCACAGGTGATGGGGGCGGCCCTTGTGGTGTGGGCTGCATTCGGGGTATGGTCATGGGTGATGGGGGGAGGCCCATGTGTTGTGGGCTGCCTGCGGGGTATGGTCACAGGTGATGGGGGCCCAAGTGGTGTGGGCTGCCTCCGGGGTATGGTCACTGGTGATGGGGGGATCCCATGTGGTGTGGGCTGCCTGCGTGGTGTGTTTGCGACTGATGGCTACACACACCGACCTTTCCACGCGATTTGGCTGGTGTGACCGGGGTACGCGATTACGCTGGGGTGCGGACGGGGTAGGCGTGGGCCTTTCCATGTGATTTGGCTGGTGCGACGGGGTACACGCGGGCCTTTGCACGCGATTTGGCTGGTCGACCAGGGTACACAATTTTGGTCGGGTGAGGATGGGGTACGCGTAGCCCTTGCCACGTGATTTGGCTGGTGCGACAGGGGTATGCGATTATGCTGGGTGCGGAAGGTGTACGCGCAGGCCTTTCCACGCGATTTGGCTGGGGCGACCGGGTTAATGGCTGGTCTTTGTACGGGATTTGGCTGGTGCGACCGGGGTACACGATTTCGCTGGTGTGCGGACAGGGTACGCGCGGCCCTTTCCACGTGATTTGACTGGTGCGACCGGGGTGCGCGCTGATTTTTCACACAATTGCGATGGGAGTGGCAGTGTGTTGGCCCACGGATGGCACAGGGCCTTGCGCCATCTTAGGCAGTTCACTGGATTTTTCCTGTGCACGGCGGAGTGTTGGGGGTGTTACTGGCGCTGCTTGATGTTCATTGCGCCACGGGTACTGATGCCTCAGAAAATCCATAAATATGCATGCCGGGCAATTGCTGATTTGCACCACGGCTGGCGCACGCGTGGCACACGCTCCTTCTTGTCGCTTGCGCTACATCTGTGCTGGATTCCATGAATTGGGGCCAAAATGTTGAAGTGTTAAAAGACTATTACAAGCAAGTCAATATATAGTGAAGAGTTAAAGGACTATTACAAGCAAACCAATATATACTAAAATGCTAAAGGACTACTACAAGCAAACCATGATATGATGAAGTGCAAAAAGGCATATAACTTGAAACAAAAACTGTATGCTGATATCCTAATTAACAGTGGAATTTTCAACCTGTATGCAAGCTGCAAAATTATCTGAGCAAATATTTATAACGTTACCTGAACTGGGGAAACAAGGATCTTTTGTGGTTTTGTTTGAACTGTGCCACTTGAAATTTGGGGAAGGGAACAAGGAGACCTGAATAGGACTGTTGCATTATACATGTAAGAGTGGGAACTTTGAGACATCTTTTTGGTGAACTGTTTTATACTGGGGGAAGGGAGCTGAAAGGAAGCTGTGCGCTGGAAGAAGCTCAAAACTTTATGTTAAACATGTTTTCTTGTGGTTGCTGACATCCGTACACATTGTATAGATTAAGTGTGAGGGCAAGCATAGGTTTTGGATGCAGACAGATTCCTAAATTGAACTCTTTGACTGAGACTTTTCTTAGTTTTATTTAGGTAGGGAAATCCCACCCTAGCATTGGGCAAGTTAGGCCTTTTTCCATCCTGACATTTCAGTTTATAAAATTATTTGCTTTGAATTTGGAATCTGTTGTCTGTGTCCTCCTTCATGATGCCTTCACAGTAGGTGGATAGAAACATATAGGGAGGTGGTTGAACAGTGGTCCAGATTGTGCTTTCCTAGAGACCCTAGTGGTAGGAAATGTGTGTGCTTTCTGATTGTGGGATCTTGTGGTGGGATCCCATGCAACTGCATGGTTCAAACTGTCAAAGGGGTGTTTTTATTCCCAGCCTTGCGTGTCCCATTGGGTATGCAGGAAGTGTTACTGCAGGCCTGAATGTGTGAGGGGTGCTCTTGCGCCACCCGCACGTCCAGGGTTAAGAGGCGGTGAGATCGAAGCGCTCTGGCTCCATCATGCATAGGCATGAGCCAGGAAGCATTCTCTGCTTCGTGCTTCCTGTTGTATGCTGCACAGGAACCAGAGGGTCTTCGTTTCAGGCAGTGCAAGGCTTAGAGGACCCGAATCCAGAGCTGGGCTGGAGACAAGAAAACAAAAAACCTGTATTTGTGTGTGCGTGTATGCAAGAGTTTGTGTTTGAAGGTGGGTGCCCGAATTAGAGAGTGTATGTTGTTTGGATGCATATGTGAATGAGAAAGCGTATGAATGCTGTATGGGTGTTCAGTGTGGGCGAATGTGGGAGTGAATGAAGAATGAATGCAGTATGAATGCTGAGGCATGTGTGTGAATATGAGATTGAATGAAGAATGAATGCCGTGTGAATGCTGTTGCGTGTGTGTGATTGAAGAATGAATGCAGTATCGTTGCTGATGCATGTGTGCGAAAGTGAGAGTGAATGGAGAATGCATGATGCTGTTTGAATATTGCTGCATATGTTCTGAGTCCTGGGAGCAGGCATCTTATTGAGGAGTGTAGTTCGGCATTTCAAGGGGGTGGGGAGGGGCGGCAGAAATGTTTTCTTTGTACGGGAAAGTCACCAATCTTTTAACTTGAGCTCCTTTACCATAAAATATTGTTTAAGTTCCACGCAGTAAAATCATCCATCTTCATGTTATTTAATTTTACGTCCTCACAACTAGGCTCAAAATTCTGCTGTTGCAGTCTTGAAACTTCTGGTATGGAAATAGTCATACCCCAGAAAGTTTGTGCCTCTGCCAATAGCATTTCAATCTGCAAAATGTTATATAACTGTACCCTACTGTATTATTGTACAACATGTAAATGCATTACCTACCTGTACCCCTTGTAATTAAGTTCTCTGCAAGTAACAGCGCCTCGATGCCCAAGGGCTGTTTGTGCGCTATACAAATGTTAAAAAAAATATATAATTTCATAAACCATTTGTGAGTACATGTGCAACAATACAAAATTAGTCCGTCATATCATTAGTAATTTAAATCAAATGATGTCTTTTAAATTGATTGTACAAAACAAAAGAATCAAGACCAATGATGTAGGACAGAGTTACTGCAAGCAGATTGAATATGCAGAAATATACATTATAATTCAATTTGTATGTTTTATTAAAAAAAAGTGTGCGTACACACCAAATACAGTACAGACCATCGAAAATACATCTAGAACAAAGCCCACTCTCTACACTTAGGGCTTACAAACCAACAGCATACATTCTCAATTGTATACACCAACACCTATTTTACAGTTTGTCTAGTTGTTCACAAACAATATAGTCGACACGTGTCTCAGTCGGTTGATTGAGTCAATTTGATGCTGTAAGTTGGTCTGGCCTTCAACAGGACGATAGTGGTGCTGAGCTGTGTTGTCTCGGATTGATGTGACGAAGACACTAACATGAATTGTACTTACTGAGCATATGTGAGTACCCACGCTTTTTATACAACATTCAAATTGAATTATAATAAAAATGTATATTTTTGCATATTGAATTTGTTCTGGTTGCAGTAACTCTGTCCTACATCATTGGTCTTGATCCTTTTGTTTTGTATAGTCACATTTATAGCCTGGAGGATCTAGACCATCTCAGGCACCCTTTGTCCTTTAAAGTGATTGTCCTTAAACATGCAATAGTATACAACAAAGACAGACTACTGGGTCTATTTAATAGAATAGAGGAACTAGTTCATAAAATAAATTCCAAGCCCAGACACTGTATACAAGTTGCATCATTGGGCAATTTGTTTACACAAGCTCATTGAGTCCTGCTTGAATGTACTTTTCTCCAGGAGTTTCGTGGTGGGCTTCGAACTGTTAAAGGTTCCCCTATAAGTTATTGGCTTCACTACGTCATGCACCCAACAAGAGAGCTCCTTTGGGTTTGAAGAATCCCCATCATTGGCAGAATGTATTCATAGGTCAATTAAGCTACTGTTGAGGACTTCTCAAGGAACATCACCCTCCTCGTTGTCTCTGTTACAAGTATTAGACAGGAAAATGCAGACAGTATTAGACAGGAAAATGCAGAATATTATCCGCCATCATTGTAAAACAACTCTGTTTTCTGCAGTCACTTTTTACCCAGCCCCTTTTTTAAATTATTTATGGATTTGTCAAGTGGGGGAGTACTAATTGGAGCTTTTCAACGGGTTGACTTATGACTTCATCCTTCCTAAAACATAAGCTACATAAAACTTTTCTTGAGCCCCTATTTTAGGGCACATTTTATGATTGTTTCCCAGTGCTCATTAATTCCTTGCTGAAGTTCCTCCTTTGCTTAAATGGACCAGCACTGTTGATCAGAAATTATTGTCTTGTGGATCTAACTCACGTCCATCCGTCACCAATTCATCAGAAGTATCTATGATCAGAACTTTGTGCAACTTACAAACTGGGTCAACCAACTACACTGACTAATTCGATTGACTAACATCTTCTGAAATAGGAGGATCAAACAATGCCTTTGCAATGCTTTTAGCCTCACTGCAGGAAATCAAATCAAGCAAAAAACAATCCTGCACGATCAATTTAGCCTTAATAGATATTGGGCTCAAACGATGTGGGGAAGAAATAGGAATAGGGGTCCTTTGCTAAATGGGTGAAGGGACAGAAGCCCTAGATAGCTGATCCAAAAATAGTAGAGGAAACTCCAGCAAAGATTGGGCTATGGCTTATGCCTTTCACCTTTCCTCTGGCTCTTGCATCAACCCATCAGGTGTAGACTTATGGGAAGTTTCAGGAAGTGAGGTACAACGTTCCCCACAGTGGGTGCAACTGATTACATGACTGCAATGTAGTGGACACATTCTACATCATGCTAACCTCTGCATTAATGGTTTGACAATTTGTTTTTTCCTGTAATACTGTCAGGATTTTGGGAGTGAAAATAATACATTATCCTTACATTCAGTTTATTGGCCCTTCTGGATTCGTACCCAGCTAAACCGGAGAGGGTAGAGTCTCTAATTGCTATCTGTCCATCCCAGACTTCCGCCTTAGGCATAAAAGGTTGGTTAGGGGCCTTGCTGCAATAGTTTTACTCAATAACTCATACCTTGTCAGAGGATAAACAAACCGAGAGGTGAGGTGGAGCCATGGAACAGAGAGATATAAACAATTAACTCTGCTTCCCATCTGCTCCCAACTGCCACATAACTGCACTTCAGTGTTCACTTTTTCATGCGCACTTTCGTGTGACACTCTGTTTTTATAGGCCCACCTCTTTCACTCGAGTAGAGCTAGTTCTAGGTCAGCAAACCTCCAAATCCTCCGCCTGCAGAAAGAATCACTACCACTGTTCTGCCAAACAACTGCACTTCAGTGTGCGCTTTTGCCAGGAGGCAAGTATCTATTACTACGTCAGCCTCTGTGTTTGTGGTGGCATGCTGCTCCTCCTACTCAATATCACGGCTTTCCAGCAGCAGCACACATTGTCTGGCGCTACTCTGATGGATCATATGTTTTGTCTTGATAATCATCCATGTTGTCATCATGATCATCATTATTGACTGGCGTATCAGTGGATGCGAGTAATGGAGATAGGGATGACTGGCGTATCAGTGGATGCGAGTAATGGAGATAGGGACCTGATAGTTTCAGTATCCTCCCACTGTTCTACTACACCATGTGTTGCTCTTCCCTTTTCTTCAGTAGTTAAGATCTGTAACCCTCCCCATTCTCCTCCTGAGATGGTGGAAGAAACTGAAAGTGCCACCTCCACTGTTGGTCTCAGTGTATGTTACTCATTGTGGTGCAATAGCTGTGCATGAACTTGTACAGATGCATGTACTCACATGCCCATATGACTTGTGATATTGGATGCAGAAATTAGTTAGATCATAGCTTTAATTGACCACTTGTGATTCTCGTATTCAAGCGCACAGCCCAGGTGATGCTGCAGATGTGAAAAGACCACGGGCAGCACACCTCCCCCAGCCTCTGGTTCTTTTGGGATCAGCTGAAATATTGTCTGAATATATAGTTCATGGTGCATCACCCACCCCTCAATGCTGCTTGCTCCCACTAAAGTTGCTCAAGTGCGAGTCTCACACAAGCTGCCTTCAGGGAATGCCAGCTTCTCTTGCTCCTCCTCCCTGGTGTCAACTGATGGCACATGTCGCATCCCCTCACTTCAAGAGATGGACACTGCCTGGTGTATCCCCCGTCTCTCAGAAGCTCTGTTGATCTCTCCCACAAAGATCATGCAAGTATGACACTCTCATAAGTTGACTTCGGGGATTTCCTGATCTTCTTCTCCTTAGTATGAAGCATATGGTGGACACAGATTTCTGTTTCTCATGGCCTGTATTCAGCATACATTCACTTATACCTAGAATGACTGGTTCCGCCCCAGCAAGTACTGCTGTATTCTCCAGACCACTGGAGGTGTACACTAAATCAAGTGTCACTTGCATGTCTCTTGCAGTCTCCCAGGCTGCTCTTCCTCGGAGGGATTCCCTCTCCTTAAATTCACACCACACAACACTTCTGTTGTTCACCCAATCCAGGTCTGAATGCATCACACAGCTCTCAGTGCCCTAAGTCTTACTCTAGGTCCAGCAGTCACTCATTAACTGCATACCCTCCAATTAATTTACCTTGACTTAAGTTTATTTCCACTTCCCTAGTTTTACTAAGCTTGTCTGCAGGCACGGCCACTGGTTTTTCTGAAGGATAGCTAACTAACACTGAAAATGTGCTCTAACTAAGTGTCTCACCTTAAGCCATGTAGGCAAAGTTTTGAAACACATTTTAAAAAATTGGATTCAAAATTCAGCCTGATCAAATCACCTGAAATACAGGTGATTCAAGGTTCTAGTGAAAACATTTGTTCAGACCTAAGGGCTGTGCTTGATCAGCAATGTTGCCTCGTGGCCACTGTGCCCAGGACATAACCTGGGCCCATGCTCAGGACTCAGTGGTCCTCCCTAAATTGTTGTGTGGACATGGCCAGCATCCACCTTTACTGGGCATGGTCTTTGGTCATGACCTGGTCACAATGACCCTCACTGGTGCTTTAAATATTGGGCACAGGCTGTAGCCATATCTAGTCCTCATTGTGCTTTGCACATGGCATATGGCAATATCCTGGGCACAGTGACCCTGCCTGTCCTTTCTGGAGCAAGGCCTGTGCCCAGTGGTCATTGTGCCTGGGGCAAACAGTGTCTCTTTCTGTCAACTTTTCTTACACGTTTGATGTCAATCCACCCAGCTGTTGTTGTGCAACACTTCAACAAAATATCATTATGAGCATTTGAGTGGAGCATTTTTTTTTGACTCACCCACAGAACCATTCCCATTACAACATACACATAATATTAATAATTTGATGTATTTGCTTCTTGGCAACATAACAGTTGGCAATGACAGATATTATATTTGCTTCTTGGTAAAATAACATTTGGCAATGGCAGATCTTTGTAACTCTTCATGCATGTCCGTCCATGGAGGGGCAAAGTTATAATCCTCCCAAGCTTGCCTTTTTTTCGTAAGGCCCAATGTCACTCCAGATTTGTCAGAACATGCATACATTTGCATAGCCTTGTACCCGGGTGTCATGTGATTGATATAGATTACACCCCATCTAATGCAACAAACTTCACTCTCAGAAGCAGAAGAAATTCACCTTGAGTTACCGAAGTTGCAATAGCAATACCTGATAGAGAAATAAGTTTGTATTTGAAAACGAGGTATTTGGGAAGGACAGGATGTGTGCTGTTCAACAAGAAATATTTTCTTAAGTACCTTGTACTGATGTGCTATCCGCAAAAACGTTTTCATACGTCTCTTTAATTCCAGAGAACCATAGGTAATACTGGTTATCTAACCGCCCTGCATTTCCTCTATAAGTAAAACAAAAACATATCTCTTTACAAGCATTCATCTCTTTAAACCATTTTAGCATTGCAATATGAAAAAAACATTTATGTATATATACCTGCCACTTTCACTTGAATTGAGAAAACCAGAATGCAGCATTGTATTCAATTTGACAATATTAGCAATTTGCATATTCATTATCCTTCAAAAACCCAAGCCTTTTGATTTTTCAGGCTTCGCAATCCTAATTCCATTACTTTTTATCACAATGTGCCAATTCATTATTGATATTGATTATACTGTGCTTTCTAGATGCTACATTATTTGAATGGCCTATCTAGCTTTTCAGACACCGCAGATATTACGCCTGCTTCTAGGTGCTAAGGTAATACTAAACCAATACTAATAAAGGTTATATTGTGTAAAATGGAACAGTTATATAACATCGAAACACACCTGTGCATTCATTGAATTAAACAGCTTTGTATAATTGAGTGACTGATCATCTGGGTTTCCTTAGTCTTCCTTTCTAGCATCTATTAAGGTGTCTGTTGCCTTGCCTTGCCTCTTATATAGTCCAAGCTGTCTGTGCAGCCTCCTCTCACGTGTGGATCTCACTACTGTACCTTCATGATCTCGTGTCTAATTACTGGCTGCTTTTATGCTATTAATAAGCTGACATTAATCCCAACTGACTACCGACCCTTTGAAATGTGCCTGTCTTTGTAAAGTCAATGGATGTTATTGGAACCTTCTGGCTTGAAGCCAGGCTTTTCACACTGCAATTCATTTGTATAAACAAAACCCAGGTTTGTGCATGATTAAGCATCCTCTCCTAGAGTAAGTAACAGGCAGTGTCATAATTCTGGATTCACGGCAATGGCTATGAACCCTATTGTTGAAGTGCTGCAGTTATTTGCTCTAAGAACTTAATAACTCATAATACAATACGCCTGGGTTTAATACATTGATACATTGATTAAAAAAATGCTCCTTACTTTAACATTTTCATTTGTCACCTGCACCTTTTTTGTTTACAGTGCCATTCAAATGACTAATGATGTATGCACTGTTCATTCTAAAATGTACTATTTTAGATTGTCTGTTTATCTCTGGTGCGTGGTTTCATCCACATTGCTGGGCTCTATAAAAATAAGACACTATCATATCTATGTGACATTAATTAACATCTAAGTATAATTGGCCCACAACCTTATGTAAGTATGAAGTACACAAAACCATAGAGTATTACTTTGTGCATTTAGGCGTGATCATGGTGCACAATTTCTTCAGCTACAACACTCTGTGAGAAACCTGAAGGTGTCTCCCTAGCT
Organism: Ambystoma mexicanum; assembly: GCF_040938575.1. Lineage (NCBI taxonomy): Eukaryota > Metazoa > Chordata > Amphibia > Caudata > Ambystomatidae > Ambystoma > Ambystoma mexicanum. The sequence goes on from NC_090934.1 coordinate 582,085,679, forward strand.
AGACCCCGGGAATCTGTCATCCAGGTGGCCAGGACGCGGCCATTGCTATTGGATCCAGTTCCTAGGGGTGGACCAGTGAGGGAGGATCACCTGGATGTGGGGTGCTCGGGGAATCGGAGTGGGACACTGACGGGCGAGACGCGGTATCCCCTTTCCTTTAACACCTTTTCCACATCCTTTTTTGCAGAATGTTCCAAACCACTGCCCCCCACCCTAACCCTTTCCAACATGACCACTTTCACACAACACAAAGGACAACAAACTAACACCAGAGCTGATTACCTGACATGTCCCAATACAAGAGTCAGGCAAGGTCAGGCAATTGATCAGAATCGCACACACCTGACAGCCCTTTCCCTTCCCCACATGGATAAAAGGTGAAGCCAGCAAGCACAGTACAAGCAAGTCAAGCACGGCAGACAGCACGATGAGACGGCTAACATGTGGCAGTTCAAGAGAAGGAGAAAAGCAGAAGGAATCGAGAGGGTGGCGAGGAGAGAAGTGACTTTGCCCTTTTTGTCCCAGTCCCACAGAGCCTTCATGGAAGAGAGCCTAAGAGCACGAACAATAGCACAAGTGTCCTGCAGCAGATGTCAGCGGTACACGGGGCAAACCTATGCCGATAAGTAGGAGCAGAGAAGCTCAAGCACCCGTGGTACCGGCCTTGACTACAGAGAGGCAACAGCCAAGTGGGTCATCACAGCCGGTGAGTCAAAGGGAGAATCGATAAGAACCGGGCCGTGTTGAATGAAAAGCGCAAAGGGACAAGTTTGAACCAAGTTTAAAGAACTTTGAATGAACTGTAAAAAGGTGAAAGGGGAGACCAGTTGCAAAGGAAAACTGGCACCACATGGGTGCTAATTCAAAAGATTCTGATTGAGCCCCATATAAGAGAAACTACACATACCAGAAGGCCGTAGGAGGGCCAGTGAAATAGGCCAAAGTGGTCATACAGAGGGTCGAGCAAAATCCCTGTACAATCGAAAGACTTTGATCTACAAGCACTTTGAAAGCAAGGGAAGTGAATCCCACATTGTGTTGGATGTCCTGACCCACGTTTGGACTATTATGCTGCAACATTTGGTGCTGTGGGCTTAGAAAATCCAAGATGGCCGAAAAGCCCATATTTGCGCCAGGATCCAGGAAAATCGCGCAGTTTTTGCGCACACCAAAATGGTCGCCTGACCGACCACCCACCAGTGCGAGCGTGATGGGCCAGGAGTGCCATGAGTGGAATGCGTGCCAAAGGAAAAACAGCAGTGCCTGTTAGCTCAAAAAGCGCTTTGAAATCACCTTTGTTTCTCTGAAATGCAAGCTAAAAATGCCTATTTTAAACATTGCAAGATATTCAAAAATCTCAATGAACACCAGCAGACATTTGGCAGAATGTAGTCTTGTGTGCATACAAAATCTGGAAAGAGAAAGACCCTAAAATAATGTTCATAATGAAACTGGCTGAGCTGTGGATGTCAGCAGCCTAAGTTAAATTGGACTGAAAGACACTAAAATCTAAATGTTTAAAATAAATGAGTGACCTACAGTTGAGTGTCACATAGTTTGCAACTGTTAAATGTCATAGTTTTGAACTTAGAATCAGCGTTCTAGCTGCATGTGTAAAAATTGTAAGTTTGATTTGGATGAAGAAAAACTGGGAACAAAAGTGACATTTAGCTGAAGCCTGGCTTAAAGAGATTGAATTCTGCCTGACAACTACCCCCGACGGGAGTTGAAACTTGCCCAACAAATGTTCCCAGGCCTGGCCTGCATTCTCCTGCCCTCACCAAAGGGAGATGACACCTCTCTGATTGGATTAGGGGAGGAGCAGCTGGGGACTGCAGGAAACTGAACAATGAGCCTTCCTTGGCTCAGGCAAATGGTAATTCAGGGGGGTCGTAAAATAGCTTCCTCTTGGGAGAAACTGGGAGGAGCAGTGCCTTTGTGAGCAACCTGAGCTGGAGGAAGTGGACAAACCAGAAATTCCACCATGTGCTTTGGGAAACCACACCCCTCTGGGCCAGAGCATAATTTTAAAAAGATGGATAATTCACAGTACGGACTTGTCAAAATTATATAATTAATATCATTATTCTTGTGATTTTTCTGTGCACATTTTAAGAGGTGTTAGGACTCTGTACCATGTTCTGAGGCAAAACCCCATGAATTATGGAGATTGCAGACACGGGGTTCACGCTAGAAAAATGAAAATTTACTGGAATATGTGTAGAAAGGCGGTGTACATCTGTGTAATTTTTGGTAAAGATCCAATATTGGTAAACCAACTAAAAACAAAAATAAGTTGCCATTTTTTAACCCCGGCTCTTAGAAACATCAGAGTTGGAACAGAGACCTACCCGAAGTAATATATGATATGTACATGAAATGTCAACCACTTGTGTATTTGGGAAATATGTTTAGTTATGAAAATGATTTTCTAAGGTAAAAGCAAAGGGGAGTTTTCTTTCTTTGGAGCCATAAACATGACACCTGATGACATAGGATGACTCACTGCTCCCTTCTCAAATCAGGTCAAAGAGAAATCCTTGACCTATCAAATCATGAGTGGGTTGGGCATAGAAAGTTAGCATCCACACCCATTTTCAAAAGACATAAAAAGAGTCACTGGAAGCCAGACAGGGACATTCATTTTCCAACCTTCAACTGAATTCCTGCGCAGCACGCTGACGGAGAACTCCAGAACCAGAACTCCAGAGATCCAGACTAACTCCAGAACAAAAACTCCAAAGAGCTGAACTCTTCAGCAGGCCTCAAAATCTTTTGCAAACTATTCAACCGCCGGGCTGTGCGGTTTGCTGCTTGCTAAGAGTCCTGTGTATCCAGAACAGAACCAGTACCCAGAAAGCAGTGTGGTATCCAGAATCCACTTGACCCAGACCAGCAGAACCAGAGACCCACACCAGACCGCTGTGAACAGAACCGGTGCCTGATTGACCCGCCAACCAGAGAGAACCGCAGCTAAACTTGTTGACCAGATCCATGACAAGGCCATTCCTTTCAAATTTATAGTGTGCAGAACCCATCTCGTAGTTTAAAATAATCTGATTCAAAACATTTGAACCTGTTTAGAACTGCATCATAAGAAATCGTGTGTTCCTCCTGTTGATTCAAACCTTTCAAAGCGCATCTCTCATTCCGAAACTGTAATTTCATTTCTGAAAAACTACCTTTACAAAATCGTCCGTATCTTTGGAACCATGCATCCTAGGAACGTAATTTATTGTAAAGCTAAGATTCCCAGCTTTCCAACAAGCTCTAAACCGACTTGCTACTCCTTATAGCGCCTCCGTAATTGCGCTCGACGCACTCGAAAAAAAGTGCCGCAATTTGACATTTTGCTTCATTTCAACCACGTGTAGAAAGATCTGTCCTTTGCTTCCATTACTGAAATCCGTTTTCAACCTTCAATCCCTCATTAATCATTGTTAGTGTGGACCTGAACTGATTTAAAGTATCTCGCACTCACCCTGAACCTCTAGAGGGAATTAAAATCAATTTTAGCATATTTCACTCCCTTGCAAATCACCTGAAAGTCTTTCGCCTGTGTTTCAAAATCATCCCTGGTGCTATAAGCTTGCTAGGGGGGGACTGAATTCGTATTGTACTGTGATTGTATTCCTGAAGACTGTGTGTGTTACTTCCATCTTCTTACATTGCATAGGGGGGGAGTGAATTGTCAGAGAAAAAGTGATCATATTATCTTTTGCTGAAATCATATCAAGTTTATTTCTGTACTGCCTTTTATTCATCTTTGCATCTCCTTGAAACCATAAAGCATTCTCAGCTACCTTATCCTCTATACTACTCCTAGGTAATTAAACCAGTGTGCTAGTATAACATCATCCATTGTTGATCACTGTCATATGTCTAAGTGTGATATCAAATATTAATTTATTATAAAAGTGTGATATATAGCTATTGTTTAATTTTTCAAATAAACCTTTTTAATTTGCAAAACAAACCTACTTCTTGGCTCAGTGGGGTCAGGGAGATTCTAAGAGAGGGGTGTTATACAAGGGTTCATCATCCAGATTATAACTTGTCATAAAAATATATATATAAGGGCTTCCCTTGAGCAATCCCAGACCAGGCACTGACTTAGTGGGAATGCTTGATTGGAGTCATTAACAATTGAGAGAAAGCAAGGGACGTGAATCCCACTTTGAGAGAAAGGAAGGGAGGTGAATCCCACTTTGAGAGAAAGCAATGGAAGTTCATCCCGTAACACTTAAGAGTAAAGTGAATAGGAAGTCAAGAAGGGTCCTCACCCAGAAGAGGGTACCCAGAGGTGAACCCATCACCCAGCGAATATTGGAAACAAACTTTCATTTGTTAAAGGAACTTTTGTTAGCTGAACACGACAGGCCCTCGAAGGCAAGAGACTTTCAAGTGAGAAGAGACTTAGCCATTTAAAAAAGTTATTTTGATTCATTTTGAGCTTTAGCCATTCTACTTTCAAACATTGTTATTTTGCTGCTATAACTGCTACTATATATACCTTAGAGTCTGCATTGAAGGCATCTTTGTCACAAATATCCTTTGATGTTTTCCAAGCATAAAAAAACACTTATTTCTTTTGCTTTTCAATATTTGTAGATCGGGGGAGAACCAGTTACAAACCTTTTTAATTGGGATAGACTTAGTGCTCTGCGGTGCTAAGGTGTTTACTGCCTCCTGCAGTGAGTTGAATAGCACTAACAATGTCATCAACAGACTCTAGCTCATTGACCACCGACATCAAAGGTGAAGTCCATGCTCCCTTGGCTGCTGGCATCAACTTTTTAAGGTTCCTAGATGTTATTATACCTCTATTTTGTCTTTTATCCAGAACATTCCTTTCACAGACCAATGTGAAATGGATAAATGAATGATCTGACCAAGGACAGGGAGAAACAGTGACATCCGAGGTCTCAATATTATGTGTTGCTTCACAATCTAGGGTATTCCCTTTTATATAGGTTGGGATATTGATCAGTTGGGGAAAGACTAAATTCCCAAGAGAAGCTTCTATAATATTAGCTTGATTACCCAATCAGAGGTTTAAATCAAGCTAGACATAAGTAGAGAACTAGGTTTCAAACAGCACACACGTCTCTAATCAATCGCAAAAACATTAGTAATAGAGTAAATTAATATTTTTAGATTCAGTCCTTTGATTTATTGTTAGTTCCATGAGCAGACGTGTGTTTCAAGCCTATATCTCTTCTTCAGGGATCTTAAATAACTAAATAAATCATTCCCATACACTGATGGATTTCTGCTCCCTGAATACATACTTTTCAATATGGTTCAATTCCAGAGGAGTATATATAGTTCCACACTTAATAATTGTCATGTGAAATCACATTGGTTTCCCATGCGTGTAGGCATTAACTCTTATTCTCCATTATGAAGTATATGACAAAGCTTCCTGCATCTTAGCCGATCCTGAGATGTGGAGCAGTGAGACCCCGCAGTTGGCACAGTCCATCTAAAAGAATCTATCCTTAAAACGAAAACTGGGCAACTCTGATGAACTGGAAGTGGTGAAGTCTTGGAATGATTACCCCAGATATCAGATCACCGGAGCCACCATAGATGTCTAATGGACATGGACTATCAAGATGGCGTCTGATGCTACTTTCTCCAATATGTAATCATGCTGTTCTGAACCCAAGGAAGATAGGCAGCTTACTGTACCCATCTGTCTACCATTCGAGGGGTCCAGCCCCACCACAAAGCAAGAAGAAACCTTCTGCACATATGCCAACATATTGGGACGGCCAAAGTGGCAGCATGCTTCAAAGTCAGGGGCTTGAACAGACACTGCCACTCCTCCTGATTCATCTCCTGGGACTTGACATGGCCTGTGAAGGACTAAATCCTAATCAGCAACAATAGATACTTGCTTTGGTGAGGGCAACCCTGCCCCTGGCTCACAAAATGGAGATCTGGGATCAGCTCTACTGTACACCATTCACAGCAATCCCATGCATGTCCCCCAATGGGCATCAGGGTTGGTCGATGTGAGTGAAGTGTTATGAACCCTTTCAAAAGCATGGTGTACCTCTGCCCCTGGTGAGTGTGTCTACTGATGAGAAGGCAACAGCTGAAGAACAGTGCAGTTGTTGCGGCTATCAACCATGGCATGGGCAATTGTTTTGTCGAAACCAAGGTGCAAGATCTCACATTACCATTAATGCTTCAATGGGAGCAGGACCAGCATCCAGTGCAGCAACACGACGTGGCCTTAGAACTTAACCAGATTTTAATGCAAGTGAGAGCTATTCAGGGAGGGCCCCACGCAGTCAACTTCAAGGAACAGTCAGGATCTGTAGCCTGCTTCGGTCAATCAGACTACACAAAGGTGATCTAACAATTCCATTAATTCCTTCCTTTTCTTAGTCCTTGCTCCACACCAACAATGTAGTCTGTATCTATTACCATTGCTGCTATGGCAAAGGTAGGCCAAATTATCATTTCTGGATGATGGGACTTATACTTAGACCAGGGAGAGGTGCAACAGAACCATTACAAATTTGGACAGAGAGATGACCGCCACCTGTTTATGTATTATTCCTCATTGAGAAAGGACTTTGATGAAGAAAGGATTAACTCCTGCAATGAAGGCAACTGGAATTCCGATTGCATTAAATCCGAGCTTTATCATTCCTTGTACGTTCCTTGCAATGTTATCAGATGTGCTCGCACCAAGCAATTGCTGTCTCGTCTTTTATGGAAAGATACAACTTAATCAGAATGACAAAATATAATTTCTCTAATTGAATGTCTTTGTAAACTGTGCTGACATATTACACCACACTATTTTCACCCATTTCTAAAATTTTTTGTAATTTCTTTGCAAAGGTATCCGTCTGACAAGTTTTCACTTTTCCTTGATTTTTTATATGTAGTGTTTTCAAAAATGCCTTCTGGTACTCACTTTTGGTTGAGTGTTTCTTTATCTCTACTTGGTTAAAAAAAAAAGTACTTTTCAGTAATGCCCCCTGTTGTCAAGTACATGCTATTAGTGTAGGCTCTTATTAATCCGTTGTCTATTCCCACAGCCACTGGCATGACCTCTGAAGCCACGTACATTGCTCACATAGGTAACTCTGCCATTCAAGCCAATTCTATGGAAAGCACAACTGAATGGCCATGTGTTTAATCACCAGGGTACTAACGGTAGCATTATAGTCTGCAGGAGCGGGCTGTACTGGGGGGTTTCAGGGATTTAAATTGTCCAAAGGATGTTCTCAAGGCAGGGTCCTTATGGGGCACCCCAAATTGATTTCCTCCCAACTGTCACAGATGTTAAACATCAATGAAAAGATGAGTGAAACTACTGCTCTTGGCCAGTAGATGTCAGTATCACCCTATATTTAGAATCACATCATCCATGGTATGCCTGTGGATTTAGATTACTTGTTTTCTAATATTCTGAAATGGAAATATCATATAGTTAACACATTATTTAATTGTTTCACTAGATTGTATATTGACATATTACCATTAGAGTGATTGAATACAATTTATCAATGCATAACATTAATGGATTTCACTCAAAAGAAAAGAAGGACTGGAACCTCCATTGACCAAATGTAATTGGATTTCATTTTTATAATGTAATACTTCTATTGTCGTCAGTTTTCAAATACTTCAAAAGTAGAACTTGCTCCTTCTCATGGTATGGTAAGGCCCTTTCGTAACAATGGCCACCATTCTTTTAAGGTTCCTTGGCTACATGCAGTACTTAGTCTGAGCCAGGCATGTCCCAGACCTGCCCCATAAATATATCTTTGGCACTTGTAGAGCCCCCTATCGATTTCTTATCCCACTTAAATAATTGGGGTTATCATCTCTTGAGACTTTGTTAAACTGTTTTCCATGTGACTAACTCCTGGCACAATGAAAAACAGGTCTGGGTTTGCAAGTGTTTCCGTGCAAAGGGGATCTGGACTAGCAGTTTGGGCTGGACCGCTCTCATTGTTGGCAGAAGCAGGACTGATTTGCATATGGCTGGGCCCCTTCTGTAATGGTGCAGGCAGGATACAAAACATCACATTTGTTGGTTATGACTACAGATAAAGCATGCTCTGGAGCCCTGCGAAGCTTAATTGATGACACATGGCCTTCAACGCATATGCGTTAAATATATTAGCTGAACTTCTTTATTGAAACAAACCTACGTTAGTATAAAACAGTGCTTAATTCGTAATCTAGCACCTGCATTCCATGTACATAAGTGATAGTAGAGTGTTCTGGGATTCCAAGTAGTGCAATAATATGACATATGTGCTTTGTCACTAAGCATGTGCCGGTTTACCCATTGCTTCCTGATGGCTAGCACATCCTCCAATTCCTAGAATATCAAGGAGTGTCCATGAGAGCCTAGCCATGCTTTCGCTGAAGCAACTCCATATGTTCCACCCTCATCTACACAATATCGCTACTGTATTTCTTGTGGGTGTGATCTTATCCGTTGCTATCTCTTGGCACAAGGTGCAGGGCAAGTGACTTCTAAAGCAAAGTCTGCAATTGCTCAGAACTGACTCAGTATACTCGCTCCCTGCATCTGAGACCAGGCGCACCTGGTACCATTCACACTATCGCTGAGCCTTGCAACATCAGTGCCAATACACTGCTCCTGTATGCCTTACTGTCCTCATTCAGGAAGCTCACACCGCAGTGCACACCCACTCTGTGTCATGAACTCTTTCTTTCCCATCAATTCTTCCACTCTAGGCAGCAAAAGTACACTACCTTCTAAAGCTTGCCAGCACTGTGCAGTTAAGTACAATACAGTGTGCATGTTATTGGGGCGGCTCTCAGGGTACCCAGGTCCATCAGACAGTTGCTGCGTGCACGCAGAATGGGCTGGTGTTGCCGCGTTCACGCGGCTGGAGCAGCTCCCGGCTCACCCTGCTCTGATGCTCAGATCTGTGATCACACGCATTCGGGGCATGCAAGGCCGTGGTCACACAGGTTTAAAGGATTGCATGGGGTCACCCAGGTAACAGCAGATGGGTCAGTGGGCACACGTGCCAAGCATCTACACAGGCCATGAGCACACGACGTAGACCATGAACAAATGAGCAGGAGATATAGTTGCCGGTCACAGAGTCTGCCGCCGTACTAACTTCACATGCAGGCCTGAGCTCCTTTTATTTGGAGTACATCATGATGGAGTCATGACAGCATCTTAAAGGGGACAACAACATACATGTGACACGTTCTGGCTCTGCATTAAAACAAATCTTACCTCTCAAATGTATTCCTCACACAACTGCACGTTTGATCTACATACATGTCACAGCATACAGTGGCCTCTGGGCAAATATAAATTGGCTCCACAGCGGTGGTCTCAGAGCCCTGGCCCCATGAAATGTTAATAACAGGCCGTGCGTTCTGTACTTCTTACAGTTGTACTGGTGTATTTATTTTAAGAGATGCTTCAAAGCACTGATCCTAGCAAACTGGCCTATCTTGCAGGGGAGCTTAATGACTACAATAAGTCTGGGATTACTAAGAGCAAAGTTGTGCTCTGTTTGGAGACACTTAAATTCTGCAGTGGACTTTCTTGAAACTAGTATGCTGTCTTTTAGCCTCTCCCCCATAGAACACACTTCTGATAGACATCTGATCATTAAGTTCACACTTACTTAGGTTTTGACTCGCATTTGTCACTGTAGCAACACCTAGTGTAGCATTACCTATTGGTATGGATAGTGGTGGTGGCTATCTACAGGGCTTTGGGAGCCAATATCCTGGTATAGGACCCACCAAAGCTAAAGGAGAGTACATATACAACATACCAACATGGTGCATCTGGAACAAAAGTGTTTGTCCTCAAGTGTGCACATGTCACACGGAGAGCAACATCTGACCAACCTTAGCCCAGTGAGGCTCAAAATGGGCACGCCCCCCCCCCCCCCCCACACCCAAAAGACTTTCCTTCCGGTCCTAAGGCTCTACAGTTACATTAATTGCAATGTAGAACCCAATGAACGTTCTCCAATGTAATGTCATCATGTATCCACAACCAATAATCATGTATAAGGGATAGCGTTCCATGTGGCATGTAGGTACTGTCTCAGTGTATCTTTCACGTGTGCTTGGATGCCAACTGAGGGCTTAAGCTGCAAGGGAGGTGGATAACAGTGTTGAGGAGGAATGATAGGATGGTTGTGGGCATCAGTAGCACAGGGTTGCATACATTGCAAACAATGCCACCACCACAGCTGGCACGGTTACCACCTCCAGTGTACCATCTGCACAGGTGCCCATAAGTCTAGGTACAGCCGCCCATAGGAGCCATGTGTCTGGTAATGGTTCTCATGCAACTTGCCCCCCTCAATCTACTGTCACCACTACCTAGGCATCACTTAAGATGCACAATGTGTTGCCTCTCCTGTGAACATTGCATTTGAGAATAATGGGTAAGAGACATCACCCTTTGCCACACCAGGGTGGGATGGTGATGGAACCTAGCAGTTTGTGCTGGACTGTCCTTTTTGGTGTGGGACCAAGCCAGATTTGCATATGATCTTTCACTTCTCTGTAATGGCTTGGCAGGCTGACGAAGGATGGTCTGGAGGATTGCACTAAGCAATGCCAGAGGTTAGGATTAATTCTAAACCTTCCAGCCATCACCTCTTTTGTTTTGCTGCATACACTATCTAGGAGATTGGTTGTAATGAGTTGCTCATTTGTCAGTATCTGTCTCTGACCCTGTGGACAATTTGCCTCCTCCTTCTCGCCACCCTCCCGATCCACGTTCTCCTCTGTGACATCTTTCTTCTCTAGTCCTGTAGCTCCAGCTGCCTGGCTCTATTAAGAGGTCAAAGGTGCTCATGCCTGTGCAGGTCAAATGATCCAACACCTAGCAGGTGTCTGTCTGAATATTTTTTTCTTCAGGTTTTCCCAAACGGATATCAGAGCTGATTTTTTTTTTGCTCATGATATGATTTGATATGACATTTTATTTGTATCGCGCAAGTGTTTCAGAGCGCGACGAGGAAAGGGAGGGGAAACAACGATCTTACTAGGCCCAGTGACATTGAGAACATGCAAGTGCAGGGGAAAGGGAAGGAGGAAAGTGCGAGGGGCAGGGGCGGAGTGGAAAGTGCTGAACACATGATAAAACAACAGGTAGTGCGGCCAGCAGGTGGTAAGTGCGAGAAGAGGTGTAGACAATGGGTGTCTGATAAGTGCTGGAAGGGGGCTGTACGGGTGCAGATACAGACCCAAGTGCAGGAGTTGCCAGGACGCAATGTGGGTGTGTGGCTGGGAGCGCAGGTATCTGGGCCCGAAATCAGAGGATACCCAAGTGCCCATTGCCAAAGTGGTATACGTCCTATCGCCAATTAACCAAAGATGTTTTTTGGTTCTATGTGCTTGAATCTCTGTTGAAATTTAAATTTGTGTGATGGTTTGGTAGACACTACTCCCACAATGCCTTTGTGAGGACACAAGTACAGATATCAGAGGCAATCATTGAGATTGGAGAGCCTTTCTAGCCAGTTATTTGAGTAGTGTATGGTGCCCACCAAGAGCACCGTTTTTCTGTAGCATTGGAAACATTCTGCTCAGTATAGTGTGGTGGCAGACTAAAGGGAGAAGTGCCTAAAATTGTGATAGGAGTATGCTAAAAAAAAGAGGCAAAAAAAACAGTCATGAAGCAATAGAGGAGAATTGACAGATACATTTATTTTATACTTATTCAAGCTAATGTTTATAAAAAGCTGCTAACCCAGGGGCCTCAGAGCGATAAGTTTGTTGAAGAAGCATGACACAGTTTGAGAGTTCAATGAGACTAGGACTCCAAGGGAATGTGTGTTTTCAACACAGGTCCAAATGATTTCGTGAAAATATAAGTTTTCCACTTTTCACTGTAATGGAGGAGATTTTCTACAAATCTGATGGAGGCCAGAACGTTGTTCAAGATGGAGGATCCTGCTGCTTTCAATGGTTCTGCCTCATAGCTTCAAAGAAATGTGTGGGCAGAGAACAGGCAGGAGACCAGGTAGAGGGGAGTCAAAGGCAAGGAGGTTTTAAGACTGCCCTGTGTCATGATGGTGGCCAACGTATAGTAGGAGTCTGCAATGAAGAGTCAGGTGTTACAGTTCAGGAGCTGCATTTGTATAGATTTCATGGCAGATTGAGAGACGTTTTATGGGAATTTATGCTAAAACAGTTTGGAAATGTGTGTGACAGAGAAGTAGTTATGTAGGACATAGTGATAAAGGCAAGGAGGAAAGGAGAAGTTACTGGAGCGTGGTGAAGTGGGAGATTGAGAGGGGACAGAATCCTGGGATCCGGGCTAAGAAAGAGGTAATACAGAAGAGCTGGTGGAAAAGGAATGCCGGAAAAATGAAGCCAGAGAGAGGGAGATTGAAGAGATGAGGAGGAGCTGGAACTGACGATGTGAGAGCAAGAGCAAAAGGGATCAAAGATTAGAGGTCAAATGTCATCAGTGGGTCAATTAGGTTAGCTGTGAGGGTTGAGGAAGAGTGAGGTGAGGCTGATAAAGAAACAGAGAAAGGAGAGGGAAGAATGAGAATGCGTGGCTAGAGCAGAAAGGAAACGGATGTAGATAGCACAGTGGGGAGGCTGGGCCAGGGAACAGCAAGAGGGGGAGAAAAAACATAGCAAGGCCAGGCACAGGTATAACAACGAATATGTTGGAGCAATGCCGGAAGATTGGGATAGAGGATGGAGAAGCCAGTGCAAAGTGTTAACAATGGAGTTGGAAAAAGGAGGCAAAAAAGCAGAAAGGGGTTAATTGTTGTGGGCTCAGTCCGTGGGTTCACAGACATCCCCATCAATGCCGGGGGCACCCAGCATATGCTTCAGTTACCTTTGTTGTGGGTTGGCTCACAGGCACACAGGCCAGCCCAATGGGTGCTGGGGACGCCCAGCAAACCTACACAGTTGCCATGGTCACACGGCTGACACCAGTTGCCGGGGGCTCCCGGGCTCGCAACTGTGCTGTGGTCAAACAGTATGAAAGTGGCCTAGGGGCACCCCGATCAGTGGTGACTGCAGTACCTTCATCACACAGCATCAATCTGCAGGCCAGGGTAGCAGGGCCATGATCACATGGCATCAGCCTGCAGGCTCACTAAATGAGACACGAAACAGAAGTGCCTTTCAGTGAGTCTGCCATCGTTCTGGCACACGTGTCAGCTGAGGCTCCTTTTATTGACCCTTGCTCATGGCGAAGTCATTGCACATTCTTAAAGGGGCAAAACCACCCTCCTCCTTTTTCATAACAGCTGGGGGGAAATGCGCCGAAAATTCGCGCTATTACCGCCGGCGGGAAATCCACCAGCGGTATTAGCGCGAAGATTCCCCATTGAGCCCAATGGGGAATGGGGCATTCCCGAATGGGCTCAGTGGGGAATGGGGACTTACATTACCGCCGAACTCGTGATCCGGCGCTATTAGCACCGGGGAATTCGGCAGTAGGGCTAATACCGCCCGCGCTAATAGCGTTACCGTTACCGCCCAAGTCGTTATGAGGCCCATGATCAGGCCAACTGTATTCAGCGGGGCAGAAAGGAAACTCCAACCAATGGCGACACCATTGTAAGTTACTGGAACCATATTGAGCATGTTGCAATGCCACAAAGCCGTATGTATATTGCATTGTGAAGCCTAGACCTTTCTCCCACTATACAGGACTCTCAGACATAGGTGTGATTTTCTCCCGTACCTAAACTATATTATGAAAGTAGTGCCGTCTTTGATTTTGCCATCTTAGCAAAGTGTTCGTCTAGCAAACTGTTCTACTACCATCTGAGCTCTTGTTGTTTTGTCCAATTGTCTACTATTGTCTCGTGTCTCTCTGTCCCTTCTACTTGTGCCCCTCCAGGTGTCCATCCCTAGAGTTTTCCCTGCCCCCTCATCCTGCCCCCCTTTCCTCTTCTATCCTCTCCCCACCTACTCTATGGTGCTCTCTGTCCCTCCTATCTTTTCTAACTGCTTCTCTATCGACTATCCTGCTCTCCTCACTAAATCTGGTAGGAAGAAGTTTAAAAAGGACATCCTGATCTCCAACCCAGGCCTCCCTATCGCTGACACCTATACCAGTGCTTCCTCCAAGCAAACCCTCACCGACATCCTCTTTGTCGTTCCCTCGCCCGACCTATGGACTCTCCATATGGTCTCTGCGCTTTCTCCTTTCTCTTCTTCTCCCATTAATGGTGGCACCCGGTGGGAGGCTCTCCTGGCCTCCTTCCACTTCTCTAAGGTCATCATTAATGTTTACTTAAATGGTACCGTCTTGGTCCAAGGCTCTCAGGCCAACCTTCTCCTCTTTGATAGACACTTCCCACGCCTCATCAATTTCCTTTCCTCTCCTGATGTCCCCTCTCTTCCCTTCATGGCTTCCTTGCGTCCCCCTTCGGTCTCCTCCTTGGCTACCTTGCCCTCTCTTCCTTCCTCTTCTGCCCCCCCTCTGGCTTCTTCAACACCTCTGCAGGGCATACCTCTGATTTGTACCTCTGCCCAGAAGTCTTTCAAGGGCAACAACCTTCTCCATATTGCCACTCTCAACACTCGCTCAGCTGTCAAACACTCCTCTGACATCTGCCGCCTCCTTGAAGAACTTGACCTCGAAGTCCTCTGTCTCACCGAGACATGGTTCACTGCCAGCTCTGTCATGAGCTTTCACACTCTCCTCCCTGATGGCTACAAGATCCTCTCTGTGCCCAGGTCCAATCGTCCCGGAGAGGGTGTAGCCCTGATCTTCCCTGAGTGGATTCCTGCCTCTGTTATTCCTACTCAGGTCTACTCCTCTTTCAAATGCCTCATTTGAAGGCTCTCTCCCTCTCCTAGCCATTCCCTTACTGTGGCTACCATCTATCTGCCACCTGGTTAGATCTCCTCCTTCCTAAATGAGTGGGCGGACCTCTCCTCTCCCTTCCTGGTCTCGACCACTCAACTCCTCCTTCTTGGAGACTTCAACATCCACTTGGATGCTTCCTGCCATTCCTCTGGACTCTTTTGCGACCTCTGCAACTCTCTTTCACTCTCTATCCTTCCCTCTGGCCCGACTCACTCTGCAGGGCACACTCTGGATGTTCCGATCTCTACAGACCTTCCCCTTTCTATCCCTCTCACCAATCCTCTCTCCTGGAGTGATCAGTTTCTCCTTTCCTCCGAGCTCACTCTCTCCAACCCTCAGGCCAAGCCAACTCCAGCACTGCCACCTACCTTCTCGGTTATCTGACCCACGAAGCATGTATCAGTTGAGGCTTTCACCGCTACTTTCTCACCCCCCCTCCTTCGGCTGACTCACACACTGACACAGCCCTTTCTATGCTCCACTCTGCTATATCTGATACTCTTGATGTTCTTGCCCCTGTCATGAGGATCCGCTTGAAGCCCAAAGCCAAGTGCAACTCCTGGTATGACTCAGACCTCGTCACGCTTAAATGCAAGTGCAGGGTGGCTGAGAGGAAATTACACGCTTCCTGTACATCCTCTGACAAACTGGCCTGCTGCCTGCTTCAACGGCAATACCGGCTCTCTGTCCCCTCCAAGGTGAGATCCCTGATCCACGCCCACGTCACTGTGGCATCCAACAACTCGGAAAAATTCTTTAAAATCTGCAAAGAGCTGCCCAATCCTGCTGCAGTCTCTGACTCTCCTGTCCCCTCCCAGGCCCTCTGCATGGCCCTGGCTTCTCATTTCATCTCTACAACTCAGGACATCCTGTCGTCTCTCTCTTCCTCTCCTCCTCCTCCTTTCACTCCCTGCTCTTCCTCTGGCCCTTCTGTGGCCACCTCTCCTCCCTCCTTCTCTGCATTTCCCCTGTTCTCCCCAGACAAGGTTTCTAGACAAGTCTGATCTTTGAAAGTCTTGTCAAAACAGGTTCTTCCCTGTTCCTCTAAAACCATCAAGGACCATATTGACACCCTGGCTCCTGCTTTGGCCGACTTCTGCAACCACTCCTTTACCACTGGTGTCTTCCCACCCCCCCGAAGCACTGCCTTGTGCACCCTCTTAAAAAACCCTCAGCCGACCCCTCCTGGCCGGCTAGCTTCTTCCCTATCTCCATCACTCCTTTCCTGGGCAAACTCCTAGAAAAGCTGGCCATCTCCAAGCTTAATCTTCACACTGAATCTGTTGGTTGTCTCCATGACCATGAGACTGGCTTCAGAGCTGCCAGAAGCAAACTGCTCTCCTGAACATCCGTGAAGCCCTGCTCCCCAACATTGAGTCCAATAACCCCTGTGTCCTCATCTTCATCTCTCTTCTCCCTTTGACATGGTCAACTATGGCATCCTGCTCAACTGTCTCTCTGATACCCTGCGTATCACCGATCAGTCCCTGGCTTGGCTGACCCCTTTCCTCTCTGATCGACCCTTCCAGGTCCAACTTGGGTTCTTCCTCTCCTCTATCTCTACCTGTGATGTTCCCCAGGGGTCTAACCTCTCTTCCTGGCTGTTCAACCAAAACCTAGCACTTCTTGCCCACCGTATTGCTGCTCTCTGCCCCAACTTTCAGTGCTATGCGGATGACACTCAGCTCACTTTCAGGCTCCCTTCCGCCACCTCTTCTCCTTCTCTCACCTCTGACTGTCTGCTATCCAGGAGTGGTGTGCCGCCAATGATCTCTGCCTTAATGCCAGCAAGACTGAGATTCTCCTCATCGACACACCTGCTCCCTCCTTTCCTGTTGCTCTCTGGCCGGCCTCTCTTGGCCCTCTTCCTGCTCCCACCTGTGAGGCTAGAACCCTCGGGGTCATCTTCGACTCCACACTCTCCTTCTCTCCTCACATCTCTGATGTCTCTAAGAAGTCACACTATCAACTGCACCTCATCAGAGGTATTCTTCCTTTCCTCTCCTTCCCCCATAATCTCACGGTCTCCAGAGCTCTGGTTCTCTTTAGGCTGGACTACTGCAACAGCCTCTTTCTAAATCTGCCTGCTTCTACTCTCCGCCCTCTGCAACTCATCCAGAACAGGACTGCGAGACTTGTCCTTGGCCTCAAGCCCAGGGATCGTATCAATCCAGGACTGAAATCTCTGCACTGGCTCCCTGTGGCTGCGAGGATTAAGTTAAAACCCTCTGCATTGTCCACAAGGCCTTCTGGGGCCTGGGGCCTCAATGCCTTCAACTCTCTCTTCCTAAATACCTTCCTTCTCGAGCTCTTCGCTCATCCGCCTCCAACTCCCACAGGGTCAGTCGCTTCTCCAAGCAACGAGTTAGTAGTAGATCTCTTTCTTCGCCTGCGGCCTCCCTCTGGAACAGCCTCCCTGCCTCCCTGAAACTTGAGGAGAACCATCTCCGGTTCCAGAAGTACCTCAAGACCTTCCTCTTTGCTTCTGCTTACTCTCCTGCTCTCCCCTAACTGAAACTGCACTGGTCACCTGGCTGCCCTCTGGTCTCGGGCCCAGGTCCCCTCCCCTGCCGGTTGCAGACCTGCTCTGCCTCCCGAGCAATACCTGCACTTGGGAGCTGTTTCTATATCCCTACAGTCCCCTACCAGCTCTTGACCCTTGTTGTCTGCACTTACCCTTGCACTGCCACAAGCTGGCCGCACTTTTTACCTATTGTTATTATTTATTTTATTTATTTTACTGTTGATCCTATGTATTGCACTGCCCTTTACCCCTTCCACCCCCACACTTTTCCCTTTCCCCCCTCCCCTGCACTTGCGCGAACTCAGTGTCACCTAGCCTAGTAAGATTGTTGTCTTTGTCTTCCCTCTATTCCCCCTCCCTTCCCTCGTTGCGCCTTGAAACTCTTGTATATAGGTGCGGTATAAATGCCATATCATATCATATCATGCCATCAATCTGCGGGACCACAGCTTCACACACACTTCATTACTGGGACCACTTTAATCATATCAATGACATGCAGGCTCACAGCCTCAAAAATACATATTTACTGAGTCCTCTGAGCATTTGCAGGAAACCAGTTCGACCTTACAATTATATCAGTCCAGGATAGTTGAGAGCACAGTTCATGAGCCATCAAAGCCGCACCCGGGGACACCATGGGCTTCATCGGCTGTAGTACCTTGATGATGGGACAGGCAGCGAGACACTGGTGGCAGAGCGTCTGGGCTTCACCACATCCAGGCTCCCCCCAAGCGGGAGTGCCTCTAGATGTTGACTAGACATTGAGGTGGCAGAGTATTACTCACCCCCGCCCATTTAGGCCGCATGAGCATCATCTCAGTGGAGGGCCGTGGCTGGGTCAGCGCCGGCCTGATGGTGGGCTGGCTTCAGAGAGGCAGTGTTATGATATGATATGGCATTTATAACGCGCCTATACACAAGTGAATATACAGAAGTCACATCCTTACAGCAGCAGGGTGGCTGGCCTTGTTGTCCTGGCCTGCAGCCTTTCAGGGGCCTTAATTGCCCTATGATGGTCCAGACTAGCAAGATTCATACTGCACACATGATCCCATGCAGTGTCTCTGAAACGTATCTGTTGCGCTGGAAGACCTTGTGATTTCACTTGCATCATTCTTTGACACTGGGAATCATAAGTTGTCACACACAGTGATGTCTGAAACAGGAGGGCCCACTTTGTCCCTTGTATTAAGCCCTAGAACACATTTGGTGTCACCTGTATTGAGGTCTGGCACTAGAGGGTGTACAGTGTCACCTGCTCTCTTATTTTTTTACAGCTCCTACACAGAGCATGAAACACACACCCATCAGAGCAGCAGGCTAAATTTACTGACCCCTCTCTGCTCCTGAGCACATCATAGCCACCCACACTTCTTTTGTTTTAGCTCCGACATGGAGCAAAGTAATTGTCACCACCCTCTTGTCCTAGGGCTACCCAGGGAATGGGCTCTCACCCCCGCCCTGTTCTGACCTCGGAGCACCGAAGATAAAACCACTGCCGAAGCAGCCCAGGACTCCCCAAGGAAGAGTGCGACTTATGTAGCATATGTTGTAACAGCCAGGGGATGCGCAGAGCGAAGGGAGGCCTGGGAGGACTCTGCCATAGCCACATCACCCAGCAGGCCTCCCTGGGCCCCTGTCTCCCCCATCCCCCTGTAGCTAGGGTCATCAAGGGACCCTCACACAGACTGGCCGACGCCAGAGGTCAGGAAGTGGGCGTGGGGAGGGAAGCTCAAGGAGCAGAAGGGCAGGCTGGGTGGAAAGAAGGCTAACCCAGCCCCCAAAAAGGTGCTTATAAGCACCACACCCCAAGCAAACACCCTCTTTTCCTGAACTGGCTGGGTGTAGAAAGAATTTCTCGCAGAAGTAAGTGTGGGGTAGGGGCAGGGAACAGGCCTATTCCTTGTAATGTTGGCTTGTGGGGCCTTTGTTTGGTGGCCACCCTCCCCCGCTTGCCTTGCGTTAGGTTTTGCTGTGTGTTGGTGGTGGTCCTGTCGTCTAGTGTGTGGTCACCTTGCCACGTATGTAAAGTGCTGTTGTGTTGTCTGCGGTGTGGCGTCTCTGTGCCACTTGTTTTCTTTTCTGCGAGGTTGTATCGCCTGGGCACTTGTCGTTATGTAGTTCCGAGAGTGTTGGTTGGCGTGAAGAGCTGGGCGAATTCCGTGCCACTTGTTTTACGGGAGTGTTATGTTGCCATATGTTGTATAACTGCATGTCAGTTGGAGTAGCGGAGCGGTTGCTGTACCGCTCAATGCAGGGTATGTCTGATGTGTAACCAGGGGGTCTCTGGGCCGTGTGTCTTTTTTTTTTTAAAGGGGAAATTATGGTAGTTTGCATGTACATGTGTATTGGTCGGATTACATGACAGAGTGATTTCTTGGTTCTGCTGGGCTGGGTGGGGTATGCCAGCAACCCAGGTGGACATGTTGAAGCAGGGTCTACATTCCTTCATTCGTTGCGCTCCCTGATCCGGGATTTGGGTGGCATCGATCGAGGCAGGGGGGCAGGCATGATGGTGGTTGTGGTGGCTTTGACCTTAGTTCCGCGCTCCTAGTTCCTGCACGCTCGCTCAGTGCGGTTGGTGCTCCTTTGGGTCCAGTGTGTATGGGGTTCAAATTTTGTGCGTGGATGTCCATGGATGCTTTTGCCGCATAGGGGGCCACAGCGTGTTTGGGTGGTTGGTGTGACCGAGGCAAGTTTGGAGAGGGGATGCAGCACAAACGTGGGGGTCGTACACGGGGGCCTAGAGGAGCGGGGTCTTTGTGGAGGTGTTGCGTGACCCAGCTGGGGCTAACAAGGTGTTGGCTACACCCAAACGCAGTCAATGCGGGGGTCGCTGGTGGGCAAAGTTAGAAACTGTAATTGTCCTAAGAAAGGCCTTGATTCCGACCGGATGTAAATGGTCAATCATGCTTGTTTTTTTCTTTAGGTTTGGCACTGCCCCTTGGCTTCCCCTCTCTGCTTGAGGAGCTGCGCCCCCCTGAGCTTGCACCCTTTGTGTGTTTGAACCTACATGCATTCCCCTAGGTGCATTTTCCTTCAGCAAATAACCAGCATACTGCCTGCTCTACCTGGTAGCTGGCACGGTTGTTCCAGGAGGAGTTCCCTCGAAAGGACCCACTGCCTCTGTGAGGGTGGGACCCCCTGCTTTTACCGTACTGTGGCCTCTCTCCCTGCACCCTATCACTCAGAGGCCTAGGCGGTACCATTTTATCTATGTACCCGCCCACATCCACTTCATCCCAAGTCATTGCCGGCCTGTAAGAGGATTCAATTCAACACTACAGCTAAGTCAACGCCTAGTCTATAATACTGAATGAAAACCCTTATTGATATATCTTTATGTCCAGTTCATGCGTTCTGGATGACTACCCCTATATAACACCCCTCTCTTGGAATCCCCCTGACCCCACTGAGCCAAGAAGTAGTTCTGTTTTGCAAGTTTAAAAGGTTTATTTGATAAATTAAAATATATATATATATTTGACACTTTATAATAAATTAATAATTGAATATCACACTTAATCTGATATGATAAAGATTAACAACAGAGAATCTGGCACTAGCACACTTCTTTATAATTACTAAGGAGTTGAGATGAAATGGATAAGGTAGCACACTGGTAAATAGGTACAGAAGTATAATGTGGTAGAGAATGCTTTATAGGGTTCAAGGAAATGCAATGTTGAATGAAATGCAGTACAGAAAATACTCAATATGATTTCAACAAAACAATGTAATCACTTTTCTCTGGCAATCCCCTCCCCCCCTTTGATGCAAGGCAAGGAAATGGAAGGAAAACACACAGTTCTCAGAAATGCAATCAATGTAAATCAGTTCACCCCAGCAAGCTTACACGACAGAAAACAGATAGGAGTTTTGAAAACACAGGCAAAATGCTTTGATATGTGCTAGCAATGGATGAGAAATATGCTGGAAATACTTTTAATTCCCTTTCAGAGGTTCAGGGTGAGTGGTATCTAGTTAATATTAGTCCAGGCTCACACTAGCAATGAGGCAGGGATAGTTAGCAGGTTAAACGAATTTCTGGCAAATGGAAGGCAAGCAGCAGCAGTTTTTACATGTGAAGAAATTTGCAAATCGCGGTAAAATTCGCGAATGCGTGTTCCGCGATTGCGGTAAAACTATAAGGGGTAGGAATGTGGTTCTTGGTGCGATTCAAAGCTCAGATTCTAAGCTTTCAAATGAAGGTTACTGCAAGTCTCTAGCACAAACGGTCGCGGAGATATGAGTGATTAAATAAAGGTTGTTTTCCAGATTTGAAATTTTAAAGTTCACAATGACAAGTGCAGCTTGCAACTAGAAAATGACAAGTGACAGCTTTACAAATGACAGGTGACGGCTAGGAGGCAGTTCTACTTAGGTTAAATAGATTGAATTATATGATTTTAACTAAGAGCTTTGGTTTGGTACAGTTTGGCGGTACTCACAAGAGATTTTAAACAGGAAGGCGGCTTTGTCACGATCTGGTCAACAGGTCTGGACTTCGGACGGTCTCTGGGCACAGCGTCTGGTCTCTGGAACTGCTCACAGCATCGGGGTCCGCACTCTGGATACAATGGCCTGGTCTCTGCTATGCACCGGTTCTCTGGGTCGGTTCCTGCCTTCTCTTTGGATATTTCTGTCACCGGGTTCTTGCAAAAGTTCTTGGCAAAATTCAGACGGCTCGCCCGGCTGTCTGAAGAGTTCAGTTGCAAAAATATTTTGAGGCCTGCTGACAAATACTCTTGCTGGCAGTGGCCTTTTTGGTTAAGGTTCTGAAGTCTCTGTTTATCTTGGAGTCTAAGTGTTGGCTCTTTGAAGATTGATGGAGGTAAGTATGGATTTTTCCGGCAGAGCGTCCCGCTGCAGATGGAATTGAAGGTCCCTATCTGTCCTGTCTGTCTGCTTTTATGTGTTTAGAATGTGGGTGTGTTCTAGCATCACTGACCCTACCTCTCTCTCAGCTTCTAATTGGTCAATCTTCCATTTATCATTTGATTGGGGAATGAACTGTGAGTCAGAGGGATGTCATTTTATGGCTTGCAGATAGGACACTCCTCTGTCAGATTGCACACATTCTATATTTGATAATAAAAGACATATTTCACAGTTACACAGTTGCTTGAAATTACATATACATGGTGTGGCTGAATTTAGCCATGTCTCTGTCCAAATCTGCTGTTTCTAAGAGCTTGCATTCAGAAATGGCACATAATTGACTTTTTAACTGATTTTTCACTTTCTGACATTGACCCAACTTTACATACATGTGTGCAGGGAGTATGGACATTAACTGATGAAGTTTCAGATTTTTAACATGCATACATTTAGAGTAATATCCACTTTTCCGCTAAAACCCCCCTGAACACGCCACCGGGTCGAAAAACCTCTTAAAATGTGGGCAGAAAAATCACAAGAATTATGGTATCATTTATAAAATTTTCACATGTCCGCTCTATGAATGATCCATCTTTTTAAAGTTATGTTCTGGCTCCAAAGGGGTGTGGTTTCCTCTCAGCACAAGGTAGAAATACTGGTTTATCCAGTTCTGCCAAGCCAGCTTGCTCTCACAGGCAGTGCTCCTCCCAGCTTCTGCCAAGAGGAAGCTACATTTTACGACTGCTGTAATAAAACCTTTGCCTGAGTCAGGAGAGGCTCATTGTTCAAGAGGAAGCCATTTATGATCCTCTCAATAAACCCTCTGCCTGGGTGAAGGGAGTTGCATTGTTCACTCTCCTGCAGAGCACAGGTAATTCAATTATCAGATAGATGGCATATCCTTAGTGTGAGCAGCAAAAGGGCAGCTAGGCCTGGGAACACAGCTGTGACTCAAGTTTCACTCCTGATGGGGGTAGTTGCCAGGCAAATTGGAATCTCTTTAAGCTGTCATTTCTGTTCCCCAGTTTCTGCATTCAAATAAAACTAAACATTTTCACATATGCAGCTAGAAGGCTGATTCTAAGTTTAAAACTATGACATTTAAACAGTTACAAAGGCATGTGACACCAAACATAGGTCACTCATTTAATCTAAACATTTTCGATTTTAGTGTCTTTAAATCCAGTGCAACTTAAACTGCTGACTCCATAGCAGTTTTGTTATAAGCATTGTTTTGGGCTCTTCATTTCCCAGATGTGGTAGGCACACAACACTCCATTCTACCAAATGTCTGCTGGTGTCCAGTGAGTTTTTAGATGTGTTGCAATGTTTAAAATAGACAGTTTGAGCCTGCCTTCAGAGAAACACAGGGTGGTTTTAAACTGCCGGCTTTTGGATAGTGGTGAGTACTGGTACTGCACCCATTTTTGGGATTTAAGAAAATGAATTCCCAACAATTCTAGGTTGCATTTGGCAATCAGCATTGCCATTCCCAATGGTTTCAGACTACTGTGCGGGTAGTCCAATGGTGATTTTAAAGCGCTTTGAAGCTAACCGGCGCTACTGTTTTTCCTTTGGCAACCCATTTCCCTCATGGCAACCCGGCCTTTCGTTCTCGCACTGGTGGGTGGCAAGTGAGGCAACCATTTCGGTGTGCGCACAAACTGCGCAGCTTTCCTGGATTTCGGCGCACATGTGGGTTTTCCGCCATCTTGAATTTTCTAAGCCCACAGCACCAAATGTTGTGGCATGATAGCTTAAACGTGGGTCAGGACACCCAACAAGCCCCCCCACGCGACTGCACTTTGAATTTGAGTCGATGGGGAGTCGCGTGCCCAAGGGTTTTGACCCACGCACCGGTCTGTCCGCATAATCTTCTTCCTCTTCTGTAGATGGCATAGTTCAGCATCTTCTTCTCCATCCGGTACTGATCGATCAGTTCTCCTCGCCGGTCCTGATGGGAATATTGGGCGGTCCACTGGGCCCATTGGATCTTCGTTCCCGGTCTCCGTATCATCCTCCTTGGCCCGTCTTCAGGTTTTCTTTCTCCTAGGACGACAAAGGAAGAGCAGCAATACCTACTCATAGACTTTTTCCACCACTGTTGAGATGGTGGGACAGCATATGCATTTCATCATGACGAAACATTACATTCTTATTTTGATAAAAAACAGTATAACTAAGAGACAGTTTCATGCAAATCACAATATTTTAGAGACTAGATGTGGTATGTTTTATGGTTGGAACTGAATTAATCTGAGACAGTACCCGCTAGGATTCCAGAGGATTCCTCCAGTTGTTGCAGAGTGTGCCTGGGATGGCAACATTTCAACTGGTTTATGTGGACCCACTTGTCTTCCCCCTCTGCCGAACCGCCTTTGGGGATGTGGATTTTGTAGGCCACAGGTGAGATCTTGTCGATGATCTCAAAGGGTCCTTTCCATGTAGGCAAAAATTTGCGCTGCTTGGCCTGGTTCCTTTAGAAGTTGTATAGATAGACCCGGTCCCCCACCTGATATTCCTTCCTGGAAGTTTTCAGGTCATAGTGGGTCTTCATGCTATCAGCTGATCTTTCTAGATTCCGCTGAGCATAAGCAAAAGCATGTTGGAGGTGTTTCCTTAATTTCTCTACATACTCATGAGTAGTGGAGGCATTTATCAGTGTCTGCTCTTGGGTCCTATAGAGCAAATGCTGAGGAAGCACCATCTTGCGCCCAGTCATCAACTCAAATGGTGACATTTTGGTTGCAGATGAAGGGGTAGATCTGATAGCCATTAGGACCAGAGGTAATCGGATATCCCAACTTGGCCCAGAATCTGCCACAAACTTCTTTAATATGCTCGCAATGGTTCGGTTACATCTCTCTACTGCCCCAGAAGAAGCTGGCCGGTAAGCAATATGCAACTTCCTTTTGACCCCCAGTATCTCCCACATCTTTGTCATTACTTCACTGGTGAAGTGGCTACCTCTGTCTGACTCAATCCTTTGAGGTAGACCAAAACGGGAAAAGATGTGGTTAATCATCAAGGCAGCTGCAGTTTCTGCCTTGCAATTTGGGGCTGGGAGACATTCCACCCACTTGGTAAACAAGCATGTCACAGTCAACATGTACTTATTCCCCCTAGCCGAGCGAATCACAGGGCCTACAAAGTCGATTTGTAAATCTGACCATGGCAGTGTCATCCCCCTCTTTTGTAAAGGCGCCCGGTGTGTGAGGGATGTTGGCTGAAATTGTGCACACACAAGACAACCCTTCAAATATTGGTTGAGGTCCTGGCCCATGTGTGGCCAGTATGCAACCTCTCTTAAGATTTCCAATGTTGTGTGAAACCCCCTATGACCGGCGGTGGCCGCATCATGGGCGTGACTTAACATCAGGCTTCGGAATGAGGTAGGAACCACCCACTGATCGTGGCCAGCTTTGGATTTCCTTACCAGCAAACCGTCTTGGATTCGGAACATTTTTGGACATTTCATCAACACTCTTAGGTCCTCTTTCCCAATGTAATCGGTATCCGTCAGGGGAAAGTTCTCAGGGTCCTCAAGGTGCTGGTAAAACTTACCAATAATTGGATCCCCCTTCTGAGCTGTAATCAAATCAGCATCAGGGGTCTCCTTACTCCATTGTGCAATTGAGAGGTCGTTGTGAGCATTTGTCTGGGACCTAGTGATAGCTGTGACCTGGATTTCCCCCAACAGGGACTCAATCTCAATTAGATCCCCTTGGATGGCCCCGGTTTTGGCCAGCTGATCAGCTAAGTCATTTCCAGTTTTGTCTGGCCCCTCTACTTTGGAATGACCCTTGATCTTCTTCCAGTAGACGGTCATCCCATTCGAGGTGACCAGATCATCAATGTTTTGGATCAACTTCCCATGTTTCAAGGGTTTGTTGTTAGCACATAACATGCCTCTGGTTTTCCAATTAACCAGGTGCTCCACGAACCCGTTCCGTACATAATCCGAATCTGTGATTATGACCAGTTCGTGGAGTTGATGCTGGACAGCAGTGAGGATGGCCTGATGCACAGCCATCAATTCTGCCACCTGACTACTTCGGGGACCAATTTTGTATCCAGCGGAGGGTTCTGGGGACTCATTCACCCATGCATTCCCTACGCCGGCCACCAGTTCTTTCTCCCCGTTGTTGTCAACATGGTAAGAGCATCCATCCACATACACAGTGGGCATTCCCTCACACTTGTCTTCTTCAAAGACTTTGTGGGGGGAATTAAGGTATGCCTCCATGTTGTCCTTTATTTTTAGACTTTCGTCCTCGAGACAGTTTTCTCTGGCACAATCATGCAAGTCAGCCAGACCTTGCGCGAGGGGACTCTTCTTGTTTTGGCCATATCTGACCTCCACAGGAAAGCCTTGCATTGACAGAATCCAGGAAGTAATTCGGGAATTACTCACATTTCCAGCCCGGATTCTGTCACTTTGGAGATATTGAAGAGGCTGGTGTGGAGTCTCCACTATAATGTGTTCCCCCTGGATAAACGGGCGGTAATTCTTCAATGCCCACACCGCTGCCAGGAGTGCCTTCTCACAATCGTTGAATTTTTCCTCCACAGAGGATAAAGTTTTGCTCGCATAGGAGATTACTTTATTGACCTTGTCATGCTTTTGGTATAATACTGCCGTCAAGCACGTATTAGAGAACCCCGTCTCCAGGAAGAACTCCTTGTTTCTGACAGGGTAAGCTAGGCAAGGCGCTTGTGAGAGGCTTCTTTTGAGTTGTCTTACTGCCTCGGATTGTTCTGGACCCCATTCCCACTTGACCCCCCCCTTCAGGAGATGAATCAGGGGTCTGGTGATCTCTGCGTAGCCCTCAATGAACTTTCTGCTGTAATTAGTCAGTCCAAGGAGGCTCCTTAGTTCCCGCAGAGTGGTGGGGTCTTTCAGTTTCTGAAGTGCTTCCACTTTCTTTTCCTGGGGACAGAGACCCTGAGGAGTAATCTCATGCCCCAAGAATTAACACGGGTTCTACACCACTGTGCTTTCTGAAAGGAAAGTTTTGCTCCGGCGGCCCTCAACTGTGTCAGAACATAACGGATCTCTGCTATGTGTTCCTCCACAGATGAACTTTTAATGAGGACATCATCTACATAAGCCAGGTTACCCCTCGCACCCAGGTCGGGCATGGCCTTATGTAGGAAAATATTGAACTCATTACCGGAGTTAAGGTATCCGAAGGGAGTCCGGGTCCATGTGTACTGCTGGCCCCCAAAGGTAAAAGCCAGTTTGTATTGGTCCTCCCTGCTGACAGGCACGGTCCAGTATCCATTGGTCAGGTCTATTGCAGTGAATACCTGTGACCCCTGGATCTGGGCCAGCCCTTGGTCAATGTAGGGCAGAGGCCATCGGGAAGTATGGACCCGTTTGTTGAGCTCCCTAAGGTCAGCACAGAGTCTCCACTGGCCGTTCGGCTTCAATATTCCCAGCACCGGGTTATTGAAGGTGCTGTGGACTGGACGGATTATTCCCCGGGACTCAAGGTTCTTAATTATTTCAGTAAGGGACTCCATTGATGCGAGAGGCAAGCGATATTGCTTCACAAACACAGGAGTCATGCCAGGGTCCGTGGGGATTGTTGTTGTGTGGATGTCAGTGCGACCACAGTCATATGAGTCTACCGCAAAGAGATCTTGGAAATCCAAGAAAACTTGTTTCAACTTTTGCTTTTGTTCCAGAGTCACACAGGCATCAGCTAGGTTGACTCTCTCTTCCACCATCTGCCTGAAGCCTGGAAAGACTTCTGGTTTGGCTATCTCCGCGGCCTCCTCCAGCTGGGTGGAGAAGTCACTGGTCAGAGTGCTGATTTGGACCGGAGGCTTCAGGTGGGCAAGGCAGCCCTCATGTACCTGGAAGATCACCTCATCCCTCCTGAAGTCACACGTCACATCTTCCTTACCATAGGGGCAGGAAGTGTACACCAGGAAGTTCCCCCCATGCCGGGTGAAAATCCTGTCTGGTGTTGTATTGTTCTCACTGTCACTGTCAACACAGTCCTTGGGGATTGGTCCTAACAGTTCATTTACAAGATCAATGGAGAAATGTCGGTCATCAACCGCCATTCCAATAATGGTGCCTGCGGCTAGAGTAATACTCTTTAAGTCGCTGTTATCCACCTCTATTAGAATGGTGTCATGTTCTATGTTGACTAATGGAGTTGGGTTTACCCCCAACCCTTGCTGTTGGAAAGAAGCATTTAGATGTATGTAAGCATCAGGGTTTTTTAACTCTTGTCCCCTTTTAACTTTCACTTCCAGGGAGAATTGTCGGGTCCTTTCTGGGATGGTGACTTCCTCTTTAACCTGAATTTCAACTGCATAAGGTAGCAATTGAGCTGACCTAAATGCTTTTTCTGGATCATCAAAGCCCATGGGATTATCCGCTAATCGGGACCAAGCTTTGAAGTTTATTAGGTCCAAACTAATGGCAAAGCGATTGAGAATGTCACTGCCTAAGTAAAAGGCGGCAGGGACGTCTCGCACGACCCAACAATTGTGGACTATGCTCTTGTTGCCAATGGAGATCTTGAGCATACACCTGCTTGGCAGGAGATGTTTGGAATTAGGTGCTTCCAGGTCCATTTCCCATTTGTCTATCAGTTTGAAGGTGGGAATGGCTGGATCTTTTGGGAGTTGGCGAAACATGGCTTCGCTGATGAAGCTCTTACCGTTGTTCACACACACTCGAGCGAGAACAGAGTCCTTCCCATCATTTAACTGAACAGGGACGAACAACTGCTCTCCAATTTGCTGAATATCAGCCAGGCTCTGAGCTGATTTCACATCTTTCTGGACTATAGGAGTGGGAGTTTCAGATTGTGGATTGGTATAGAATTTCAGAGTGTTTCCTTCCAGCGTGGAATACCACCTTAAACTGGAAGGAAGGTTGATTTTCAGAAATAGAGAGGACCCACCATCACTAGTCTGTTGTCCTACTGCTATTACTGTCACGTCTGGAATCTGGTTGTTCTGGAAGTGAAATTCTACTTGGTCAGATTTTTGTTCAACCATGTGGCATGTGCCGTTTAAACTAACATGGTTGACACTCTGTTTTAATTTTATTGGTCGGCTAGTCTGGGTCCAGAGGACCTTGTTTACACAATCTATTAGGGGTGACAACCTTCTCAGGAGGTCATTCCCTAGTAAACAAGGGGTGCCCTCTGGGGTCACAACTATGACCGGGTGTTTCAACTTGTGTCGCCCAATTTTAATGTCCAAGTCTGCAGTCCCCTCACCGGGAATTTCCTTCCCGTCAAAGTTCTGTAGTTGTCCCGGAAGAGAGGTGAGAGGAATTTGGTAATTCTCTCCCCTTCCTGCATTCAGTTCGTCAAAGGCCCTTCTGGACAGAAGGGTAGCTTGAGATCCAGTGTCCACCAGTGCCGAGATTGTACCCTGCCCCTGTACTTGTACCGGGGCATAATATCTTCCCTCCTTCTCCTCAAGGGGGCACAGGTAATGTACATTTTTGGACAACTGGTGGGCTAACTTTCTGGTTTTGGACATTGCTAGCGAAGAGATTTGGGCAGAATTCTGTGGAGAGCCTTGGGAATCTGAAAGAAAAATTTGGCAACTGGAGATCAGAGCCATTGTGGGTTCCCCTGGCTCCGGTTCTGGGCCGCCCCCCCCTTTTTGGAGGCAGTCACCAGGATGGGTTTGAACCAGGGGATTTTCTTGCTGTTGGTTCTGGGATGAGATGGTGGGCGGCGGTAGCTCAGTCTCCACATCTCCCCAGTCTGGATTTGCATCCCTAGGGACCCATTTTTCTTTGGGAGGAGTTCCCCCCTCTCTGAAGGAGAAGATCCTTTTCCCAGGATCCTCTGAGGATCCCTCTCCCTCAAATTGGAAGATCTGTACCTCCTCCTCAAACTGAGTCTGTTTGGGTCTTTTGTTTCTCCTACCCCCCCTCTGCTCCTTAGGAGGCAGACTTTCAGGGGCAAGAGATTTTGTTTCCGGTTCCTGGGTTTCCAGGGGCTGTTTACAAGTGAGGAAGGAAGCTTCCTCCAAGGCTTTACACCCCCCTTCCCTTTGTGCCTCCACCCTGGGAACCGGTGAGTTATCGGGGTGCTGCCCCCGTCATTGTTCTGGAGCACCAGGTCCAGAGTTGGGTGCGTTCTGCGCCGGCACGCCCATCTGAGGGTTCTGCTGAGCCCTCAGTATGTGACCCAGGTCCCGCGCCATGTTTTGAACCTGGCGCTCTAACTGGGAAGCCCGCTCCGGCTGATACGGGTCCCTGTTTTCTCCCCTGGGCCTATCCCGGGAAGGGTAGCTGTCCCTCCTCTGGTAATACCCCGGGTTGGGAAGATTTGGGTACCCCTCCACCCTTGGCCTCCCCTCTCCCGGATTCAGTGGTCTGGGCTCAGGGAATTGGGGAAAGAAGGATGGATGGTTTTGGGGCTGAAAGTCGGGTGGATATCTGGGGAAAAAGTTCTGCCCAGGGTTTGGTAAATTTCTGCCCTCCTGTGGGAAGTTTGGAGGGAAGTTCCCTGGGTTAGGTGCTTGGCTGGATCCCCCCCCTTGGGCTGGAGGAGTCCACACATAACCCAGGATGGGTCGATTTCCCTTGTAACGGGGACTTACATAATCAGGAGAGCGAGGGACCCCATTTGTGGGGCTGCCTCCTTGGCTCCCTGTCTGTGACTGGCCCGAGGACCTTCTGGGCCTAGCATTATTAGGTGCAGGTAGGTTTTTAGGCCCCCCCATCTCCAAATCTAAAACGGGGGTGACCTTTACCTCTGCCACCTTGGCAGCAGCAGGGGTGGTGTTGGCTTTGGGGTTTTTCTGGGCATTACTTTTGCTATCTACCGGTTTCTGCACCTCATAGATCCGGGTAGCCTGTTCAATGACCCAGTCTAAAGATCTTTTCTCGTGAAAAT
This sequence comes from Ambystoma mexicanum, assembly GCF_040938575.1. Taxonomy (NCBI): domain Eukaryota; kingdom Metazoa; phylum Chordata; class Amphibia; order Caudata; family Ambystomatidae; genus Ambystoma; species Ambystoma mexicanum. The sequence goes on from NC_090934.1 coordinate 582,116,817, forward strand.
CCCTCACGAGCTGGGTCATGATATATTTGGGCAAGGCATGGAAAAACGTATTAATAAATTCCCTGCTATCCGTGCGCACCCTTCTTGTGGTCTGTGCAAAAGCACGCTTTAACTCCTGCACAAATTCTTGTGGGGCCTGATCCTCCCCACATTGCAAATTGTAGGCTGCCTTGCGAGCCTCTTGAGGATTTCTGTGAACAGAAAAATGTTTCAAGATGGCCGCCTTATAGGTGGACCATCTTAAATGATTTTGGTCCTCCAGCCCCGCAAAGAAACTGGAGTATTCCGGGGAGAAGGTCCACTTTACATATTGAATACAGCTTTGGCTGTCCTTCAAATGGAAAGTCTCCATCATTTGTTCAAACAACTCTAAGTGCTCCCAAACAGAATACTTAGCGTTCTTATGGTAAGGCGTGATGACGCTCCTGATCGCCTTAATCTGCTTTAAGGGGTCCTTAAGCAAGGCCCTTTTTGCCTTATTGGCCTTTTTGGTTCGGGTAACCCTTGTCCATTCTTCCTCGGACTCAGAGGCACTGCTCCCAGAGGTTCCCGTCTGTTCTTCCAGGTTTTCCCGGATTCTGCGAGCCTGGGAATGGCTGGCAGAATGTGGGGACCTGGTCTCCTGTGTCCTGCGCAGTTCAGAGGAGTCTTCAGATTCGTCCTTGCTGCCAGGATTTGATGGGTACCCCCTCCACTGACCTAACTGGGCAGAGGTTTTCAGGATGCCCTTAATGGGCCTACTCTCCTGGGGTTCCCCATTGAACTGTACTGTACTTGGGTGCCCATACCCGGATGCCCACCCCTCCATTCCTGAGTGGTACTGGCCTATGAGCCCCATACTCTTAGCTGGATAGTAATCTGCCATCCCTGTGGCCCTGTGCTCATGTGCACCAGGGGACATGGGGGTGGCAGAGTCCAGGGACTGAGAGGTATGAGGGCCTCTGGTACTAGGGCTCCTGAGGTTATGCTCCGGAGTTTCCATTTCCCAGCGAACCTCATCTCTATCCGCCCCTGCTCCCTGTTGCAATGCAAGAGCCTGCATTTGTGCCTTCAGTTCCTCAGTTAAGGCCTTACTAGACTCTATCAGTCTCTCCTGCATCGCTACCTGTTGTTGGAGCCTATCATTGTGTTGACAGAGGGCCTCATTTTCCCTCTGTGCTTCCTGGTTGGTCCTGGAGAACTGGGCCAGTCTTTGCTGCAGGAGGGTTACCTCCTGAGCTGTGTCCCTATTGGCCTGCTCCTTTCTTGCTAGAGCATCCTCTACCCTCCTGGTGTGCTCTAACAAGTTCTGGTGTTCTTTTTGGAGATCACCCAGTCCCTGGTGGGCCAGGTGATTTTCTTCCATTTTTCTTTTTAAATGGCAGACTTCCTGGCCTAAGGCGTCTCTTTCCTGACTAAGAGCCTGCATTTGTGCCGCCAGGTCGTCCCTCTGCCTTTGAAGGGCACCAGCTTTCTGGTGTTCTTCATCAAACTCTGCCTGGGTATCCAGGTCTTTCAAAATCAGCTTGTTGTTCTCCACCTTCACTCTATCTAGATGACTTTGCAGGGTGGCTACCTGCTCCGTGCATGCCCTGTTAAAGTCTAATTGTTGCTCCAGCTTTTTCTGGCTCTGCAGTAAGGAGTCCAAACTGTCTTGGTGCTCCTTCTGCAGGGCCAGAAATCTGGTATCCTGGTCAGCCTTTTCCTGTTGCAGTATATCCATATCCTCCTTTATTTTAGTGATGTACCGTCTGCTGTCATTTTCTGACTCCTGGCTCCTCTGCAGCCTCTGCTCAGAAGAGACCAGGTCAGATTGGACCTTCTGTAATGCCAGCAGTTGCCTACTCGCCAGATCTTGGCCTTCAGCACATTTGTCCTGCACGGCTCCCATATGTAAATATAAATACGCCGCTACCCTGGCAATCTTATTGTGTTCATCTTTGGCTTTAGGAGCCATATATAGTTCACTCAGGGCCACATGTAAGGGACCCTGATCTCTATATATATCTGACCCTGTTTCAGTGACCTGTTGCGTGATGGCCTGCAACCAGACTGTTTGGTCCTGGTGAGTCCACTCACCTCTCACAAATAACTTATGTAAGAAGTGCTCTCTGGCTATTTTCATGTCTACTAAGGTCGTCATTCTAGAGATTGGTCTCTGTCCTGACTTACAGAAGTTAGTATTTTATTTTTGCAGAACAGAACTTTTCTTGGAGTGTCCCTTTTGAGGAATGCTTCACAGCGTAAGGCAGCGTGGTGATCCGACTGGATGTATGTATCCCGTCAGTTAGCACACTGTATTAAGCTGCACAAGTGGTATTCTAACCCAAACATCCCGGACGAGCCCCCAATTTGTAAGAGGATTCAATTCAACACTACAGCTAAGTCAACGCCTAGTCTATAATACTGAATGAAAACCCTTATTGATATATCTTTATGTCCAGTTCATGCGTTCTGGATGACTACCCCTATATAACACCCCTCTCTTGGAATCCCCCTGACCCCACTGAGCCAAGAAGTAGTTCTGTTTTGCAAGTTTAAAAGGTTTATTTGATAAATTAAAATATATATATATATTTGACACTTTATAATAAATTAATAATTGAATATCACACTTAATCTGATATGATAAAGATCAACAACAGAGAATCTGGCACTAGCACACTTCTTTATAATTACTAAGGAGTTGAGATGAAATGGATAAGGTAGCACACTGGTAAATAGGTACAGAAGTATAATGTGGTAGAGAATGCTTTATAGGGTTCAAGGAAATGCAATGTTGAATGAAATGCAGTACAGAAAATACTCAATATGATTTCAACAAAACAATGTAATCACTTTTCTCTGGCAATCCCCTCCCCCCCTTTGATGCAAGGCAAGGAAATGGAAGGAAAACACACAGTTCTCAGAAATGCAATCAATGTAAATCAGTTCACCCCAGCAAGCTTACACGACAGAAAACAGATAGGAGTTTTGAAAACACAGGCAAAATGCTTTGATATGTGCTAGCAATGGATGAGAAATATGCTGGAAATACTTTTAATTCCCTTTCAGAGGTTCAGGGTGAGTGGTATCTAGTTAATATTAGTCCAGGCTCACACTAGCAATGAGGCAGGGATAGTTAGCAGGTTAAACGAATTTCTGGCAAATGGAAGGCAAGCAGCAGCAGTTTTTACATGTGAAGAAATTTGCAAATCGCGGTAAAATTCGCGAATGCGTGTTCCGCGATTGCGGTAAAACTATAACAGGAATGTGGTTCTTGGTGCGATTCAAAGCTCAGATTCTAAGCTTTCAAATGAAGGTTACTGCAAGTCTCTAGCACAAACGGTCGCGGAGATATGAGCGATTAAATAAAGGTCGTTTTCCAGATTTGAAATTTTAAAGTTCACAATGACAAGTGCAGCTTGCAACTAGAAAATGACAAGTGACAGCTTTACAAATGACAGGTGACGGCTAGGAGGCAGTTCTACTTAGGTTAAATAGATTGAATTATATGATTTTAACTAAGAGCTTTGGTTTGGTACAGTTTGGCGGTACTCACAAGAGATTTTAAACAGGAAGGCGGCTTTGTCACGATCTGGTCAACAGGTCTGGACTTCGGACGGTCTCTGGGCACAGCGTCTGGTCTCTGGAACTGCTCACAGCATCGGGGTCAGCACTCTGGATACAATGGCCTGGTCTCTGCTAGGCACCGGTTCTCTGGGTCGGTTCCTGCCTTCTCTTTGGATATTTCTGTCACCGGGTTCTTGCAAAAGTTCTTGGCAAAATTCAGACGGCTCGCCCGGCTGTCTGAAGAGTTCAGTTGCAAAAATATTTTGAGGCCTACTGACAAATACTCTTGCTGGCAGTGGCCTTTTTGGTTAAGGTTCTGAAGTCTCTGTTTATCTTGGAGTCTAAGTGTTGGCTCTTTGAAGATTGATGGAGGTAAGTATGGATTTTTCCGGCAGAGCGTCCCGCTGCAGATGGAATTGAAGGTCCCTATCTGTCCTGTCTATCTGCTTTTATGTGTTTAGAATGTGGGTGTGTTCTAGCATCACTGACCCTACCTCTCTCTCAGCTTCTAATTGGTCAAACTTCCATTTATCATTTGATTGGGGAATGAACTGTGAGTCAGAGGGATGTCATTTTATGGCTTGCAGATAGGACACTCCTCTGTCAGATTGCACACATTCTATATTTGATAATAAAAGACATATTTCACAGTTACACAGTTGCTTGAAATTACATATACATGGTGTGGCTGAATTTAGCCATGTCTCTGTCCAAATCTGCTGTTTCTAAGAGCTTGCATTCAGAAATGGCACATAATTGACTTTTTAACTGATTTTTCACTTTCTGACATTGACCCAACTTTACATACATGTGTGCAGGGAGTATGGACATTAACTGATGAAGTTTCAGATTTTTAACATGCATACATTTAGAGTAATATCCACTTTTCCGCTAAAACCCCCCTGAACACGCCACCGGGTCGAAAAACCTCTTAAAATGTGGGCAGAAAAATCACAAGAATTATGGTATCATTTATAAAATGTTCACATGTCCGCTCTATGAATGATCCATCTTTTTAAAGTTACGTTCTGGCTCCAAAGGGGTGTGGTTTCCTCTCAGCACAAGGTAGAAATACTGGTTTATCCAGTTCTGCCAAGCCAGCTTGCTCTCACAGGCAGTGCTCCTCCCAGCTTCTGCCAAGAGGAAGCTACATTTTACGACTGCTGTAATAAAACCTTTGCCTGAGTCAGGAGAGGCTCATTGTTCAAGAGGAAGCCATTTATGATCCTCTCAATAAACCCTCTGCCTGGGTGAAGGGAGTTGCATTGTTCACTCTCCTGCAGAGCACAGGTAATTCAATTATCAGATAGATGGCATATCCTTAGTGTGAGCAGCAAAAGGGCAGCTAGGCCTGGGAACACAGCTGTGACTCAAGTTTCACTCCTGATGGGGGTAGTTGCCAGGCAAATTGGAATCTCTTTAAGCTGTCATTTCTGTTCCCCAGTTTCTGCATTCAAATAAAACTAAACATTTTCACATATGCAGCTAGAAGGCTGATTCTAAGTTTAAAACTATGACATTTAAACAGTTACAAAGGCATGTGACACCAAACATAGGTCACTCATTTAATCTAAACATTTTCGATTTTAGTGTCTTTAAATCCAGTGCAACTTAAACTGCTGACTCCATAGCAGTTTTGTTATAAGCATTGTTTTGGGCTCTTCATTTCCCAGATTTTGTAGGCACACAACACTCCATTCTACCAAATGTCTGCTGGTGTCCAGTGAGTTTTTAGATGTGTTGCAATGTTTAAAATAGACAGTTTGAGCCTGCCTTCAGAGAAACACAGGGTGGTTTTAAACTGCCGGCTTTTGGATAGTGGTGAGTACTGGTACTGCACCCATTTTTGGGATTTAAGAAAATGAATTCCCAACAATTCTAGGTTGCATTTGGCAATCAGCATTGCCATTCCCAATGGTTTCAGACTACTGTGCGGGTAGTCCAATGGTGATTTTAAAGCGCTTTGAAGCTAACCGGCGCTACTGTTTTTCCTTTGGCAACCCATTTCCCTCATGGCAACCCGGCCTTTCGTTCTCGCACTGGTGGGTGGCAAGTGAGGCAACCATTTCGGTGTGCGCACAAACTGCGCAGCTTTCCTGGATTTCGGCGCACATGTGGGTTTTCCGCCATCTTGAATTTTCTAAGCCCACAGCACCAAATGTTGTGGCATGATAGCTTAAACGTGGGTCAGGACACCCAACAAGCCATAACTGCATCTTGAGTCTAAAACCCCTGTCATAGTTAATCCAGGCCTCGCCCCCATGTTTCGGTTACTGCTCATGAATGTACTGCTCGTACGCTATCATTGCCACCCCATCTTGTGGGAACTTCTCTAACATGATGGTGGCATACATTCGAAAGGCCCTTAACCAATTATGAATCGTGAGCTCAACCTTAGGTCTCTCTCTCTCCTTCTTCTCCCTTTCCCTTTCTGTTGGTTCACTGAAGCCTTCCCCCACTGGCTCCATCCCCACTAGATCCAAGATTTCCAGAAACTCCTTCCTCCATACCCTCTCCTTGTATGCTAAGGGAATATGCCACAGTAGAGCGTTCACAGCCACCCTGGCTCAACCTTAGGTCTCTCTCTCTCCTTCTTCTCCCTTTCCCTTTCTGTTGGTTCACTGAAGCCTTCCCCCACTGGCTCCATCCCCACTAGATCCAAGATTTCCAGAAACTCCTTCCTCCATACCCTCTCCTTGTATGCTAAGGGAGTATGCCACACTAGAGCGTTCACAGCCACCCTGACTGGGGCAAAGCCTAGTATGGGCCTCCCATACACTGTGACATTGCTTGCACCAAGTTCCTGCGCTTGCCCCGTGGTTGGTGGCACTACTACCACTCCACCCTGGCCCCCATTCCCTGCTGGCATACTGACACCATTAGCCCCTATTCCGCTAGCCCCTTGACCCCCCCAAGGTGCTCCCACAGGCTGTGCGGCAAATGAGGCAGTACTCCCTTGTGACCCCTGCCCGGCTCCCCCCACTTGTCCTGCCGCAGGTCCAGGGACCGCCCGGCCCTCAACCACTACCCCTTGGTTTGTGACCATGGTTCCCCCTTGTTGATGGATCACCTCCGAGCCCCTGCCCAGCTGATTAAAAGCATTGGTATTATTACAAAGCATCTGACCATTAGCCCCATTTCCCCATGCTTTCATACATTCCATGAACATACCTTTCACCATCTCCAAGGTGGTCGGACCCTCTGCTGCTACCACCGGTGTGGCTAAAAGTGAGCTGCGGGGACCTCCCAGCTTCCTTGGACCCTCAGCAGGTAAAGGTGCCGGTGTGGCTACAACCTCCTGTGCCATCCCCTCCCCTTCTTGGCAGGCCTGTTTAATGCAGTGCAAGTTGCTTTTCCCAATGTTAGTCGCCTTTCCTAGTCTGTCCTTGCAACTGTGCCCGCTTTGCGCCGCTTCCTACAAGCTCTGCGGCCTTTAATAGCCTTTAATCCATGCCCCTGCTTGTTTGAGCCCGCTTTGCGCAGCTTGCGGTTATTCACCCTCCAATGTTCCTTTTGCCGGCAGCACTTAACGAGCCCTCTCTACGCCGTTCCCAAGCTGTTTATTTTCCAGTGTCCCCCTTTTATCAGTAGCTGTTGTTGTGGCCCTCCATACTGTTTGTTTCACACCAGCAACCCCGCCTGCGTTGCTCGCTTCCTCTTACCGGCCTGCGTTTCACTTTCGCTCCGCCTTCCCGATCAGCTGACTGGCGTTTCTTTGTCTGCTTCCAGTAAGCGCCACGCATTGCCCCGACGTCGACCCACCATCCGCTGCCCTTCGAGTTGCTGTGTAGCCTCCGGCCATCCCCTGCTCACGTCACACCGTCCAAACTGCTTCCTTGGCCGCCGAGCCATCCAGTGAGTTTTCGCGCTGCCCTCGGATCACACCAGCTCTTCCCGCTGGTCTCCCTTCCTCGAAGATCGGCCACGATAGTCACCCAGGTATGTGAGCCCAAGGGGGGGCGAACTCACGTAACAAAGTTCCAAACGAATTCCGTTCACGATATCCTCTACACGAAATTCCTCTAGTCTGCAACAACAACAAACCTCGAAAAAAAGGAAATCCTCTGTCGGCGGGCGTCCGGCTGCTGGAAGAGCTGCAAGTTCTTCCCTGCCTCTTATGAAGCCCTTGCTCTGCCCATTCCCGTTGTTGGCCCTTCGCGGGCTTTTGGTGCACTTGGCGCCTTTTCTTGCGTATTCCCGCCCTCTCACCTGCCCCCGAGGGGGGAGGGAAGAGAGAGCGGATAGAGGCCACTGCCTCGGTTATCGGGGTGCCTCCTCCATTTTGCTTTCATTGTGCTTTCGTCATCACCTTCATACGCAACAGTTGTTGGAATGGGGAGTTTTTTAACATTATACGCTTGCAAGGCTTTCTGTGGGGCATGGCAGCCTGGTTATGTGCTAATTAATGGTACCTCGGACGTAGCCGTGATGTGTGGGCTACCAGTTTGAGTTGACACGAGGGAAGATCTATCCGGTAGGTGGAACTCCTTGGGGGGAACACAGGATGGCTTGCAATGCGAGACCAAACCATGCTGGGGGACCGTCTTGAATCACGCCATGTCACATGTTTGGCATTCATTCCAAACTGGCATCCGAGACCCCCTCTCCCCACAACCTCTCACCCCTGGAAAATACACGGAACTGTTGTGGTCCTAAAGCTTGCATGTGCAATTGTGCGTATGTGCAAATCGCCCTGAGCTAGCTTGGAAGAATAGCACTGTGTTGAACGTGATAGAGTGGCTGCTCCACAATGCTTGGCATAGGCGGATGTGGCGGGACACAGTCGAGTGCTTAGGAGGCCAGCAGAAGGATTTCGTATAGGGGAATTGCCTCTAATCCCCTGGAGGCCAGTACAGTAACCCCATCACCCGCAGCATTCTCCACTCAATGCTGAGGAGCCCCGCCAAGGCGCGTGCTAACAGGACCAGGTTTACCCCATGCCCGGAACTACAAATACCATAATGCATTGGGGGGGAGCCTGGTCACCAGCCCATTGTATGTTCATAAATACAGCCTGTTACAGGGTGGTTTTGTGGCCGCTACCGGAGGCCCAGCTCCTTCGGAAGGAAATCTAGAATACACTTAGCCCACAGAGACAAGGAATCGCCAAGCTAGGGGTGTGTTGCAATTAAAAAAAATGTGGACGCCCCTCCTCCCCCCAATTATCATCCGCCCTATTTGAGAAGTTGCCTAGCGTTGTAATAAAACTGTGCTTCCACATACTATTTAGTGATTGAGTAGTGCAGCGTTGTTCGTAAGCATATACCTATAGATGGAATGTAAAGACTGCAACCTAGCTCAGTCTGCTGAGTGCATGCTGCAGATGTCGGTGTGAGATCCCAAAGGCACATGCTTGAGCCTTTGTAGAGCAGACGGTGCTCCATCTTTCTGTGGTTAAAGATTAACAGTAGGTGGGGTCAACTCATGTTAATATTGTGCAGCGAGGATCCACACACTAGTACGGGTTCAGTTTAAACAGTACCCGGCCGTACTAACAGCTGTCTTGCCTCAAAATGCCACCTGCCCAGGCTCGGACAGGCTTATAGGCCAGGGCCGAATCAAAAACACAAAATGATGGTGTGGGCCACAATAGTAGCCAGTTTGATGAGTTGCTCCACTCTGTGGCTCATTACTGGCATTAGGGGGGATGGAGGGGGCGGGTGACCGCCCGGGGCGCCATGTCCCCCCAGGGTGCCATTAGCCCCCCCTGCCACGCCAGGTCAGGCAGTCTTTTAAGGCCTCCCCCGAGCTGGCATAGTGAGAAAAGGTGCGGCAGGTGCCCCTTTGTTATTAAATGCACCTGCAGTGGCTGGGCGCATTTAACTCTGCATCAGCACCCTGTTCACATGATGATTACCTCCCTGCTCTGACAAGGGAGGCAGGAAGTTTTCAAAGGAATAGGGTGCCCATGCGTTAGCATGCATGAGTGCCCTATTCCAGTGATTAACCCCCTGCGAGGCGCCAGAGTATGGAGGGACAAAACAAATGTGGCGCTCCTGCCCCCCCCCCCGCACCACCTGTCGACCAAGGGCACAGGGGGGGTTGCCAATTCGCACAGGGCGCTGCTGTCTCTAAGGCCGGCCCTGCTGGGCTAGTAGTTTTGAACAGCGTTGCTGAATAAAGATTCTTTAAAATGTCATCTGATGTCAACAGCCGCAAGATAGCTCAGCTAAAGATCGGGTTAATGGAATGGACAAATACAAATAATGTGAATTTGTATGCATTTGGCACAATTTAAAAACACCACTATGTATGTATTGCGGGGGTGAAACTTTTGCTTTATGTGTAGACCTTAAAAAAATGTTGGTGCAAAAGGAGAGATGCTTATGCTTAAAGATGAAATGTGATAGACTGGACGCCGTTACAGTAATAAAATTGCTGCAGCCCAATGTAAATTGTGCATGACAATGTAGGTAGAGGGCATGGTCTTCAGGTGTCTTAATCTCTAGTGAAATGGCTCTTCAAGTCAGCGAGGCTTGAAATGTTGTAGGGCGAAAGGGCCATTTGTTAATTAACCATTTCACAGAAAACTGGTATGTGCTGCAGAGTTTCAGGACCGGTGCTGATGTGCTGACCTGGCATACCACCAGGGAATACCACCAGGGCGACGCCGAGCTGCAGGGGTTGCAGCCCGAAGAGACTGGGAGCGGGGGAATGCAGTGAGGGGTGAGGAGAGTGGGCTTGTGAGGACGTACTGGGTCAACTTCTTGCAGGGGGAGAACGCTTGGTCGAGTGTCTCCAATGTGTATTTCTTCGAGTGTGGGGTTTGCAGTATGTGGGGGATAGTGAGAGTGCTGCTGCATGTGATATTGCACTAAGAACAGGTCTTGATACTAGGCAACCCACCTTGGTATAGGCATGCATGACACAAGTGGTAGGGGTGGCTGAGCAGCTACTTTTATCAAGGTGTAAATGTGAGCTGTAGAGCTGTGGCATTGAAATCCACCAATACAAGTATCCAATAACACTTACAGTCAAGGTTCTAGTTAAAAATAATTATTCATGGTGCATCTAGGCGGGCAGGGCTATCGGTGCAGTCATGGAATATGACGGTGGCGGGGACATAACCTCTGAGGGCCACAGGGCATGTGGAGGGGGGGGGGTGAGAGGAGGGATACAAAAAAAGTAAGTGGAAAGTAAGTGGAATGAAAGTAAAGTAAAAGGTTTGCGCAAATTGGATCCCCCTCTCCCTACGGCAAAGTTTTGCAAGAGGGAGGGGTGCTCTGGCGGGCATATCTAGGGGGGTTGTGGGGGCATGCAGGAAACGAATATAGAACATCGCAGGGTGGTAGTGGGCTGGGAAAGACAGAGGTTGAGAATGGTAGTGATCAAATCCACCAATGCAAGTACCCTAGAAGACTGCCACTCAGGTTCCAGCTAAAAATAGTTATCTGTTTATCTAAATGGCCAATCTCGAGAATCATAGGGTGAGAATGTGTCCCCCCCCCCCTTCTGGTTGGCACATGTCATTCCCAAACTATTCACTAGCAGTCCTAGATGTACAGGCTGGTACACTTGTATTGTATTCTTTCAACAGACATCTACGAGAGTGGGAAAGGGACAAATAGCACCAATGAGGATTCCTGGATACTTGGCATTAAACCCCAGAACAGTTCTGGACTTCAGAAGTCAACAGAAACCCCTATATTTATAAACAAGTCTGAGGTAGAGGTATTGCAGGTATGAGCAGGACATGTGAAGCTTAAGAGCTTAAGTATAAACGAAAAGCTAACTAAAAGCAGCAAAGTGCAACTAAAGTGTATAGTAATGTAAAAGAAAAGGGGAGCTGATGATGGGAAGTGATTGGAAGTAAGGTGAAAGTAGGGGAAGGTAACCTCCTCTTGGTATTAGGCAACCCACCATGGTATAGGCATGCATTACACAAGTTGGTAGGAAGGTTGAACAGCCTGGTGTATCTCAAGGGGGACAAATGAGAGCTGTAGAGCTGTGGCATTACAATCCACCAATACAAGATCCAATGACACTTACACTCAAGGTTCAAGTGGGGCATGCAGGAAATGGCAAGGGAACAGCGCAGGGTGGTAGTGGGCTGGAAAGGACAGAGGTTGAGAGGGAAAGTGGACAAAAGTGGGCAGTATAGGAGGACAATGTCAAACAATGATGGAAGGAAGCGGTTGGCATCCCAACGAGAGTAGGTACTTTCTGGTGGGAGTAAACAAGTAAAGGGTAGAAGGGTTTACCCCCACAAGAGCAGAGTATTAGAACAATGTCAGAAATGGGAAAAAGATGGTAACTAAGGGGCGAAGAAGGACTTGTGGGATGTTTCAACCCACTAGTCCAAGCCCTGCAACATTACTGTGCATTGCTTGCAGATGAAACATCAGAATGGCCGCCGAAAGCATGCTGCTCGCTAAAAATCACCAGAAAGTGCGCATTATAAATCTGAAAAATAGGCCGCCATCCACTTTTGCCTATGTCAGTGGTAACACCGGAGACCACTGCCAAAACCCATCGTTTGGCTCCCCACAGAGCAGAATCATTGCAAAAGAAACAGAGCTGTTTTAAAAATCTGTTTTTTCCCTGGCTGTCAAAATTGCAAAAATCATGGCTCACAAACCACACAAAAAGATCCAACCTCCTTGTTGGGTGGTGAACATCATTCTACTTTGAGAATCCACGTAAATAAAATGTCCAAAGAAGTATATATTATCTGAACAAAGTCCACTTTTGAGGGTGGTTGAGCTGGAAGAAATCTGTCAAAAATGGGTGTAGTACCATTACTCAGCTCTATCAGAAGCCAGCGATTTAAAACGTATGTGTAAAGTTGTACATTGAACTATGCCAAAGAAATACTTGCTATCAGAAGCCTAAGAGGTGGATACAATTCAAAACTATATTCTAAAAAGGCTTGAAGTAAGAAATTGGTTGATGTATTTGTTAAAAATGTAAGTTATATTTTAAGACAAGTCAATTTCAGATATTGGGTTTAAAATTTAAAGTTTCCCACACTGGGCTTCAAACACATTCCACACCTCCTCCCTAAACAAAGGAACCTGTTCACCTGTGCTCTGCTGAGAAACTGGCAGGCTGGTGTGAAAAGGAACTGGGAGGGGCACCCTGGCCTGTTGCTCTGAGTGCAGATAAAGGGCTCCCTTGAGCTGAATAGAAATGCTAATTTGGGGCGTCAATAGAAACTGCCCTAGCAGGAAGACAAGCCATGTGGCTCTCTGACTCAGCCAAGCTTTGGAGGCGGGCCAGACTGAAAATGTGGATTTGACATTGGATTAAATATATGTTTAAGGAAAATACGTCTAAAATATTGTACCGAACTGACAAAAATATGAAACTTAGAGATTATTAAAATGAAAAATGTGCTCACAGTTTAAAACTAATCTGGAATCTGTGCGATGTTCTGAGACTGAACCACAAATGTTTTTAATATTGTAGCTAGTGTGGTTGTGCTAGGAACATGAAAAATTACAGAAGTATGACCAGATGGTATGTGCATGTATATGTAAAAAATTGTACAGATCCGAAAATGTGTAACCAACCAAAAGCGCAAAAAAACTGTCATTTGTGAACCGAAACTCGTAGGAACATGGGACTTGAACAAAGACGTGCCTTAATTAATCTATCATGTAAATATGTCTTATGAACAAGTTGTGCATATGGGAAATATGTTTTTTGGGAAAAATAGATTTTCTAAGTAAAACCAAAGGGGAGGTTCTTCCCTAGGTTGTAAATGGCAGCATTATTCTGACACATGATGACTTGCTGTTCCTTTCTGAAATCAGGGGACATGGAATTCTCTGACCTATCAGATCCTTAGAGGGTTGGGCATAGACAATCAGCCTTCCCACCCACTTTGGAAAATTGATAAATAGGGACTGTTGAGGACCCACAGACACACTTTCTCACTCATCAACTGATCCCCTGGTGAAGCACCCTGCAGGAAGAACCAGACTCCAGAACCAGACTCCAGATCCAAACTCTAGAACCAGACTCTAGAACCCTGAAGCAGAGGCCTAATCCAAAAAGCTGAACCCTTTTCAGCAGGCCTTTAAAAACCTTGCAAACCTGATTTAACCCCTAAACTTCCAAGAGGCACCACAAAATCCCACAGCCTGGCTGAGCTGTTTTGCTGTTCTAGCTAAGAACCTCATGCTAGAACCAAGATCTGTCCATCAGAGCTGTAACCCAGAACCCGTCAGATCCAGTCCAAGAGGCCGCGCAGACCAGAGTGCCTTGCTGAGAGCAGAGTCCAGGTGCCCTGACCTGTCTGGTGGCGAGTGAAGTCCAAACCCTTGACCAGATCGTTGACGGGCCCATTCCATTCCAAAGCCATAGGAGTGAATATTTAGTATAGAACTGTCCATAGTCATCTCTTAGTTTAAAGTAATCCTATTCAATCCATTTAACCTATCCAGAACTGTATTTTATAATCTTGTGTCCATCCTGAATCCTTCTCATTATATAGTCTGTGATAATTGTAGCGATAATCATCTATGCGCTGATATTTTCTGAAGAAAGTCAAGTGTCCTGGCGCACAGCAATCAGAGCGGAAGGCACCCTGTTCTGGTGGTTGTCCCATTGGGTATCTTGTACTTTCATAGCTCCTTAGTATAAGTCCATCTTGGTTCCTATTCTTTAAAGCGCATCTTTCATTTTTGAAATCTTGACTCTGTTTCTGAAAAATCTACCTTCACAAAAACCTCTGTAACTTTTGGACCGTATGTCCTACAAACGAAATTTAAGTGTCATTTTGAAGCTAACATCCTCAGCTTTCATACGAACCCAAAACGACAAATTCCTTATAGTTTCTCCGTAATCGCGTTTCCTGCACGCAGAAAAGGTGCCATGATTTCGCATTTGGCTTAATTTCACCACATGTAAAAAAACAGCTATTTCTTGATTTCAACTTCTGAATTTCGTTTTCCATCTGCTAATCATTCTATAATCATCGCTAGTGTTGACCTGAACCAATCCAAAGCAACTCTTATTAGTTCTGAATCCATTTAGTGAGTTAAAGTCATTTTTAGCATTTTTACATACATTACTAAATCACATTCAAAAGCAATTGACCTGTTTAAAATCATACCTGTTCTCTCTAAGCTTGCTGGGGGGGAATTGGGACGGAACTGCATTGTTGATTGTTATTCCTGATACCTGTGTGCCCTCATTCCATAGCTTCATATTGCATGTTGTGGGAAGTGAGTAGTAACAGGGGAATGAGTGATCATCTTGTCTTTTGATTGAAGTCATATCAAGTTTTATTTCTGTGGTGCATTTCTTCCTATCATTGAAATCTCTTGAACCCATACAAAGTATTCTCTGTTAGATTAATCCTCCTATTCCTACTCCTAATTGATTAAAGAGATTGTTGATATTGTAATATTACCCATTGCTGATCATTGTTCATATTCATAAGTGTGATATTCAGATATTATTCATGTTCATAAAAGTATAATCTATATATTGTTCAATTCTTCAAATAAATCTTTTAATTTGCAAAATAAACCTACTTCTTGGCTCAGTGAGGCCAGGGGGATTCAAAGAGAGGGGCGTTATATAAGGTTACATCATCCAGAATTAAACAAACTTTTGACATAAAAATATATAAATAAGGGTTTCCATTGGGCATCCCCTACTAGGCATTGACTTAGTTGGAGTGCTGGATTGAAATCACTTACAGATTCCAGGTGGTAAGAAAAACAAATGATTGGAAGGCACACCACCACAGGGGTGGTTGGCTCGGTGCAAAAACAGCAAAGCATGGCCGGGGGGGGGGGAATCTGTAAGAAGTCACAAGACCTGGGAAATGTGTAAGAGGTCAAGAGACCTGGGAAATATGTAAGAGGTGAAGTGACCTGGGAAAAGTGTAAGAGGTAAGTGACCTGGGAAAAGTGTAAGAGGTCACTGAATATGATGGCAGCGGGGGCATAACCTATAATGCGCCACAGGGCATGTGGAGGGGTGGGAAGAGTGATAGTAAAGTAAAAGTAAAGTGTAAAGTAAAGTTGGAAATAAGTGAAATGTAAAGTAAAGTTTAAAGTTGAGGTAGGGTGCACAAGTTGGATCCCCTTCTCCCTAAGGCAAGGATTTGCAGGGAGTGGGGTGCCCTGGCTGGCGTAAGTAGGGGGGCAGGACGGAAACGGCAAATGACAAGGGTACAGTGCAGGTGGGGTGGGGCTAGAAAGGACAGGTTGATAGAGGTCATGAGGGTTAGGAAACAAAAGATGCGGGCCATAGGTGAGTCAATGTTACACAATAATGGAAGGAAGCGGGTCACTCCCCATCGAGATTAGGGACTTTCTGGTGGGAGTGAAGTAATTACAGGATAGGAGGGAGGGTTCACTGCCACATGGAGTAGCTGGCTCGGGGCAAGCAGGCAGGGCACGCGAATCACCTGCTGCCTCTTAAGAGCAGTATACAAGGGGGTAGTCCTGTCCCCAAATGTTTGTAACTGCAATTATTTATTACAGTGATAATTTCGAAACCTCCAGAGATCAACAGTAAGACATTCAAAAATATGTATTTACTGAAAGAGGAATGATCCAAACACTGGACTTCTACTGTAGTAGCCTTTATTAATTTGACTACACGTGTAGGTTTATAAGAGGGAAGTTTCAACAAAAACACTTTAAATCAAGAGGGTCACAGGTTTCTCAACTATTCTGTCAAAATCAATCTGCAGAGTTGCATAAACAAGTGTGTCACAAGGTATAATGAACACAACACTTTTAAATCAAATAGATAAATCAAAAAGTGTCCTGTGGGCATAAATACGAAAATCCCAAAAACAATTGTGTGGTATCAACTAACATATGCATAATTTGGTTAAATATTGCTTCATATTAATCCAAACGCATATTGAGAAGATACATCTAATGCAGTGAGTATTTACAAATGCACCCACTTTTCAGCCCAGTCTACGGTGTGTCATAGGTGTTCAAGGAGTACAAGTATCACCCAAACAAAAACACACGTTATCAAGAGACAAAGATATTGTTCATCTGATAACAGACTGATGTCCAAAGAACTGGTGGGCTGGTCCACTTTTGAGTGAAATATAAACCTTAAAAATAGGGTCTGTTGTAGCCTGCCTGAAGAGGGATAACCAAATGACTGGTCGACATCAAACTAGAAGTAGTAGTGGTCAGCGTTCACAGTTGTTCCAGAAAGAACATGGTGACCTTGGACGTTTCGGCTGGGTGGTGTTAGAGCCTTATTCTGGTGCCAAGTGGAAACAGGTCTCCCTATGAATAAAAACATATATAGTGGTGTATTTAGAATAAGTCCAAGTGGTGGAAAAGCCTATGATGGAATGGCAAGAAGGTTAAAAACAGGGCTCCCTATAGGCGGGAGGAGCGGATCAAGTGAAAGGATTTTTTGGGGGGAAGGTCCGCGGACCCAGTAAACTAACATTGGGTGGTGCTGATGGTGGATGCAGGTTCAGGTTGGTTGTAACTGCAGCTCATAGAAAAGTACGATGCTGGTTATGATGAGGCAGGCTGGATGTGGTAGCCTGTGGCAACAGAAAAGTGAAAAGAGGGACAAGGGTCCCAGTGAGCTTGGGCGTAGATTGCTGAGGCTGGGGAGTCAGGTTAAACAGTGGCCGTTCGAAAAAACGTTAAGTGTGGTTACCTTAAATGACTGGGGGGAACAGCTTTGGACTGCTGGTCCCTGTGGAGTGGATCCTGGTAAGTCTGATCCTGTTTGCGCCAGCCAATGGGTCTGGAGCATAGAAACAAGCGTGTAAGCTGTGCAGGCTGTATATGAAGTCAGCCGTGCGTCCGTCTCTGAGTGTGGACCAGAGCTTTGTGCTGAGATGCCTGGGCACGTGTGCAGAGATGTAGTGTCTCTGAGGAGCACATGCGCACTGTGGTCCTGAGCTCCATTGCCATGGCGGCTGGGTCCGGCGCCTGTTAAGTAGGCAAACAGAGCTGGGGCTGCGTGAAAATGAAAGTGGCATGTCTGGAGGGCTCGAGTTGGCGAGGCACATGTGGGGCAAAGGTGCAGACAAAGTAAGTGCACATTAGGGGGGGCGGGTGATGGGTGGCCTTGGTCTGAGTTGGGGTGGAGACAAAATTGGCAGAAGGGCTGCCATGAGGCTGCAGGGTGTAATGGATCCCTGGTGTTCTAGCAGGACGAAGGCAGGAGAAAAGCATAGAAAAAAAGGTAGGGACTGGTTTGTTGGTCCAGATGAACGTGGCCCTGCGGAATGACAGGTCTGGGGTGCCCCTAGGGGGATAAGGACCGGTGGAATGGACTGGCTGTGTATACATGGGGTTGCATTGATGCTTGGCTGGTAACTAGACCCTGATACCCTGGCGGAGAGGGGTGGAGGCTGAAGGGTAGTTATTGATATTCAGAAGGTGCTATCTCATTAAGTCCTTGAGTGGCAGTTTGTAGTTTAAAGATCCACCACGCCTCTTTGAAATTGAGCGCGTTGGTGCTATTGGAAGATTCCTGGACTTTGTCCATCACCCACCATTTGAAGGAATCAAAGCTGTGCCTCTTAAGAGCAGAGCATCAGAAGGATGACACAAATGGGGTAAGATGGGGGAAAAAAGGGGCTCAGGGCAAGCAGCTAAGCATGGCTAGGGTTAAACAGGTGGGCTGATTAGATGCCCAACATTCTCCTAAAGAGTAAAATAAGGAACTGAAAGAGTGCATATGAAGGGACTGAGTAAGGGATTCAAACCACCGGGGAGAAGGGAATGGGAGTAGGAGGTAAGAGCCAGGGACTTGATGTAAGAAGTAAGAGGTCATGGTACCCGGGGAATTGAAGAACGATGCAACGGGGCGAAGAACCTGTAAAACAGGGAACAATGTGAGTCTGAAGACACCTTTGGAACTGTGTAAGAGGTCAAAAGACCTGGGGCATGATTAAGAGGCCAAGAGAACTGGGGGAATGTGTGAGAGGTCGAAAACCTGGGAAAGTGCAAGTGGTCTAGTGACCTGTAGACAGTCTAAGAGGTCAAGTGTGGAGTGGGCGTACGCCGCTATGATAGCCGGCAAGGGAGTAGGGCGGGGGTGGAAAACCGCCACTAGGGCAATGAAGTGCGACAGAACCTGGCCACGAGCCAACTTCAAAGGTATGAACATACAGGATTTGATTTGAACTAAGTCAACGCTGCTGCATGGGAGTCAGCATGGGGCATCAAGTAATGGGGTGAGGATAACGCCTGGGTGGTCAAAGAAACTGAACTTTAAGGCGCCCTTTTGGACAGGGTGGCACAAGGACACTGGAACACAGAGAGGGACCGGGAGAGATGGTACCTAGCCAGAGAAAAAGGCAGGTGGGGGAACTCTCAGGTAGCGTGAGCCATCGATGAGTCATAGTGGGGACAAAGCAACTGGCGGTAGGATCTGGCAGGCGACAAGGTAACAGGGCGCAGGGGAATCCAGTTAGTCTGGGAAAGGGGTAGACAGCCAAAGGTATGAAGAAGCGGCACAGCAACTTGGGGAATTAGTAGAGGACTAGCGGTCGGTTACCATGGGTCGAGAAAAGGGTGAGGAGAGTGGGGAAACTGAGGGAGGGAGCAGGAGACAAATAGGAAGGAACCGGGAGTGGTCCAGAGGCCCAGGGAATGAGGGGGAGGAAGCAACCACATCAACCACATCAGAGTGGGGGAGAAGCCAGCAACCAACCCCATGGGAAAGAGGAGAAGTCACCAGGGGAAATGGGAAGGGGGCAAGTGCAACGGGGAATGAATGAGGACTGGAAACCAAAATGGGGAATGTAGGAGGGTAAGTCACGCAAGCAACGGGGAACGGCATAAAAGGCCAAGAGACCGGAACAAGAGGCAGAGGTTAAGGCACCAGAGGAATGGGTTAGGAGGTGAGAGAGTTCCAGAACTCCTGGGCAAGGAATCAGTTATGCACATGGAAACTGGGGGTTGGAGTGAATGAAAAGGTGAAGAGTGCAGGACACCTGGCCAACAGGGGAGCATGGGAGGGGGTCAGGTGACAGGGATAAAGGGCTGCTCAACGATCCCGCACCTGTAGTAAAGTGGAAGTGGCTACCTGAAAAGCCGTTGACTGAATTGGGGAGTGTTTGAAAGTCAGTAAAGTGTAAGGGCGTCAGCTCTGCACGAAACCAGATGCTGCTCTGCCAAGTTAGAAAGTGTAAGGGCTTTCAGCTCAGAGAAGAATCCTGATGCTGCATTGTCAAAATGGAACACCTGTAAGCTACCTCCTGCTTAATATAGCAACCGGGTTGGGTTAGGGACTCTTTGGATAAAAACCATGTCTAAGAGGGGTTTGGCACAGGATGTGGCTTTCTTATTTTATGGGTCGTTGAAGCCCAGGTTGAGATCTCCTAGAAGTATTGCCCTAGTGTTATTTTTTTATATTGTCTCCTAAAAGGTGTAGGAGATTGCTTTGAAAGTCAAGAAATGGTCCCGGGGGTGGTAGATGACGTGTAGAGTTGTTGTGTCGTTCGGTGAGAGGGATATTTTGACTGATAGAGCATCAAAATTCTCCGCCATTGAGGATTTTATTTGTCTGGACTCAAGAGATTCCTTGACAAAAAGGGCGACACCCCCTCCCTTATTGGAGGTTCTGTCTTGATGGAATATGGTGTATCCCGGTGGGAGGGCTTGACAGATGGCTGGTCCGGATGCTTCATGAAGCCAGGTTTCTGTGATGGCGAGAACATCCAAATCCAAGTTTCTGATCAGGTCATGGATCTCTGTGGCACGTGCTGGTATGGAACGTACATTAATAAGAGCACATTGGATCTGGCAGTTGTGATTATAATGTACATCAAAAAGGATGGCATGTTGTGCCACATCTTAAAATTGCTCTATGTGGCAGAAATGCAATAACAAATGCTGCAGGCACATGCCAGACACATGCATAGCATTGTCTCATGCTGTGCCACTAGCTTGTGCTGATCAGCGGGGGCTTTGTGGATATGGCTGCTGTAAAACAGACCTTGTCGTGTCATGTGAGGGACTATGCATGCCTTATTCTGCAAACCAGGAACTTAGGTATATTTGTTAGGCTGCTCTGTAGTCAACATACATGTTAGGCTTGCTACTACACGCTGGCCTCACATTTAATATGTGGCTGCGGCTTTAAGGAATGGACTGTATTGAGGAACAGCATTTTGTACCGATGCCCCAGTTGATTCTTTAAAATATGTCTACCTGTGTGCTTTTTTAGTGTTCCCCTAGCTTGGCGCTGTGTTTTCTGCATGGTCTACATGTGACATGTTTGGCAGTTGCGTATGCAATGTAATGTGTTTGTGGACTCACTGATCTTGTTGTTACTAGTGAAGTGGTGGTTGTGAAGAGCCGTGGCAAAGCCATATTTATTTATTGGATATTTATAAGGCACTTATATAACAAGACAGTGCTTCACAGCACAACAAGGCACAGGGGATGGGAACAAGGGAGCAAATAAACAATGGGAATGTTTACCGAGCACGATCCTCACTAAAGATCCTTGGATCAGCTGGTCGAGCTCCGCGTACGACGGCCTGCTTCCAAAATGGCCACCGCAACAAAAGCGTCGCTCTGTTGCTTTGAGCCGCTGCTTGTATCCATTATCACAGTATCCGCCAGCGAGGCAGAAGCCGGCCCTCCAGGGAGAAGGCCCATAGGGAAAAGGCCCTGTTCTGCGCCTGTTCCGTGAGTGTATCGCGGCGTGGCCTCCCTCCCTATACCTCTAAATACCCATCTGCTAGCAATCTTACCTTGAGCGCTACAAACCCTTATATGCGACCTATCTGTAATCGCCATATTATGCAGAGGGTTTGCCCCTTTCGCATCGCATAAGTTAGCCGGACCACTCTCCAAAACATCCAAAACGTACTACACGGCTATACATGCCCACATACCCCTCCTGCAACTCAATGCCACAGCGTCCACAATCCACCAGTGAGTACCTAAAATAACTTAAATCACGTTGCAGCAAGCCGCCTATTGAGTTAATTTGATTGCACACATGCAGTGTGTCTACCAGTTTCCAGCTGCACGAGTGCCTCTGCAATTTATAACTGCTCTAATTTTTACTGTGTACTTAAATTAGTTACAAGTGCAATGAACCTAACTATTGCAACCACCTTAATTATCATTTAACAACCTACTGTCAGCATTGACTCTAGTGATTACTGTGTGCTCCACTCAGCTAAGTGGAACTAGCCTATGTCAGTAATGTCTCTAGTGATCATCTTGTACTCTATTCAGCTAAATGTCGAGCTAGCCTACTGTCAGCATTATCTCTAGTGATTGTTGTACGCTCTACTCAGCTAAGAGTGGAACTAGCCTACTCTCATTAATGCCCCTAGTGATCACTAAGAGCCCTGCCTAGCCTAAGCATCACTATCTTACTACTATTATTAGCCTTAGTGACTATTGTACACCCCTCCTAGATCATTTTAACTTCACTTTCAAAGTTATACTACACCATGAGCATCATAGTTTATACCTTATGCGCCTCCACAACACTCTTGCTGCTGATCACCCACCTTTTACTCTTTGTTAGGCACCCAATAACTATAGCATACTTGCCTAACAGTTCACCAGACAATCTACCCAGCATGGATCATCCCGATTGGAAGCTACTGAACTTGCTTCAAAGCAATCCATGTAGTCTAACCGATAAAAACTCCAGACTGCGAGCGAGATTATCTAGACTTTACAAATCCCTTACTAGATCCCTACCCATGCCTTACAAAAAAACAAATAGCCAGAAGGTCACAACCACTAATCTCAATACTACGAGGCCCGAACCCTATCTACCAAAACTAAACCCGTCCACACTAATGCCACAGTGGTAGCTCTCCCCTCATAGGAGGATTAATAAATGCAAGATCCGTGACCGCTCATGCCACAGAAATTGCTGATTTGATCCTAGCGAACAACCTAGACTTTCTTGCCATTACAGAGTCCTGGCTACATGACGCAGCAGGACCCCTACTCTCTTTACCAATCCCTGACGGGTACACTACATTGAGACAGGATAGAGTCAAGAAGCGAGGTGGCAGCATCACCATTATCGCTAAATTCAGCCTAGATATGAGAATTACACCCCCACTAGTCACCGACTCATACAAAGCCCTTACTGCCAAACTTCCAACACTGAACTCACAGATCCTTACTATCCACCTCATCTACAGACCCCCGGGCCCTATTGGTATGTTCGAAGAGGACATTACTACTGTACTTTCTAATAATCTCAAAGTTACTTCCCAGCTACTCCTTTTGGGTGACTTTAACTTTGGATTCAATGAACCCCAAGATAAATATGCCACCTCCATCGCCAACATCCTTGCCGAACTAGGCATAACCCAAAAAATCACCAAACCTACACATCTCAAAGGGAGAATTTTGGATTGGGTGGCGGACTACAATTTTACCGCCAACATCACAACCATTACCCCTCAATTATGGACGGACCACTTCCTCTTATCATTTGAACTATCCACCTTAAGACCACTCCCGTTAGGCTCCATAACTGCCCCGCCATGCCTGACCAGGAACAAAAAGAGTATCACAGCGGATAAAGTGAACCCTGCCATCCTTACTACCCTCAACCAGTTGGCCGACCACCTAGACCCAGAATCCCTCATTGAGGAGTACAACAACATTATGTTAACTACACTGGACAACATTGCCACGTTGAAACTCAGACCTAGTAAACCTAAATCCCACCTAAATAAATGGTTTCTCCCCCAACTAAAAGACCTCTGCCTATTAAAGAGGAGTTGCTAAACATAATGGAGATTACTCCCATCACAAGATAGTAGAACAAAATGGATGGCAATCTCATCCCTCTATAAAAAAGAGATCTACCTGGCCAAACGGAACCCTTACAACAGACGTATCTCCAATGCTAATTCTAGCATGTGAGAACTATTTACTATCATCAAGGAATTAGAATCCCCGATTACCACGCCTGACACATGTACCAAAGACAAAAGGATGGTGCTCAGCCATACAACAGGCACTCGCTAACAAAATAACAACACTTCAAGACAAAATAGCCAAAGAAAACGCCCTACTCAATCACTCAACCCACCCTAACAAAAACACCCCTGACCCACTCTTGAAGGAACACAACTCCATAGTCTGATTCAACTTTTCCAAAACCTCCATTCTCGAGGTAGAGAAAGTTATCCTTTCACTTAAGTCATCCAACTGCCAGGGCGACCTCTGCCCTGCCCAGCTAATAAAGATGCTGCTAGAGACTTCTCCCCATTTATTTCCAAACTCATCAATGCTTCTTTTGCATCTGACATTGTCCCCACCAACCTCAATCTTGGGTGCTGCCTTTGCTGAAAAAGCAAACTAGATCCACTTATACCCACCAATTACTGCCCTATCACAACAGTTCCATTTGTGCTAAAAATTCTGGACAAGGTTGCTTACAACCAAATTCAAAACGTTTTAGAATCCCACAAACTATTAGGAGCGTGACAATTAGGCTTCCGACCCCAACACAGAACTGAGACTGCCCTTATTGATCTGATGGCTCAAATTGAGCAGTTGCGAGATAAGGGGAAAACTGCCCTCCTCTTACTGCTAGACCTTTCAACTGCATTTGACCTTGTAAACCATAAGGTCTTATGCAATCACCTGGACTCTGCTGCACACTTTTCCAAAGAAGCGATCACATGGCTCAAGACTTTCAGGACCATGAGGGTGTTTTCCTCTTCAGCAGCGGAAGACCCAATTCCCATTACGTGCGGTGAACCACAAAGCTCATGTGTTTTCCCCACCTTATACAACATATTTACTAAGCCCTTTTTTGATGATCTGGACTTTATTGGTATCACCTACACTAATTATGCGGATGATAACCAGATTCTCCTCCCACTTTCCGGGGATTACAACAAGGATTTGGCCTTGGTAAATAGGGTGTATCTCATCATCCAGGCATGGGTGGCAACCCACGGTCTATGCCTGAATGATGATAAAACAGAGCTTATTATCTTAGGCACTCACCCCAACCTCAAAAAATTAGGCAATGATTACTCCTCTTTCGTAATTGATGGTAACCTTATCAAGGTGGCCAAGGAGGTTAAGACACTTGGCTTCCACCTTGACTCTACCCTCTCCTGGTCTAAACAGGTGAAGTCCATGGCATCCGCCACAGTTTACACCTGTAAGCTTATCAGAACAGGCAAACCCTTCCTCTCGGATGACAACTGTATCATCCTGGTCAGAGTCCTCATTCTATCTAGGCTTCATTATTGTAATGCCCTTTACTTTGCTTCTAACAAATCTACCATCCATAGGATTCAAATCCTATAGAATGATGCCCTGAGAGCAGCTCTCTGCATCTCTAAAAGATCTCACATATCTAGAATAAGACACCAAAACAATTGGCTCTCTACCCAACATAAAATTCATCTAAAAGTTGCATCTCTCACCCATAAAGCATTGAATAGTGCTGCCCCTAGCTATATTGCAGATAGGTTTCAGAGACGACTTTCCACTAGACCCATAAGAGTAAACAACACCAATAGCCTCATCATACTAAGATTTAAGCTGTCTAAGGTGGGTGGCGACAGCTTCCCAGTTAAAGCAGCTGAACTATGGAACTCCTTGCCAAATCCCTTAAGAGAAGCGCAACCCTATCTTAAATTCAGATCCAATTATATAAATCTGCTGAAATCTTTGGACACCTAGGTCACATAGCTGCACATAAGTCTCATTGTTGTACCTTACTTGTAGATATGTATGTACCCACTCGTTTTTTTATATATGACCTTAATGTATGCATGTACTTGACCTCTAATGCCTGTATATAGATCTCCTTTGTTTTCATTATGTAATACTGTATGTATATCTCCTTTGTTTTTATCATGTAATACTGTAACTAAGCTTCGCATATCCTGTACTATTGCGCCCTGATGACTTCGGGTCTGGTGTGCATTATGAATGAATAAACAAACAAACAACAACAAACAACAATGAATAAATAGGAAAGGAACAGCAGTCCTACTAGGCCTTGTGACATTCGGAGCGTGCAAGTGCAGTGAGAAGAAAAAAGAAAAAAAAAGTGGGGGTGGGGGTAAGTGCTATTAAGGTTCCCTAGGGGAGGAAGTGCCAGAGGTGACCGTTAGGAAGGAAACATATAAGTGCCTGGGCAGAGACATCCCAGGCAAAGGGGTAGGTCTACCGCCCAACAGGTAAGTGCAGGGCAGAGGTGGGTGTGGCCCAGAGGGCAGTGCAGGGGGTGGGGGTGCTGGGGGCGATTGGGCTGAAGGCATGTCTTGGGTTACTTGTTGTAGCTTGCAAAGCTCCAATATGTGTTGCATCTGCGTGACTATGGGTATTACCAGCGGTTTTTGTATGACAAGAGGTGGTGAACCCAGCTTTGTGGGGTACTCTAAGTATACTGAACTTCAGCTTGAATCTTTCTGGCTCATAAACCCCTCAACCTCTCCATTAAGAACCTCCTGCAGACTTTCATGAACATGGTGACATCAACAATAATGGACTACTTCGACACCAGGATAGTGTGGGGTATTCTTTGCCCTGTGTCTGTATGCAGCCTTTGAGAGAAGTTTGAGACAACTGAGACACTGGGGATAGTCTTGGGGGAGCAGTCAGGATTATTTTCCTGGTACCGGTCCCCTACCAAATAAGTGACAGAGCAATTATTTTGCCTAATTTACGATGCCAAAAAGGACACCATTCCCAACAGGGCCCACTGAGGATAGCACCTGAGCAATTTGACATGAGGTGCGTTGTGGCTCCCATGCTTTCAAGGGACACAATGAGAAAGTTAGAATCAGCCCCTTTGGGTTTCTTTCTGCCCTCTTTCTCTAAGCCGTTCATGTCTCCCTGAATGGTTGGCACATCATTTAGCCACTCCCCCTCACCACATCTGTGATTCCAAGCCATGTTTTACAAGGTGAGAGTAAGAGAGGAAAAGTGAGTGGGTCGGGCAGAAAGCCAGAGTGTTTCAAGAGCAATGTCACCATGAGACAATGGAACCGGTCGGCGCAGATCTGTTTTAAGATTGTGGGAAGGAGGTCATATTGTACCTTGTTTTAACATCTCCTAACTTGCTGTGCAATACATGCTTTGCCATATGTGACTTCTTGAGTGCTTGCACTCCCACAACAAAGCCGTTTACCCTTATACTTTTCAACTTTTCCTACACAGACTGACTTTCCACTCACCCGCAGCAGGTGAAAAGTGCACATACGGACGGACACCATCTGAAATGAAGATCTTTCTCACCAGCCATAAAGCAACGCAGAACCAGTCCCCCCTTTAGTCTTAAGGCCAACTTTTTATTGTCAAACCAAACATGATAGCTACACATAGGTGTGCTTCTGGATCCCAACCCGCCAAGTACTTTAAGTACAACCCCCCCTCGACAAATTACACTACACAGAACGTTTGTTATTCTAGTCTGGACATATCAACACTGGTTGTGTATTTTGCCATTCCCTCGCCTCTCAATTGGTTCCCCCACCACTCTCTTACCAAAAAGACTGGCAAGAGGCTGTCAAAAACACAAGCCATGCTGTCCAAAGCTACTATCAGTTGCATTACATGAATTACACATGTTCTGAGAACATGTGTGTTGCTGGTTCTTAAGCAAAGCATGGTGTGTTGTTATTGTTGGCGGCGGGTTTGTTAGCTATGCATTCCTTATCTACGCACTTTAAAGTGGCATTTCTGTATGTGTCCTCATATGTGCTGTGCATGTGATGTGGGACTTGGCTGGCTCTGTGTGCATCGGTTTGCTGCCAATGCAGAAGTTTTGTGAGCCTATGAATGTATGTGTATGCATGTTAAATGTTAAAGGTATTTTTATCGCGCACCTTCACCAACAGAGTTGGTCCCCAGGTGCTCAGGCGGATCTGTAAACAAGAAGGCAGGTGGGTTAGGTTAGTCGGGTGGAGAGGGAGTAGGAGAGTGAGAGAAGTGGTGTGCTGTTGGCAGCTTTTGTTTGGTTATCACTGTGCGCTGAGCTTTGGTGTGAGTATCGGACCGAAGCGAGACCTTGTGTGCTGTTGGTGCAGTTTATGTGTTGTTTGTAGGTTGTTGTTGCGGTGTGGTGAAGTGCGTGCGGTTTGCTGAGCGAAAAATGGTTGTGTCACTTTCCGGGTGAATTAGCTATGCAGAGATTAGAGGATGGGTTAGTGATTTGTATATCCTAGTCCTTGCAGATCTTTCCTATATAGCTAGTATTCCTGTGGTTACGCTTAGTAGAAACTTTCCTTTAGTCCATCTAACTGTTGTGCGCAGTGGCATGGTGCATTCACGGCCATGTTGTATTATACCTAGTCTAATGGATGGGGTTTGTCTGGTCCGCTCCTCTAATTTAGTACTATGGATTGGCTGTCTCCTATGCCCTCACTATCTGTCGACGGTGGTCTGGTGTAATTCGGGCCAGGATGCTATTGGCAATTGTCCTTGTCCTTTCGACCTGATATAGCTATTTATTCAGACTTTGGTACCGTCCTATCATAGCTATATCTCAGTTGGTAAATTTGTTATGTCATGGAATGTCTTCCTTGGGGTCTGTTTGTAGTTGATTACTTAGTGGGATCTGGAATAGGTTTCTTCACTCATCAATGTTTCAGCTGTGTGTATGCCCCTGTGGGCTTTCCTCTAGGTATGCAGCGAAGAGCGAGGATTTGAGATTTCTGCATAGTAGGTGGTTTCTAGTGTTACGTATGTTCTTTGGTAAGTCGTTCCAAGTTTTTGGTGCAAGATGAGAGAAAGAAGATCCTCTGAGTTTTCTTTTGTTGTAGGATATCGGTTCCAGACGGATGTCGTTGCTTGATCTGAGAGTCCTTGTTGGGTGATGTAGGCTTAAATTGTCTCTCAGGAACTCTGCACCTTGGTTGTGGATTGCTCTGTGTGTGATGCACATTGATTTGAATGTGATTAGCTGCTTTATTGGTAGCCAATGTAGTGTTTTTAGGGCTGGCGTGATGTGTTCTCTTTGAGGTAGTTTGAGGGGCAATCTGGCCGCCACATTTTGTATGCATTGTAGTTTTTTTTAGAAGTCGTTCAGGCATACCCAGGTATAGGCTATTGGCGTAATCCACTCTGGATATGACGAGAGGAATGATGGTAAATGTTTTGTTGGTGAATGACAGGAATGTTAGGATCCTTCTTGCCGCTCAGAGGAGAATAAAGCATTTTGTGAGTAGAGCGTTTACTTGTGGCTCTAGAGTAAGTTTGCTGTCCATCAGGACTCCTAGATTTTTTACAATCGGCGATGGAGTTGGGGTTGTACTCAGTTACTTTGGCCAGGGAATGTAGTGGTTGCCCGTCCATTTTTTGTGATGATCATTATTTGTGTTTTGCCTGGGTTGAGTTTGGGGTAGTATGTGAGCATGTGTTTATGTGTGTACCCTGATTGTGCCATTCCACTGCTGTTTTTTTGCCTATGCCACTGGTGATATGTTTCAGCACGTTTACTCACCTGCTGTCAAGTGAGCCGTGGCCATCATCCCAAGGTCATGGGTGGAGCAGTGCTGCAATGTCCTCCTCTTTCTCAAACTGGGGTAGTGGCTGTGCAGTTGGTGTCATTGCCAGGTGCTTTGCAGCCTCAATTACCATGTGCATTTTCTTTTACTTTCAGGTTCACACCCTATGACTGTTTAGTTACCTCATGCAAGGGTAGTGATTGGAGTGTCTGTGTTGGACTGCCACATGTTTACCTTCTCCAGCAGTGCCATATTGTCCCCATGCAATCCCTAGAGTTAATCATGTTGCATCATGGGTCTTTCCTCTGGCTCTTTCCAATTGACATTTTCTTATTCTCCTTCACAGGAATGCTCCCTTTGTCTGACTGCGCCATTGTGGCTTGGAATTTTAGGGTTTCTGTGTTCCTTTGGTTGCATGTTTTGTAGGTGTGTGGTGTGGTTGATATGCTGCTGCCCCTGTGTGTTGACCACACCATTGGCAGTTAAGCACTTCAAAATACCATATAACATACCATCACACAACATTCATAGTGTGAAAGACAAAAGTATAAGTCTCAGAATGAAAGCGAAAAACAATAGGATTGGGGAGTTCAGGCAGTAGCAAGCGAGTGAACAGCTGGGGGATGGGGAGTTATCTGAAGTTATGCTTTAATTCATTCCTCGATTGTTACACTTATGCTGGTGAGTCCCCTCAAATGCAGACCTAGCATATAGGGAGATGGCTTAACCTCTAACCCCTCTAAAATGTCACTTTAAATACATTGACAAGAAGCTGCCCCAAAAAAGACCTATGCAGCAGCCCACTACTCATCTGCCGCCCTTGACAGTAAATTCTGTTCACCAGCACTAAGAGTTTGGTGTGGGAGCACATGCACTGAATACAAGCCAAACGTTTTACTATGCAATCCTGAAGTCCATAATATGTATTTCTTTGTGTTTCAGCACTTATACACACTCATGTCCCTGTTACATTATCAGACTGTTATTAAGGGAAGTCCTTTAATTGCAGTGTAATTGCAGGTTTTACAAGCTATCGAGAAACCAAGATCTCGGATAAGGAACTCTTGGAGACCCTTTAGGCGGTGGGCTTCGCTTTAGCCTGTGTCATGTTCGAAAACACTTGGGGTCAGCAGTGTCAGGGCAAAGGTTACCAAACATAGCCAGCCGCTGTCAGCCAGAACTGACCTTTCTCTGCCTGACCAAGTGGAAATAGGAGGTGAGCTGAAAGGCCAGCATTCATGTAGCAAGGCAGTGCTAGCCTCGCCCGTAGCTTGACTCTGATTGGAGGGGATTTATGAGAGTTACGGGAACAATCAAAGGGTCATTTGGAAGCAAGTGGCAGGGGTTGATGGCACTGTCAGAGACATGGAAGCTAAAGTGAACACCACAGCTCGTAAAATGTCAGCACATTAAATGCATGTATCACCTATAATATGGAAAGCCTAAGAAACGCGCCATTTTATGCTTAAGGGTAATGCACGTTCTGCTGTTTATCTTTAGTACTACTACCCTCAAGTGTCACTTTGTTGACCGTAAAATATAAAATGTTGTCGAAGGAAATGGTTTGTGCACCTGTGAAATGACAGTCCAATACTTCCGTATCACCGGATAAATACAGGCGTCTGATTGGTTTAAGAACACAATCACAGCTATTTCAAACTGCAGACAATCCTAGGCCCATCTCGTCGTTTGAGTTTAATAGCAGATATTTATATTCTGAAACAATGTCTTTGTTTAATTGTGCAATCAAAAAATGCACATTTGGCCAAATCCGATAATGGATCGTATTGTGATGCTGCCATCTGATTTCCACACACTGTTGTAAATAGAATCGTTTCTGGTATGTACACTGTTAAACAGTAAAATGGAAGATACCGAGATTTGCTTCATAGACCCTGTTTGGGATTATATTTCAGAAGCTGCAATTAAGATAATTGCTGCATGATTTACTGACGAGTGTTACACTTGCAGACTTTCTAAATAAACTGGAGAAACTGTGGATAGGCACAGCTTGAGCGAGCATGGCTCCTGATGCCTTTGATTATAATAATGTGGCAATGTCCCAAAATATAACTGTATATTGTCATCTTGAATAACGATCGATCGTTATAGAAAGGGGATGTTTACCCTTGACCTACACTAAAATAGCACTTTGGGCTGTACTGCTTGTCATGCAAGCTTAATCCTAACCATATGCCTAACCGTTAACAGTGCGTCTAGGCCAGATCATGTGCACTCCTGGAGTACAGAGGTGCCTCCACTACGTAAGGGGGTGCTACTCAGCCATACATATTCATTGTCTGTGGGTGGTGGGAAAGAAGGGGCCTCACTGTGATCAGGGCCATTCTTGAGGTTCAGGGGTGTCTCCACTACATGTGCGTCATTTGCATATCTGTGGGTGGTGGAAATCTTATGGGTCGTGCACCACATTTTTTACAAAGACTGCCATCACTATGCGTTAAGCCAATGCCCCTGAGAAACTTTGGCTCTCCAGTTCTGAAGTCTCCCAAGGGATGATCTAATTACTGGCCAAAACAAATTACTTTCAGGCCAAAACAACTAACTTTTCAGATCTCTGCTGCTGTGATAGATAAGATCAGTCAGGAACACAAAGCTGGTGACAACTGACGAGCGCTAGTCCATGCGGGCATCTCCACCAAGTCCATTTCAATTAAAGACAAAAGAGGAGCAGATCCGTGAAGGCCTTGGTTGCTGGTAGCTCTGAACTCCTTCCATTCAACTCAGAAAAGAATACTCTTTACAAAAAGAAGGATTTTAGTTAGATTTTTTTTGGACTTGTGCATCAGCTTTTAAATCTTCTTAACATCACAGATATTGCACTGTGCCTGCTGCCCGATGACATGATTTCAACGTTTCCAGAAGCAAACCTGTGATTTATTAGTTTTGAAACATAGCAATGTGTGCATTCATTTGGAGTTTTGAACAGCATGCATTTATGAACCTGTTTGCTTGAATGCACTGAAACCTTCATTCTTGTGTGTGTAGTACCGAAAAATGTGGGGATGCAATGGGTTTACAGATATACCTTTCAATTTTGCATCTCTCATCAGGTGGGGGTATTGCAATGTGAAATTGCCACACTTATGCACATACACGGCCCACATGTGGTAACACGCCTAAAGTAATACGTGAAAGCGTGCAGTTTATGTCAGACGTTATTCTCTACCTTTGTTTTAACACAACCTTGTTTTTTAAAAACGAGAAATGGTGAGAAGCATTAACATTGGCACTGTGTGCATGGTTATGCCATGACACATGCCTGCGCGCGCAGAGACATTATGGGTGTTTACCAAATATGTCTGGTAACACATGGGACACGCCCAAATCATGCACACTTATCAAACGCATGTGGTACTGCAACACCCCATCTTTTCTCTGCGGCTGTGTCGGAATGTCAGGGATGTTCTGAAAATTGTCCAACGGCCAGTTAGTTTAACAGTCATGCTGTTTTCCTGGGACACTTCTTATTTATCAAAATAAGGGTGACAGAGTGGCAATCTCGGCTGAATGACAGATTTTCAACACTCCTTGTGTGAATTTTGGACTTTGCTTCATCTGCACTCTTTAGAGATGTGTGTATCTCTCTCGCCTGATAGGTGTGTGCCAAAAATCACAATGTTCAGGGGTTTAGTGAATTGAGCTGTACATTAATCGGTCTACTGACCAGGCAGTCACAGTCGGCAAGGGGAGGTTCTCTTTGCAACACTGAAGAGCGATAGATGGAAAAGCTTTGATTTATAATAACTGATGGAAATTGTTCTGGGAAGCATTCCATGTCATCGTTTTTCAGCCTACTATGTCATTACAGAAGTGAAGCATCAAATGCAAATCGAGATTGGCCTCACCCAAAAAGGGCAGTCCATGTATAAGTGCTATGTTCATTCCCTTCTATGTGACCACGAGCAGGTAATCTTTCCAGTCATGGGGCATTTTGATTTGCTGCTGAGGTCAGCTGACCAATTCATGGGGGATCTGTAAAATAGTGGATTTCGAGCTCTGCTTCACCTGGATTCCCTTGGAATTAGGGGGCCTTTCTTCTAATAGGGTTGTGCATTGGAATGCATGTTATTGAGATCATTAACCAGGTTGCTCTAGTGGACTAGTAAAAGTGCATCTTTCCCTCTGAGAATTGTGATTGACTGCAGCGATCAGGTAGCCAGTGAAGAAGGGATGCTGACCTCTCTGTGCATGAATTTTGGTCTTTGCATCACCTCAGATCTGTCAGGATGAGAGCCTCTCTCTGTTCTCTGAAAATGTAATCATAAACATCTCTGCTTTTTAGTGGTTTTGTGCATTGAATCCTATATAAATGTGACCACTGACTGGGCTTACAGTGTACTAGTGGGAGGGTAAAATTTTGTTTTATAGACTTTTCAGAATATACATAGAAGAAAAGTGCATTACATCAAATACTAAATGGGTGAAGCCCGTGTTTGGTGTCAAGGGCGTTTGTGAGCTGCTGTTTCTCGCTGCTGTGTGCTACCCCAGCCTTCTCCTGAAGAAAGCATTGTTGGACATGCTTTTAAATTGAACTTTGTAGCGAACGGAGACCGCGGTACTTTGTACCTTCAAGCATTGACTGAGGCCAGTGGACACACCTCCAGGAAGCCAACTACAAAATCGGAAATCACAACCCTTGTGGCGTGAAGCCTGTGTGTGGCTTCAAGGGCGTTTGTGAGCTGCTGTTTCTCTCTGTTTGCCGCTGGATGCAGGAGCGCAAGAGACAGCCCTAACCATCGTCAGCCCAGCACGGCCGTGCGACTTATAAGGAGGAGCTGCAGCGACTGAGCCGGCACCAACAGCACTTGACCCGCAGTCAGGCACTGAGCGCGTGTGGGGTGAAGTGGTGTTTAAGTGGTTCTTTGTGGTCACTCGCGGGCAAGCAAGAATCTGACATCAGAAGATAAATCTGTAGAAGTCGCGCTGACAAATGCAGAGGAAAGCCTAACTGAAGAGGGGCCGGCGGCCTCAAATGAAAACTCTGTAGCTTTCTTCTCCAGGAAGCAGCAGAGAAAGGCAAAAAAGGTTACAGCAAAAAAAAACCTGCATTCAGTACCTCCATTGAGATTGGCTAACCCTTTATCCAAAAAAGCACAAAAAAGAGCCCTTAGGACCAAAAAGCATCAGGCAAAAGGACCAGGAGCACACACTAGTTGGATATTAACTGAAAATTACTTGTTGGAAGAGAGAATCTGAGGGTAACTTCAGAATAATAGGTGGTGACCTTAATTGCCACATCAAAGGGGGTAGCGGTACCACATCAAATGAGCTTTTGCAACCAAGTAGCCGCATGTTACATAATATTACTGACCCCAAAGGTAACTGTTGGGCTAGTTTCTTTGGTGGTTGGAATCTGGAAATAATCAATGGTCGTACACACCATGAATGCCTGGGTAATTATACCTGGAGGGCAGAAAAAAGCACGTAGTACCCTTGATTATATATTTACCAGAAGTGGTGGGGCAATGATTGTTAATGTTTGTTGGTTTGTTTCTTTGTTTATTTGATAAAATGCAACCAAACCCTCGGGTAGCTAGGCGCAAACATTTACAAGGATACTTAGAAGCTTAGTTACAGGGTAGGTAAATACATACATACATACGGTGAGGACATAATACATACAGTAATAAGCATAGCTACTACTACAAGGTTTAAGTTTCAGTTTACAGTAGTAGCAGTAATCACAAAGGGATATCCCAGAGGAGTACAGTCAAGTAGTACAGTAGAAAATACATAGCTGTAGGTGGTAGGGCATAGCGGTCCTTATGAAGATTATACAGTCAAACGAGTAGGTAGAGTAGGGATCTGGTGGGAAGTGGAGAGGTCAGGAGGATTAGGTGTCCTTTGTCCGTAGCCAAGTGAGGATTTTACGTCTGAAACTGGGGTAGGGTTGGTCTGTTATGAGATCTAACTGGAGTTTATTCCAGGATTCAGCAGCTAAAACTGGGAAGCTAGATGTGCCAGCCGTGGTCCGTTTATATCTAGGAACCTTTAAAGTATAGGTGTTGGCTAATCTCATGGGACGATCAGAATTTCTCTTGTTTATTCTTTCTACAAGGTAGGGTGGCACTATGTTATTTAGACATTTGGCCGTGAGTGAAAGTGTTTTGAGGAGGATCCTGTCCTTAATCTTGAGCCAGTGGACATCTCTTCTAGATGCAGAGATATGATCTCTATTTGGGTTGTTGAGAGCTGCTCTAAGTGCATTGATTTGGAGTATTTGCAATGTGTCCGTAATGTACTTATTGGATCCCGCGTATAATGTGTTGCAGTAATCCAGTCTAGATAATATAAGTGCATTGGCTAAGGTGATACTGCTAGTTTCAGAGAGAAATGGTCTGTAGGCTTGGATCAATTTGCAAGTATATGCTGTAGATGATGCTAGTGAGTTTACTTGCTTCTTAATGGTGAGTGCAGAGTCCAGATAGAAGCAGAGGGTTTTAACTGCAGTCATCACTTTAATGACATTGTTGTCAATGTTGAAGGACGCATAGCTGGGATGAAGTTTTTTAATGGCTGTCTCTGAACCTAAGATCAATAGCTCCGTTTTATTGTTGTTCAGGCATAGGCAGTGGGCGGCCATCCATGACTGAATGAGGAGGTATATCTTGTTTACTAAGGCCGAGTCTTCCAAAAAGTTGCCCAAAAGGAGAATGAGGATCTGGGTGTCATCAGCGTAGTTAGTGTAGGTGACACCCAGTCTGTCCAACTTATCAAACAGGGGCTTAGTAAAGATGTTATACATAGTGGGAGATGCACAAGATCCCTGCGGTACGCCGCAGGAGACTTGTATGGGGTCTGCAGCTGCTAACGGGGAGAAGACTCTCATTGTACGGTTTGCTAGGAAGGATTGAACCCAAGTTATGGTATCACTTGAGAAATGGGCAGCTGACCTGAGGTGGTTATATAAGACTGCATGATCCACCAAGTCAAAGGCTGCCGATAGGTCAAGGAGGAGTAGAATAGCTGATTTCCCATTGTCTTTCAACTCGTCAATTTGGGTATTAAGGTCAATCAAGGCTGTTTCAGTACCATGGAGGGGGCAGAAGCCAGATTGACATGATCCTAATAGGTTGTTAGCTTCTAGGTAGTCTTGTATTTGTAGGTAAGATACTATGTCGATGATTTTAAGTAAGAAAGGGACTGTGGTGATGGGTCGGTAGTTAGTCGGAATATAGGGGTCTAGCGTTTGTTTTTTGAGCAGTGGGAGCACCCAAGGTTGTTTGAGGTTATTGGGCACTAGGTTTGTCTTGAAAGAGGCATTGATGAGCTTTGAGATGAAAGGGGCTAGGTCTCTAGCTGCATCTTTTATAACTTGGGATGGGCAGTTATCTCCTTTACAATTAGAGGGTATAAGTGAGAGTATAATTTTTTCTGTTTCGGTTATGGATATTTTCTTGAAGCTGAAGTGTGGGGTGGTGCTGTCGTGGGTGATTACCAGGAGTTGCTGCTGCGGCAGGGGCTCCGTAGGTAAGAGTAGAGAAACTTTTTTTTGGCTATTTTAATTTGCAGCGAAGTGATTTTATTCGAGAGAGAATTTTGTATGTCGGTACACCAAGACTTGTCCTTGGGAGTGTTATCAACCTGAGGTATTGGTGATTCCATTTCCCGAAGGATAGAGAATAGTTCCTTAGTGTCCAATTTTGCCTTAGATATTCTGTTGTTAAATGCGTTCTTTTTTGTGCTAATTATTTCGTTCTTGTACAGTTCAGAGAGGTTTTTTAGCTTAACTTTATTCTGCTCAGTGGTTGAGTAGCGCCAGATAGATTGCAACTTTATTTTTTGAGTCCTTGGTTCTTTTAGTTGGGGTGTGAACCACGCATTAAGGTGAGATTTCTTTCTGCCTTTGCGGATTTTGACCGGTGCAATAGTATCTAGTGCCTTGGTCTTGGCACTGTTAAAGACTTCCACTAGTAAGGTGGGCTCTGTGTTGTTGTCTAGAGTGTTAAGATCAGGGAGAAGATGTGGTAGTAACCTTTCAGCAGTAATGTCCTTTTTGCTTCTAGTGGGGAGTGGTGGAGCCATAACTATCATGGAAGGGCGGATGAGATCAAGAGAGGCAGAAAAGGTGATAAGATAGTGGTCAGTCCAAGATTGTGGTGTAATATTGGTAATTGTAGTGTTACAATTCAGGTCAGCAACCCAATCTAGGGTTCTTCCTTTGGTGTCTGTAGGGGAGGTGACTTTTTGTGCCAGCCCATAGTCTTTCAGGAGTACAGCTACTGACTGGACATGTTTGTCATTATTATCGTTGAAGCCTAGATTAAAGTCTCCCAGAAGCAGGATTTGGGCATGGTCTTTAGTGTTGTTAGCTAGGATACAGTTTAGGTCATCCTCGAAGGAACCTAATGGTCCAAGAGGTCTGTAGACCACATGGATAGTAAGGGTACAGTTATTGGAGAGGTGTAGTTTAGCTGAGAGTGTCTCACAAGATTGGTACGAGGAGAGAGTAGAGAGTCTGATGGGTAGGTTAGTTTTATGGATAATGGCAAGACCACCACCTCTGGCATTTGGTCTGTCAGCTCTAAGTATCTATGATTGTTTCATCAAATGATTGGAGTGATCATGAAGCTTTAATTTTGACATTTGGAGGCATTGATCACGTCCCTATTATGGGTAACATAGGCAATCATTTGACTAATCATTCTTTTACTCGAATAATTTGGTCTGAAAAGAACATCTTAAAAGCAGACCTTGCAATCAAAGTCTGGGACATAAACTATTCAAGTTTGTTTAATGCTTTGCCTCTGGATGATATAGAAAAATGGATTTCGACCTTTTCAGGTAAACATGCCACCTCCAGATCACTTTTTACAGTTAGTAATGCCCGCACTTCTTTAGCATTCAATAAAGATATTAGAGATTCTAAACTTAAATTAAGGCGAGACATTCGGAAAATGAGAGCAAGTGGCAGCCCAACAAGAGACATACATGCAGAAATCAGGAAATTTAAAAATAAATATCGCCAGTGGCTAAAATCATTGAAGAGAGCTAAAAAACTGCAAAGTTGGCAGCACACCGTTAAGGTATTGTGCTCAAGGAACTCCAGAAACATATGGTCCCTATTGGGTTCAGTACGGGGAGTAGAATCAGTCCACAGATAAACCCTATGAGTGCGCAAGAATGGGTAAAATTTCTTGAGAACTGTAATGGTGAATAAAAGAGACCCTTTCTCCTACGCCCAGGAATATGCAAGTATTGCCTCCTTTCACGGTATCTGTGGATGATCTTATACTTAAGATTGGCACTCTTAAATCTTCCAGAGCTCTGAGACCTAACGGTCTCTCTAATATAGTCATGAAAAAGAACACCCTATTCTGGGCCAATCTATTAAAAATCTTGATTGATAAAATATTTAGGGAGGGCAGAATTCCAGCCACTTGGCAAACAGCGATATTGATCCTGGTGTTCAAAAAAGGGAACGCAATGGAACCTGGAAATTATCGCCTTTTGTCAATGCTTGATTGCTCAGTTAAAATGTTTGCCTCTCTACTTTTACAGAAGCTGCAATCTTGGGTGGACAAGACCGGGGTCCTTGACTGTTTCCAGAGTGGTTTTAGAGCAGGATATTCAACCTCACATAACCTATTCATTATGAACAGTTTGAGAGATGAGGCATTGCATCCCAAGAATCTGCCCCTTTATGCCCTCTATATAGATTTTAAGGCACCGTTTGATGTAGTCAACCGTAATATGTTGTGGCAAAAGATGGAAAGGATGTCTTGCCCCGATGAGTTGTTATACTATTTGAAACTTTTACATAGTAACACCACAGTACAATTAAGATTAGACACAGGGGGCACATTGACAAGCCCCATCATTCAGACGAGAGGAGTAAAGCAGGGCTGTATCACCGTGCCCCTGCTTTACAACTTCTTTGTCTCTGACATTCCTAATTACATTCTGGAAGCCCACAACTGTCCACCTAAGATAGGATCTGTGTGATAATGGCGTATGCCGACGATTTAGTCATCTTTGACCACACATTTAGTGGACTGCTCCATTCGGCAGAACAACTTCAGTTTGAGAGATAAGGCGTTGTAGCCCAAGAATCTGCCCCTTTATGCCCTCTATATAGATTTTAAGGCACTGTTTGATGTAGTCAACCGCAATATGTTGTGGCAAAAGATGGAAAGGATGTCTTGCCCCGACGAGTTGTTATACTATTTGAAACTTTTACATAGTAACACCTCAGTACAATTAAGATTAGACACAGGGGGCACATTGACAAGCCCGGTCACTCAGACCAGAGGAGTAAAGCAGGGCTGTATCATTGTGCCCCTGCTTTACAACCTCTTTGTCTCTGACATTCCTAATTACATTCTGGAAGCCCACAACTGTCCACCTAACATAGGATCTGTGTGATAATGGCGTATGCCGACGATTTAGTAATCTTTGACCACACATTCAGTGCACTGCTCCATTCGGCAGAACAACTTTGGGAATATGCTAAAATAAATGAATTAGTTATCAATCAAAACAAGGCTGAAATCCTGTTATACTCACACAGACAAATTGCCTGACCTTGCTTGAATATTAATTCCACTGAGATTCAATATACCCTTTCATATAAATACTTAGGGGTGGAATTTGACAATAAGGGTAGCTATGAAGCATGTAAGCAGGTCCGGAAAATCAAGGTTACGCAGCTCACGGCCATGATATATCAATTTACACAAAACCAGAGTGGATTTTCCATATGGGGGGGCGCGTCAGTTGTATATACAGTGCCTGGTGCTAATGATAACTTACAGACTCGAGTCATTGACTAATATGAATCTTTATTGGCTACAGATCATCAAGGGGAAGTTCTGAAGGAAACTCTTGGGCCTCCTACAGAGTATACCCGTGGCGATTCTAAGATTGGAATTAGGAATATTTTCCTTGAGGTCCGTGGTACTAAAAAAGAGGCCCGAATTATTCATTAAAATACATAATTCACCATCTAATCCCCTGCTGAGGTGTATTGAGGAAGATATCTGCAGTAATAACCAAATGATATTCGCTGCAGACATGGCCACTTTGTTTAAAGCAATCTATTGGGCTCCAAAATGGAGTGAAGATTACGATCTCCTGAAATATCAATTAGGCCACCGTGTGAATATCTGGGATTGCCAAAATAATTTTGCACACTTAGAAAACCTGAAAAACTATGGCTTTGTGACACATATATTATACACCTATAGGAAGGCAGAGAAATATCTGAAGTTATGCCCGTCTTTTAATTTAAGCCGATTTTTATTGCTCATGCGTATTAACCATCTACCATTACTTGCAACTACAGGATCTGAATGTTCTATACCTAAAAATGAAAGTTTCTGCAGAATTTGTACAAAGCAGGAGAAACTGCTAGGCATATATTAACACAATGTACTGCTATGACTCCTGTTTTTGTAAAACATTATGAGAGATTTGTTCACAATTTGGTTTATATTGAGGAAGATGGGTTCTGGTATATGTGTCTGAATACTCTTAATAGCAGTCTACATCTGTCCCTTTACAGAGTGTGGCTAAATGATAATCACCTTCTTAATAATAATACACCTACAAATTGACATATCCCCATCTAAAGACGAAAGATACATTGAACTGAATGTAACATAAATTATGTCTTTCTTTTTTCTTTTTTCTTCAGAGGACCTAAAATTTCTTTTTTTGTATAAACCCCTAATTGGTTTGGAAACGTTATTTATGTGAACTTTATCTTAACTGTGAACTTTAGTATATATTATTAGTTTGCTAAATAAGTCATGCGTTATTTAGAATGATTTGATTGAAATGTATTAATATGATTTTGATTTATGTGTAAAGTATTTATTTAAAAAACTGTATCACATTGATAATACATAAATATTTACAAATACTAATAATGAAACCAAGGGTATTAGGCATTTGAACTAAAATGTGTTTGCTCCTTAAGTACGAAGGGCGAGTATGTTTGTCCTGAATTCAATTAGGGATCATTGCAGGACCGCACACTCATGTAGATATGTTGAAAGTAGCAAGGTTACATGTGTGATAGGGTATAGATGAGGAAAAGCAATGTATTGCATATTTTATAGTATTACCTTTCAGTCAGTCATCAACAGACTAGTGTGATAACCAAGGCACTATCCTTATATATAGAGGACCAAAAGAAATATAATTCATATTTTTGTCTTTGTAAAGCTCAAGTAACCTGTTGCAGACTCACCATAGCTCAAACTCAGAGTAACTGTTTCATGGTATCTACTTTCCGCATCTCAGTCAAACAATCTACAACATGGCAGACAAAGTTGCACCCAATGTTCATGACATTATCAAAACCAATACCGATCTCGTCATACCTTATCCACACAAATAACTGACAAACAGAAAGGCTAATAGGGACATATATTTTTAACAAAAATAAAATATGTTGTTCATTACCTTGAATGTTTTCTCTGATGAGTATTTTCTAGCAAACAGAAACTATCTGCTAACCTTTTTGAAAACTTTTTGTTACTACAGATTCCATCCATTTTATGAGCTGTTCTCAAGTGTTTAAAGGTAAGTGACATAAGAGAAAAAGAGGAAGTGCATTTTGCAGATCGATTGTAGCAACAGAAGGGCAATGTAAAAGGTTGTATTTCCTTTTACTTTACACACAACAATTCTGTGCCACCAATAGTAGCAGTGCCAGAAAAAGCTGTGCTATTATTGTTAGTAGTAATAGTAGTGTTACCAATACTATTTGCAGCACTCCCAGTAGCAGTAATATCACAGCATGTCCTTAAAATGTTTTTATCAGCAAGTAAAATCACATGTATTTCAATATGGCTTAATTATATGTGCCACTGACTTTAGTTTTACTGGCTTTCATTTTCATTGGACTTTATATCTGAATGTTTCTATGTGTTTGTTGTCTTATGTTTTGTAAGTGTCTGCCTGGTTAATAGTATTATTGCAAATGTAATTGTTAGTTGGCTTTTTACCTCACCAGGATGTTACTTTTCATTGTGTTGTGTGCCAATAAAGGCATTCATTACATTGCCAGTAGAAATATTTTCTGTTTCACGAGTATTACTACCAGTGCCACCACTAACATAGTTAGTGGTACTAACTCTATTAGT
Organism: Ambystoma mexicanum; assembly: GCF_040938575.1. Lineage (NCBI taxonomy): Eukaryota > Metazoa > Chordata > Amphibia > Caudata > Ambystomatidae > Ambystoma > Ambystoma mexicanum. The sequence goes on from NC_090934.1 coordinate 582,158,838, forward strand.
AGCTAGTAGTAGTAGTACTATTAGCATTGCCAGTGGTAATTAGAGTACTTCTGACAGTTCCAGTGGTATGTCTGATACTGTTATTCATACTAATATTGCTGCTTTTACTACTCATAGTAGTAATGGTATGTGTTGCATTAGCATTACTACTACTACCACCATCAATAGCAGTACTATCAGCAGTAGTGGAAGCACTACTATCAGATGTAGTAGTACTATAACCACTAGTGGTAGTACTACTAATAGTACTAGCTATAGTATTAGTAGTAGGGTTACTAATACTAGTAACATTATTTAACAGCAGCAGTATTAGTACTGCTAAAAGCATTGGAAGAAACACTATTTCCAGTAGTAGCACTAGTATTATCGCTATGGCCTATACCATCAGTGGCATTTGTAATAGTAGTGCCAGTATTAGCAGTGCTGACAGTACTGCTTCTGGTAGCACTGTGTTATTAGTGCTACGAATACTGGTAGTAGACCTAATACTGTCAGTAGGTTCATAGTAGTAGTTCTGAAACCAGTAGTGTTGGTGGTGCTACTACTGTAGCTCCTACTATAACTACTGGTAATAGTGCTGCTACTTGCAGTGGTAGTAGTTGTGCTGCTACTTATACTGGTAGTAGTAGAAGTAGTATTAACAATAGTAGGTTAAAAGTATTGTTACTAAAATAACCGGTAGCAATGATATTACCTCTACTGGCACTGCTACTACTGTTCGTGTTTATTTATTTATTTATTTATTGCATTTGATTGCGCACCCAAAGCCTTGGGTGTCACGGCGTAGGTTACATACATCATAGTCAGCTTAAGCAGTTACATATATCTTGGGAATCTTAGGCATTTACATACATCTCAGGTGTCTTGAGCGACTAACATCAATCTTGGGAATCTTAGACAGTTACATATGTGTGAAGAGGACAAGTGGGTTGCACAAAATAAACTCAGGGAGCATGCGGATTAGGCAGTATTCAGATTGAGGAAACAAGCTGTTGTAGTAGTGGTTCTATCATTAATAGGAGTAGTATGACTACTAATAGTAGCACTACTACATCTAGTACTATTAGTATGGGTGAGGCAGAATCAGTAGGTAAATATACTTGTTTGTGTAAAAATAAAGCAAAATGTAAAATCTTAGAAAAATGCTCACAAAGCTGTTGGGAATAGGATGATAGTAACATTTTATGCTGACATTGTAACACTGGAAAATAGCCATACGAATAACCCTTAACAGTTAGGTACAGCAAATGTTATTTTTGTAAAAAGAAAATGTTTGTCCCCTTTTTAGGGTTTACCAATCTAGCAAACAATATGTGATCTCCCCAATTTATGTTTCTTGGTTGTCTTCCGAGAAACCATATGGCTTATGGAGGTCACTATTCCTCAAATATTGATTTCAATGCATTCCAATATGGTGGCTCTTTTGTAGACTACCTTAGCACACACCTTGGCCTCTCCCTTCCCTACCCCTGTGATTGCCACCTGTCACACATAAGCAACAGAATGGAAATCACATGTCAATCATCCCTGGTATTTAGAAAGCAAACTCCCTTCTCAGCTAGTTCTAAAATTAAGGCATTTAAGCAGTGCTATTTATTCTTATGTCCAAAACAGGTACATAGGTATCATATATATTTTCTCATTTCTCATTCAAGTAAAAAGGACCATTTCAAATCTTAAAACTGCATGAAGAATGCAAGGATGCACACTAATGTTATCACTTTAAGTCATTCGCTGTTCTTATGTAATTGTTACTTGCATGTGAATATGTAATATTCTGATTCTTTTCCTTTCTAACAACATTGTATAAGTTCTTGTTTTTATCTCCCTCCCTTCTCCCACTTAAGGCTTAAATGTAAAGTTAAATGAACGATGCCCTTCAATAAGACAGACATTTAGTGAAAAACACGTGCTGGGCAGTTTTTCTATGCTGAAAGAAAGCACATTTACTACTAGAAGTTATTTGGTTCATTATATTGTGATTTATCCATTTGTACTAACATGACGAACAGGGATGTCAATTTCAAACATATCTGACTTTTATTAACTTATTTGCAGATGACAGAGGAATTCACCAGAAGGTGCCTGTACAAAAGCACAAAGATGAAAACAGAACAAGTGGTGAGCCAGAAAATGAGGGTATGAACAAAGTGGGACATAGACCCATTGCACTAGCACATGACATAGTTAAGGTTAAGACGAAGTGTCTGGGGAACTTCAGAAAATACATTTTCTGAACTTTTGAAGCCTTATATACAAGCTTTCTCCCCGGCCATAATCTATGGCTTAGAATCTCTATCGGAGATGGATCTAGGCTGGCTACAGGTAATCGAAGGAAAATTTTGGCGTAGTATCCTTGGCCTTGCTCCTTGTATACCAATGGCTATAATAAGATTAGAATTGGGCTTGATTTCTCTTAAGGCACTTGTACTGAAGAAGCGAGCATCAATCTATCTAAAAATGACTCGAGATACCAGTAATGGTTTACTAACAGCTGTCCATCAAGAAATGGCCAGGGAGAAATCGAGTACCACAACAATTGATCAAATGACTAAACTGTATTTTGAAATTGGGTGGCAAAATAAGGAGGGGGGCTACTCAGAGAAAGCTCAAAGGGCTCTGTGTAAACGTATAGATCTCTGGGACTGGATTGAAAATTTTGAGCATCTAGGGAAGCTGAGAAGCTACAAATTCGTTCAACATAGATTTTACGATTTTAAGAAACAGAGATACCTTAATATATGTCCATCAGTCAGACTTAGACGGTTTATCTTGTTGCTCAGACTGGATCAATTGCCTACGCTAACTGTTACGGGAAGAAAGGCCAAGATAGCTATTGCTTTGCGAACATGCCGTTTATGTAAAGTTCTAGATTTGTTGGAAACGGCAAAGCATCTTCTAACTGAATGCACTGAGATGGCCAGCACATTCAAACCCCTGTTGGATAAATATGTCTTCAACAATGAGTATATTAAGGATGATCTTTTTTGGAACCATTGTATTAATTCTAACAGTATGCATTTGTTGACAGCACTGTATACTATCTGGCTGAGGATTGAAGTCAGGCTGGACATAACACTCTAAATAATTGTAGGGAATGAACAATTGTATATTAATATATGTATTATAGATAACTGCATGGTCAACATTGGACTCATGAAGATGATATTTTATCTTTGTTTTTATTTGATATTTTAATGTTATTCTAATTTTATGAAACTTATCTCTTTTCCTTTGTGTAAAGTTTATAATTTAAACTATATCACAATAAATAAATTAAAAAAAAAAATGTAGTAATTCGAAGCAGCGGCCTCTGCATGTAAACTGTAAGAACTTTTCATGAATATATTCATAGTTTAAAAAATGTTTCAACAGCTTTTAACATGGGGTCGTCCCAAAGGAAAAACATTTTTTTTGGCCCAAATGCCTTAAATTTGGGTGCTAAGATTTTTCATATTTTTGGTATATACCTAGATTTTATTGGAAATGTAACCAAGAAAAAGCTGATGATGATGAAGGTAAAATGTGAAAATCGAACTGAGCAATTTTGAGATATCTATGTTTCAACATTTAGCTATATTTGCTGCACGCCCAGAATGAATATGCTTCTTTCATACAAACTGTGCTAACAGCCGTATGGGTTTCACAGTTCATACATTAAGCTGTTGCATCTTCTGAAAACTCATACAAAAATCGGGGCTGACTGATGCAGTTTTCAGATGTAATTAATTTGCACAAACTGTACAAATAGGCATATGAGTTTTACAGTTCATATATTACGCAATTGTTATCTCCTGAAAACTCACATGAAAGGGGCTGACCTTGTTGTCAGTTTGCAGAAGATTTAAATTGTGTTATTTACAAACTACATACAGCTCTTTTTACAGTTTGTGCACATTTATTGAAATACAAACTGTAAACGTCATATCCACCTCTTTCACGTATTGAAAATGCATCTCAAAGTTAGATTAAACATTAATGTGAGCTTTCAAATGTGTAGCAGACATAAAATACATGAGCAAAATAAAAGGTACATTTTATAGTAAAACCCTGCACATTGTGTGTGAGATAAACATTTTGTGTGTATACACTAATAACACACTCTTACTAAGAACGCTCCTATGCCATGTGCTCCTACGCCACGCGCTCCCACGAGATGTGCTCCTATGACACATACTCATACGACACACACACGTACGGCACATGCTCCTATGACACACACTCTTATAAACACACTCTTACGAAACTTGCTCCAACAACCTTAGTTTCTATGAAATGTACTCCTACGACACACAGTCTTACAAAACACACTCCTGCAACAAGCGGTCCTACAACACATGGTGCTATGGCATGTGCTCCTACCACACACCCTCTTACCACACACTCCTAGGGCACACACTCTTATGACACACACTCCTACAGCCCACACTACTACGACATGTGCTCCTATGATATGTGCCCCTACGACACCCTATTACCACATTCCTATGACACGTGTTCCTAGAATACATGGTCCTACAAAACAAACTGTTGTAACACACACTCCTACACCAAGTATTCCTACAACACATGCTCCTACAACATATGCTCATGGAACACACACTTTTACAAGGGATGCTCCTACAATACATGCTCGTACGACATGAGCAGCAACTACACATGCTCATATGACAGGTCTTGAAACAACACATGCGCCTATGGCATCACACAGAGTGAATTTACAGTTTCTATATAAAATGTACACAGAAATGTAGTATATCTACATTACGCACACTCAAAATAAAAGTACAGTTTTTGAAAAAAATGTACATGGAGATGTAGAGTTTTACATTACACATGCTCAAAATGAATGTACAGCTTCTATACAAAATGTACATCGACATGTGCAATATGTACATTACACACACTCGGAATGAATGTACAGCTTCCATACAAAATGTACACAGATGTGACATTATGTACGTTAGATACACTCAAAATATACAGCTTGTGTGCAAAATGTACAAAGACATATATTGTTTGTTAATTATGCATGCTCAAAATTAATGTTCAGCTTTTATACAAAATGGACACAGACATGTAGCGTATATACACTACACATGCTCATAATTAATGTACAGCATCCATAGAACATGTACACTGAAATGCATAATATGTACATAACAAATACTCAAAATGAGTGTACAGCTTCCATACAAAATGTACATGGGCATGTAGAATATGTACATAATATGTACAACTTCTATATAAAATGTACATAGAAATGTAGAATATCTACATTACACATGCTCAAAAGAAATCTACAGCTTTGCACACAATGCACATGGGCATGTACAGTTGTACATTATACAATCTCAAAATGAATGTTCAGCTTCTATGGAAAATGTACACAGACATGTACAGTATGTAGATTAAATGTACTCAGAATGAATGTACAGCTTCTATACAAAATGTACACAGACATGTACATTATATACATTACACACATTCAAAATGTACAGCTTGTGTGCAAAATGTACAAGGACAGGTATTGTGTGTGTATTATATATGCTCAAAATGAATGTTGAGCTTCTATACAAAATGTACATAGACATGTAGATTATGTATATGCACACTCAAAATCTACAGCTTCTATACAAAAGGCACAATGACATATAGAGTATGTACATTACACAAAGTCAGAGTTAATGTACAGCTTCTATACAAATGTACACAGACAGGTAGAGTATGTACATCATGCATGCTTTTTATGAATCTACAGATTCTATACAGAATATACACAGAATATATTCAAAATGTACCGAATTAATATACACTATACAAAATGTGCACCGACATGTAGACTATGTACATTAGCAAAGCTCAGAATAAATGTACAACTTCTATACAAAATTTAAATAGACAGGTATAGTACGTGATCATGCATAATTATAATTATATGCAACTTCTATACAAAATGCACACTGACTTGTAGAGTATGTACATTACACACACAGAATGTACAGCTTCTATACAAAAGCTACAAGGACATGTAGAGTATGTCCATTATGCACGTTCAGAATTGATGTACTGCTTCTATACAAAATGTAATTGGACAGGTAGAGTATGTACATCATGCATACCTAATATGAATACACATCTATACAAAAAGTACACACACATTTATATAAATAACACATGCTCATAATTAATGTACAACATCTTTAAAAATGTACACTGACTTGTAGAGTATTTACATTATGCACGTTCAGAATTAATGTACAACTTGTGTACAAATGTGCACAGACACAGAGTATGTACATTACCATGCTCAGAATTGTGACGATCTTACAGATAGCTTCACTTTTTGAGGAGTAGACCTTACCATGGAGCCAGGGCCGTGTGGCTGCTAACCAAGAATCCCCCTGGGGACGGTGCATCGCGGGTGCATCCTGTGGAAGTGAGAAACCCTCTCAAAAGGAGGGATGCTAAACCAGGGTATGGGCCCTTTAAAAACTTGTGTCACTTGATTGTTCCTTGTTGTATCCTGTGTTAGAGGCTTTCCCCTAGCTTTGGTTAGGCAGGGAAATCCTCAGCAGAGTAGGGATGGTGAGGCAGTTTACTATATTCTTTTTTAGAATAAAATTGAATGTTTTCATAAATCATCAAACAGTTGTCCGCCTCGCATTACTGACCCCGCACAATCTCCATGTATGCAGGCAGTGTGTTGTTCCTCAGGACCACAGCATCATGTGTGGAACAAGGGAAGCGGGCACAGCAGTGTGTGATCACGAGGTCAGCATTGCAGGTGACCTGGACATTCATGGAGTGATACTGACCCTAATGACCCGCATGCAACTAGTGTAACCAATAGTCTTACAGAACTAGGCCTTCCCCAAAGAGTGTTCCACCCCACCCACAACAAAGGGAGAATACTTGACTGGGTGGCAGATTACAACTGTAATGCCTCCATCTCATCAAACTCCCCCCAGATCTGGACAGACCATCACCTTATAACATTTGCACTAGCAACTAATAGACCCACTCCCATTCCCACCCAGCTGGCTCCGCCCATTCCAACAAGGAATAAAAAAAATATCACCCCCGACAATCTACTCTCCCTGATTCTCCCTAATCTCAACTTGCTGCCAGAAAACCTGAGCAATGAAGCTCTGATGAATGAGTACAACAAAATGATGTCCACTGCACTCGATTCAATCACACCGCTTAAAATGAGACAAAGCAAACCGAAAGCCCATCTTAACTCCTGGTACACACCCCACCTGAAAACACTACATACGAAAAAAAAGACAATGTGAGGTCACATGGAGAATACGACCCTCTGAAGAAAACAAAATCAACCTTAGGTATATAACGACCCTCTAAAAAAAGGAAATACTGTTGGCGAAATGGGAAACCTACAACACCAGAATATCCAAAGCCAACTCTAGTATAAAGGAACTGTTTGTCATCTTGAAAGAAATAGAATCTCCTATACCAGGGATAGATAACTGTGTAAAAGATAAAACATGGTGCTCTAACATACAGCAAGCACTTGCCAAAAAAGTCACTACTCTTCAGGCTAAAATTGCTAAGAAAAAAGCATCACTGATCCCAACTACCTGCCCAAAATTTTCACCACACCTCCCAAAATCACTACTTGCCCGCCCCGTTTCAAGTTTTCTAAAGTGTCTATTATCGAGACAGAAAAAATGATACTATTGCTCAAACCCTCCAACTGTCAGGGAGACCAATGCCCAGCCCAATTGATAAAGGTTGCAGCCAGAGACCTGGCTCCCTTCATCTCGAAACTTATTAATGCTTCATTTCCACAGGATCCATACCAAGTAACCTAAAAGAATCTTGGGTGCTCCCTTTACTTAAAAAATAGACGCTAGACCCTGCCATACCTACGAACTACCGCCCAATTACAACAGTGCCCTTTCTTCTAAAAATCATAGATAAAATGGCATATTCACAAATACAAAAACACCTAGACGTCAACCACCTGTTAGGAGCACACCAGTCTCGATCCGACCCCAGCACGGTACCAAAACAGCCTTAATAGACCTAAAGGCCCAGATTGACGAGCTCAGGGATGAAGGGAAATCAGACCTACTCCTCCTCTTGGACCTATCAGCTGCATTCGACCTTGTCGATCATAAGGTCCTATGTAGGCACCTGGACTCAACTGCTCACTTTTCTGAAGAAGCCATAGCATGGATACAATCCTTTCTCAACAATAGGACCATGAGAGTCCTATTCCCCACTGCACCGGCAGACCCTATCCCCATTACATGCAGAGTGCCCAGGGTTCATGTGTCTCTCCCACCCTATACAATATTTTCACAAAGCCCCTTTTCAATGATCTGGACCTTCTTGGTATCACCTACACTAACTATGCAGATAATACTCATATTCTCCTACCACTTACTGGTGATTATGACAAGGATTTGGCCTTGGTGAATAGGGTGTATCTCATCATTCAGGCATGGATGGCCACCCATGGACTATGCCTTAATGATGATAAGACGGAGATTATCATCCTGGGTACCTCCTTCACCCTTAAAAAACTGGGAGCCAACTATTCCACCTTCAACATCGATAATAACCTTATCACCACTGCTCATGAGGGGAAAACCTTGGGCTTTTATCTGGATTCTACCCTTTCCTTTAATAAACAGGTTAATGTGATGGCTTCTGCCACTGCATACACCTGCAAACTGATAAGAGCAGGTAAGCCCTTCCTGTCCAACCACAGCTGCATCACCCTTGCTAGAGCACTCATTCTATCGAAGTTGGATTATTGCAACTCTCTCTACAAGGAAATCATCAAGAGAATCCAACTCCTTCAGAATAATGCTCTCAGAGCAGCACTAGGAATCTACAGGAGAGACCATATCTCTGAAACCAGAAGAGCAAATAATTGGCTCTCGACTTAGGAGAAACTCCAGTTAAAAGTTGCTTCACTTGCAAATAAATGCTTAAACAACGCTGCACCTTGCTATCTCTCTGAGAGACTTACCAGAATAAGTCTTACAAGATTCACCAGATCTTATAACACCAACTGCATTACATTACCTAGATTTAAACTCTCCACAGTTGGAGGATGCAGCTTCCAGGTCAAAGCAGCTCAAATCTGGAACGCCCTACCTCTCCCTCTGCGAACAGATCAACCTTACCTTAAATTCCGACAGAATCCGGATATCTACTTGCTTATGACTGACTATTCCCATCCACGCTCACCAGGCCAACTCTGTATATTTGTACATACCCACTTGACCCTTAGTGTTTTCTGCAGTTGTTGGGTATTTTCTGTGTTTCTCCTGTAATAACATGTATGTATTTGATTTGCTCTGCTATGTATATTTATTGTATTATGTATGTGTTGAAATTGATATGTAATCAAGCTGTAAGCTGTTTTATGCAATGCGCCCTGATACCCTTGGGTCTGGCGCGCAATACAATTAATAAAACAAACAAACAAACTGCTTCCTGTTGCGTTATACCTCTACAGATACCTGGGGGACCAACAACACATGTGTTAAGTCCAAAGCAGCAATTGTTTTGGGCAGGTGGTCTGCTGTTTAAAAAAATGCCTTGTGGCATTGATCTGTGCCAGAGTGGTGGGCAGGGGATGTGATGGGAGGCATGGTGAGGGGTGCTTCCAGCCCCTGGACAAGCACATATGAAAATGTGGGCTGGGACATCCCATGCAGCATGCCCACAGTGTGCTGTTAGGTGACAGTAACACAGTATCATTCCTTAGCTGATAATCAGACATGTAATAATGCTTTAGGTGATCATGTCTTTCGCCTTCATATTAACGACCCCTCATGGAGGAAAAGTAAAGGATTAACAAGAGAACTTTTACAAACCAATGGTCAATAACATAATGATATGCCAGGGTGGAGCTTCCTATATAAGCTGAACAGAAATGGAAGACAGGGTTGAAGGAAGTCATAGTTGTAGGAGCAGCAGAAACGCATATAGAATATCGAAAGGTCCAATACCATGACCTGGGTGAGCCAATACCCACCAAAGCCCTACGGCGATATTGACAACAGGTAAATACAACCAGTTGACCCAGGCATGGTAAGCCAACCCAGGCCAGCAAAGGAGTGAAAACGATCCAAAAGAAATACATGGGGCCAAGTAGCCGACCGACAGTTGGAAGAGGAGGAGCCAGCGACACAGGGAGAGAGAGAGAGACTGCCCTCCCTTCTCTATCCTGAAGGCACACAGACCAGAACTGGGGATCAAGCAGCAGGATACCACAGAACCATTACCATTTTGAACCATGATACTACCAGACCCAAAGCAGGAGGTCTGGGGAGAAAGCGACAGCCGGGAGATGCAAAGTCTGATGACCAACCCCACTGACCCTGTGGGTGAACAGGTTTAATCAGAGAGCACTTTGGTCAAACTGGTACCTCGAAAGAGAGGCCTACCACAACTAAAAGAAGATGTGACTCAAAAGAACGACTGCAGAGTCACTGAACGTGAAATCAAAGGTGACAGCAATGGTGTCCAGTCACTCCTCCACACAACACCATAGAGGGGTTGTCTTCCCTTTTCCTCTGAGATGCTTGGGGCAGAAAGGGGTACCTCAAAAGGGTCAAACACAGTCTGGACTAGTGTCTTTAAAAGATGTTAACAGAGAACCACCAGAGTCCCCTCTGATACAGAAATCCATACGAAGGGACCCTAATCATTGGAAGCATCGCCACATCCCAAGACGGGATAGCACTACTAAAATTTTAGACAGGGTGGGAGCACAGTGGCACCAACATCCTGTTCACTTCATAACATAGCACATGCCCAAGACACGCCCGATTACAAACAGTCCAACTAAGAAGCTGGGGAGCCCCCCCTTCCTGATACCTTGAGTGCACACCAAGCAAACTGCAACTCAAAGACGCTCTCTTCTTTTGCTCAGTACAGCCTTGACCTCCAGAATACAAGAGTCGAATAGTTGAAGAGGGAGAAGAACAACATCATCAAGTCTTACGGTTGTCTCTATGAGGAGTCTGCTGGGAGGAGGCAGTCATCCTCCCAGGTTTATCAGAACTTTGTATTGAGACTTTTCCTTTATCCTGATAAACTGCCCATTTTGCTAATGGGGAGGGAGTCATCCCCCTTTGAGTACAGGGATTCTTATATTAATGTTAGGTTTTGCTGTAGCATTACAGATAGCAGGGTTTTGACCAAGACTGTTTATTTTAAGAACGTAACTGACCCGACGACCCCAGTTTGTCTTTTGTTAGGTAGGGAAACCATTTTAGAATAGGGATAGAAAGGCATTTTTTTTATGTAACAATGAAGTATTGTAGAACATGCCTTCTCTCGGTCAGTCTCCTGCTTCCTTGAATGCCACAGAATTAATGTACCGCTTCTATCCAAAATGTACACTGACATGTAGAGTATGTACATTACATGTACAGTTTCTATACAAAATGTACACTGGCATTTCAAGTATGTATCATACATGTACAGCTTCTATATAACATATAAACAGAAATGTAGAATATCTACATTATGCACACTCAAAATAAATATACAGCTTTTGTTAAAAAAAAAGCACATGAACATGTACAGTATGTACATTACACACACAGAATTATTGTACAGCTTCTATACAAAATGTACACAGACATGTACATTATGGACATTAAACACACTCAAAATGTACAGTTTATATGCAAATGTACAAGGACTTGTATTAGGTATTCTGCCCTTTCTCACTTTCCCCCAGAACCTTACTGTCTCCAGAGTCCTGGTTCTCTCTAGGCTGGACTACTGCCAAGCCTTTTTCTTAATCTGTCGGCCTCTACTCTTTGCCCTCTGCAACTAATCCAGAACAGGACTGAGACGTGTTCTTGGCCTCAAGCCCAGGAATCGTATCTCTCCAGCCCTGAAATCTCTCCACTGGCTCCCGGTGGCTGCAACGATCAAGTTCAAAACCCTCTGCATTGTCCACAAGCTTTCTGGGGCCGTGGACCATACCACATCCAACTCTCTCTTCCTAGGCACTTTCCTTCTTGAGCCCTCTTCTCATCCATCTCCAACTCTCTGAGGGTCAGACACTTCTCCGGGCAGAGAGTGGGGGTTAGACCTCTCTCCTCGGCTATTGCCTCCCTCTGGAACTGCCTCCCTGCATCTTTCAAACTTGAGCAGGACTGCCTCAGGTTCCAGAAGCAACTCAAGACCTTCATTTTCACTTCTGCTTACTATCTCTCTCTCGCTTGCTGAAGTTCTTGTCTGCTGCACTAACTGGTTACCTGGCCTCCCTCTGAACCTTATGCGGACCATGCTCCTTCACAACCAGTAGCCCCATGCAGTGCCTCTGGGCCAACCATGCACTAGGGACTGTATCTGCATTCCTACATTCCCCTGCCTCCTGCACTTATTTAGAACTGGCAATGCCCGTGGCACTTACTTGTGCTTTGCTCTGCACTTTTCTTTTTTTCCTCCCCATGACACTTTTTCTCTCCCTTCCCCATGCACTTGTACGATCTGAATGACACAAGGCCTAGTAAAATCGTTAGTTTTGTTCGCCTTTGTCTTCCCCTTACTTGTCTTGTCGCACCTAGAAAAGCTTGTGTACAGGCGTGTTATAAATGACTTATCATATTATATCATATCATATTGTTTGCATATTATGCATGCTCAAAATTAATGTTTAGCTTCTATACAAAATGTACACGGACATGTTGATTATGTACATTGCGCACACTCAGAATGTACAACATCTATACAAAAGTACAAGGACATGTAGAGTATGTACATTACGCATGTTCAGAATTAATGTTCAGCTTCCATACAAAATGTACACAGACCTGTAGAGTATGTATATTACCATGCTGAGAATGAATGTACAGATTGTATTCAAATTATACACAGAAATGTACATTATGTACATTATACACACTCAAGATTTACAACATGTATGCAAAATGTACTAGGACAAGTATTGTTTGTATATTATGCATGCTCAAAATGAATGTTCAGCTTCTATACAAAATGTACACCGACATGGAGATTATGTACATTGCCACGCTCAGAATGTACACCTTCTATACAAAAGGTACAAAGACATGATGAATATGTTCATTATGCATGTTCAGAATTAATGTACAACGTCTATACAAAATGTAACCAGACAGGTAGAGTATGTAGTACATTCTAAACACGTATTATGAATATACAGTTTCTATCAAAATGTAGAATATGTATATTACTTGTACAGTTTCTATATAAAATGTACACTGACATTCCAAGTATGTACATCACATGAACAGTTCTATATACACTGCCATTTTGAAAATGTACATTACATGTATAGCTTCTACATAAAATGTAGACCGAAATGTAGAATAGCTACACTCAAAATAAATATCCAGCTTTTGTAAAAACAATGCACAGACAGGTTTTACATTACATAAGCTAAAAATGAATGTACAGCTCCCATAAAAAATGTACAATGACATTTAGAGTATGCATATTACATGCACTAAGAATGAATGTACGGATTATATACAAAATGTGACACAGACATGTAAATTATGCATATAACACACACTCAAAATGTACAGCTTGTGTGCAAAATGTACAAGGACATGTATTTTTCGTATATTACGCATGCTCAAAATGAATGTTCAGCTTCCATACAAAATGTACACTGAAGTGTAGATTATGTGTATTACGCACGCTCAGAATGTACAGCTTCTATGCAAAAAAGGTCCAAGGACATGTAGAGTATGTCAGGCACACCTATTATGAATATACAACTTGTATACAAAATGTGCACAGACATGAAGCATATATACATTACACACTCTCAGAATTAAGCATGACATCTATACAAAGGTACACTGACTTGTAGAGCATGTACATTATGCATGCTCAGAATGAATGTACAGCTTGTGTACAAAATGTATATGGACGCATAGAGGATGTACATTACCATGCTCAGAATGAATGTACATCTTCTATACAAAACGCACATGGACAGGTAGAGTTTTACATTGCACGAGCTCAAAATGAATGTATAGCATTTATACAATATGTACACAGACATGTAGAATACATATATTACACATGCTCAGAATCAATGTACAACATTTAATCAAAATGTGCACAGACGTGTATAATATATACATTATGCAGGCTCAGAATGAATGTACAGCATCTATCCAAAATGTACACAGACCTGTAGAGTATGTACATTAGCATGATCAGAATGAATGTGCAGCTTCTATCCAAATTATACAGAGACATATAGATTATGCACATTACCATGCTCTGAATTAATGTACAGCTTCTATACAAAATTCACATGGACAGGTAGAGTTTTACATTACACAAGCTAAAAATTAATGTACAGCTTTCATTCAAAATGTACACAGACATATACAGTATGCATATTAAATGCACTAAGAATGAACATACAGATTATATTAAAAATGTACACAGACATGTACATTATGTACATTACACACACTCAAAATGTACAGTTTTTGTGCAAAATGTACTAGGACATGTATTGTTTGTATATTACGCATGCTCAAAATGAATGTTCAGCTTCTATGCAAAAAGGTACAAGGACATTTTGACTACAAACATTACACATGTTCAGAATTAATGTACAGATTCCATGCAAAATGTACATAGACATGTAAAGTATGTAGTACATCATGCACACGTATTATGAATATACAGCTTCTATACAAAATATATAAAGACATGTAGAGTATGTACCTTACATGTACAGTTTCTATATAAAATGTACACTGACATTCCAAGTATGTACATCACATGTACAGCTTCTATATACACTGCCATTCTGTATATGTGCATTACATTTACAGCTTCTACATAAAATGCACACCAAAATCCAGAATAGCTACATTACAAACACACAAAATAAATGTCCAGCTTTTGTAAAACAATGCACATAGACAGGTAGAGGTTTACATTACAAAAGCTAAAAATAAATGCACAGCTTCCATACAAATGTACACAGACATGTAGAGTATGCATATTACATGAACTTAGAATGAATGTACAGATTATGTACAAAATGTGACACAGACATGTATATTATGTATCTTACACACACTCAAAATTTACAGCATGTGTGCAAAATTTACAAGTACATGTATTGTTTATATATTGTGCATGCTCAATGTTCAGCTTCTAACCAAATGTAAACGGAAGTGTAGATTCTGTACATTGCCCATTCTCAGAATGTACAGCTTCTATACAAAAGGTAAAAGGACATGTAGAGTATGTACATTATGCATGTTCAAAATTAATGTACAGTTCTCGACAAAATTTACATAGACAAGTAGAGTATTTAGTACATTATGCACTCTTATTATGAATATACAGCTTCTATACAAAATGTACACAGACATGAAGCATATATACATTGCACACTCTCCGAATAATGTACAACATCTATACAAATGTACACTGACTTGTAGAGTATGTACATTATGCATGATCAGAAGGAATGTACAGCTTGTGTAGAAGATGTTCATGGACATGTAGATTATGTGCATTACCATGCTCAGAATGAATGTACAGCTTCTATACAAAATGCACTTGGACAGGTAGAATTTTACATTACACAAGCTAAATATTAATCTACAGCTTCCATACAAAATGTACAAGGACATTTTCATTATGCATATTAGATGCACTAAGAATGAATGCACAGATTATATTAAAAATGTACACAGACATGTACATTATGTACATTACGCACACTCAAAATGTACAGCTTGCATTCAAAATGTACTAGCACATATATTGTTTGTATATTATGAATGCTCAAAATAAATGTTCAGCTTCTAATCAACATGTACACAGCCATGTAGAATATTACATTTCTCATGCTCAGAATGTACAGCTTCTATACAAAAAGGTACAAGGACATGTTGGGTACGTACATTACGCAGGTTCAGCATTAATGTACAACATCTATACAAAATGTACACTGACTTGTATAATATGTACATTATGCACGCTCAGAATGAATCTACAGCTTCTATCCAAAATGTCCACAGACCTGTAGCGTATGTATATTACCATGCTCAGAAAGTGTACAGCTTCTATCCAAAATGCACATGGAGAGGTAGAGTTTTACATTACACAAGCTAAAAATGAATGTACAGCTAGCATACAAAATGTACACAGACTTGTACAGTATGCACATTACATGCAGTACGAATGAATCTACAGATGATATTCTAAATGTACACAGACAAGTACATTATATACATTACACAGATTCAAAAAGTCCAGCTTGTGTGCAAAATGTACTAGGACATGTACTGTTTGTATATTACGCATGCTCAAAATTAATGTTCAGCTTCTATACAAAATGACACGGTCATATAGATTATGGACATTGCCCACGCTCGGAATGTACAGCTTCTATACAAAAGGTACAAGGACATGTTCAGTACGTACATTACACATGTTCAGAATTAATGTACATATTCTATACAAAATGTATATAGATAGGTAGAGTATGTAGTACATCATGCACACGTATTATGAATATACAGCTTCTATACAAAATGTTTACAGACATGTAGAGTATGTACATCACAAGTACAGCTTCTATATACACTGCCATTTTGAGTATGTACATTACATGTCCAGCTTCTACATAAAATCTACACCGAAATGTAGAATGGCTACATTACACACACTCAGAATGAATGTACAGCTTGTGCACAAAATATATACGGACAAGTAAAGTATGTACATTACAATGCTCAGAAGGATGTACAGCATGCCTCATCTCAGGCGTTTCCCCCAACTTACAGTGTTATGCAGACAGCACGCAACTCTTACTCAAAATTCCTGCTGACGCCCTTGCACCATCTCTGACTGCTTATCTTCCATTCAGTGGTGGTACACCTCCAACGATATCTGCCTCAACACCTGTAAAACTGAGATCCTTCCCATCAGGACCCCTGCACCCTTTTTCTTCCCTTCACTCTGGCTTCCTCCATGGACTCTCCCATGCTCCTTCTGAAGCAAGAAACTTTAGAGTCATCTTCAACTCCTCTCTCCCCTTCCTCCCTCACACTCAGGACCTTGCCAAGAAGTCCCACTTTCAACTTTTCCTTCTCAAAAGAATTCTCCCTTTTCTCACTTTCCCCCAGAGGCTCAATGTTACCTGAGCCCTGGTTCTCTCTAGGCTTGACTATTGCAAAAGCCTCCTCCTGAATCTACCATCTTCGACTCTGTGACCTCTCCAGCTAATCCAGAATATTGCGGCAAGACTTATCTGTGGCCTTAAGCCGAGTGACTGTTTCTCGTGCCCTAAAATGTCTTCACTGGCTCCCAGTTGCTGCACAGATTAAATTCAAAACCCTCTGCATCATCCACAGGCTGCCTGGGCCTGGGGATCTCACTAGCGTCAAAGTTATCTCACTAAATACTCTCCGTCCAGACATCTATGTTCCTCTGACAACAACTCTTTGTGTAAAGTGCTTTGCTAAACAGAGGGCACAAGGTTGATCACTTTCCTCAGCTGGCTCCCTACTATGGAACAGCCTCCCCCTCCCTCTGTGCCATGGGCAGGACTTACTTAAATTCCAGAAGCTTCTTAAGACATTCCCCTTTACATCCTCCTTCCCACTTTCTCTTCTCTATAAATCTCAAAGTTGCTGTGTCCCCCAGGGCCACTGACCTCCCACACCCAATCACCAAGCTTCTGACTACTCGCAGCACTTGCCTTGGCACTCCCTCCACCTTGGAGGCTCGCACTTACACCCAACATAGCTCCAGGCCGTGTAGCACTTACCACACCATGAACTTCACCTGTTGCTCACTCACGAGCATGGACACTCCAGCACCTACCGCCTCTGCCCTCTTCCTTGCTGCACTTGCTTGTTCAGAATACTCACAAGCCATAGTAGGTTTGTCCTTTTTTGCTTTCCCCTCCTCTGTTGTGTATTCAATATGTATCACTCCCCTGTTCCCTCCCTTTGCCCTGTGGGCACTTTAGAACAGTATGTACATGCTGTATGAGCGCCTAACAACCGAACAATAAATACAAATAAAATAAATAAACAAACAAAAACAAAGTCTACAAACATTAGAAATGATAACGTTAAGGTAACAACATAATAAGCTTTAGCAATAAAATCAAAAATATGTTATAATCAAATATCAATGTAAGCTTAATTCACCCGCAAACTTAATTGCATACAGTATTTTCATGACATAATAGCAATTATACACATGCAAACAAGTCAGCGTATAAAATGTAAAACTATCAAAAATTTGATTAGGTGCTCATCACGAGTTTGGCAGTATATGCTAAAAGTACTGGTAATGGAACTGCTGCCACTTTTACCACACTGCTGAATAAGTAGTTGGTGCCAATTCCGCCAGTAGTATTAGCCCCAGTGGAATTACCACTGGTGGAATGACTGCCAACATCTTGTGGAATTAGCCCCGGCACCAATTTTGCTGGCGGAATTACCGCCAAGAGTGAAAACGGTATTTCCGCTGTATCTCAAGTCAGAAAACCACCAAAGTACCACCAAAAATGGGCAGTAATTCCACCAGAAACAGAGTGCAGTTACCTCCAACAAAAAGGCGGAGGTAAATGCATACAGGTGAGGGGAAACAAGTCACAGGTGTACCCAATCCACTCTGAAAGACTACAAAAGGCCTGCCTGTGAATCAAACATACTTTCCAACACCATGCTGGCAGTAGCTGTCGCTAGCTGGCACATGCAGCTCCTCCTGCTCCATAGTGAGCTACAGTGGGAGGAACAGAAGCACAGAGCACAGAGAGAATGAGTGGGAGGAGGCATCATGCAAGGCAAGGGCATATTCCCGGGGCCAGGACCTCATCCTGGACATTTACTGATGTCCAACTGATTACCCTGTACTGGCTGAACAGGGAGGCCATTGTAGATCTGCTCTTCCTGATCCATGACAACAGACAGAGCAAGATTAACATCATAAATGCCTTACCTCACTGCTGAAGCTTGTGTTGGTCCTTGATTTCCTTGCAACTTTCACCTACCAGCACACTGTGTGCATGCTGCATGGTATGTCCCAAACCACATTATTACATGTGCTTGTCCAGGTGCTGGAAGCACTCCTGCATAATCTCTCCTGGCACATCACCTGCCCACCACTCCAGCACAGATTAATGCCACAAAGGCATGTTTTTACACAGCAGCCCACCTAACCAAAGTAATTGCTGCTTTGGACAGCACACATATGGTGTTGGTCACCCTGGTATCCATAGTGGTATACCACAACAGGAAGCAGTATCACTCCATGAATGTCCAGATCACCTATGATGCAGACCTCACAATCACACACTGCTGTGCCCGCTTCCGTGGTTCCACACATGATGCTATGGTCCTGAGGGACAGCAACTGCCTGCATACATGGTGATTGAGAGGTGTCAGTAATGCAAGGTGGACAACTGTTTGATGATTTATCAAAATATGTCATTTTATTCTCAAAACAAATGTAGTAAAATGCCTTACTATCCATACTCTGCTGAGGATTTCCCTGCCTAACCAAAGCTAAGGGAAAACATTCTAACACAGGATATCTGTCCCTCGCGCTAAGCAACAAATACAATGAGCATGTCTGTCGCCTGCACTTTTTAATGTATTTTGTAGATCCTTATGTGACCTTCTTCAGTCACTTGGACTTTTACACATTATGCTGACAATACCCAACTCTACGGGCACGTTGGCAGATTACAAAACATGATCACACACTGATCATGATACACATCTAAAATAAAGAAATCTCTGGGAATAGACCATTTTAGTAAATTGTGTGTACAAAAAACATGAAGTCTATCACAGAGCGATTTTTGTGCATTTATTTAAAGTTTTGATATAGCTATCTGTATTTCATTCCTGTTTGCATCTTTTTGGTAATGTCGCTGATATTTCATTATTCAATATGATATTCTCTTTGATTTTGCTTTATATGTTTAGAGAAATGTATGTTCTTTCGTGTTTGAATAATTGATTTTCAAGCCTGGTCCATTTCATTTTATCTGTATTTTGAATTTTCATGTTTCCTTCACCAATAAATGTTCAACTCTTTTTTCCCAGCCTTTTTGTTTGGTATTTTCCTACTATAAGTGTGACTCATTATATGAGCACAGAACATTTTTTTGTTGTTGCTAAAAATAAGTCAAAATAGTGTGGATCGCTGTCCTATGTTCGTTTCATAATTTTGCCCTGAATCCACACTCAACACCCCATGGGCTACCCCACCCTTTTGTAAAACAGATACCCAACTCTTATTCAGATTCAGTAGAGAACATGAAAAGGACTCAGAGCTGATTATGTCCACCTATCAAAAAATATACACCTGGATGATGGAGAATGGCCTCTGTTTAAATGGCCAACAGACAGAACTCCTGATCTTTGGCTCTGACACAGCAAGAAATAAACTTGGAGAGGATTATAATAAGTGGTGTACAGATCAACATGTAATACACACAGTTAATAGTGTCAGAACATTGGGGGTTGCCATTGAGGCAATGCTTAAAGCAGACTCAAAAGTTGCTACTGTAACAAGAAGTATTCATTATTATCGCAGGCTAATTCCCCAAATAATCCATTTATTTCCATAACCAACTGTATAACACTGGTAAGAGCTTTGGGCTCCTCAGGGTTAGATTACTGCAATGCGTTATTGTGCGGAGCAAGTAAGCATTGTATTAAGAAAGTGCAGATTTTGCAAAATGATGCTGTACCGATGGCAAGAGGTTTAGCCAAACATGAGCACATTTCACAACATAGAAGAGCTCTACATTGGCTTCCCATTGAAGCCCAAATTGAGTACAAAATCAACGTTCTGACGCATAAATGTTTATTTGGGGATGCTCCTAGCTACCTCAAATCACGCATTTCCATACAATCTTTAGTTAGAAATACTAGGTCCAGAAATACCATGCGCCTGCAACGACCAAGAGTGTTACATATGAAGGGTAAAGAAAGTTCCTTCCCAGTTAAAGCGGTTATAGCTTGGAATAAATTGCCCACTGATCTTAGTTGTGAGAGAAGTCTATTGGCTTTTAAAAAAGCTATGAAAACAAATCTTTTTTGTTAATCTAGCACATCTTATCCCTTGCAGATTTTATTACCGAATTCAAGCTCTGTTTCTCCGCGCCTTGATGCCTACGGGCTTTGGCGAGTTACAAACGGACAACTACAAATACAAAGAAAATATATGGTAATACAACATATCATGAACAACATTCACAGTTTCTTAATAACCTTCTAATGTCCTGGGTAAATTCCCTTCCCCAGGATTCAAGGTCAATTCTGCTGATGTTTAACCAAAGGAGGAAATGTCTCAAATCAGTTTTCAAAGTCAAAGAAAAGGTTTGTTAACCAAAGTTCCAATGATAGCAAATCTTTTCTGCTTGATGAAAATATCCACTTTCCACTTCTACCAAATAGCACCAATGGTAATTCCAGCCAAATTGTTGTGTCACCTCTTCAAGAAGACTTGCCACAGTTCAAAAGAAATGCAATATCTACAACTATCAGTGAGGCACAGTTCTTGGTTAAGAGCTAGTATTTCCTTATTTACTGTTTTAGAATTCACAATGGTATATTTGTCAGTATGACTTCTTAGTGCTGCGGCTTCCACTTCAAGAATTTCACTTCTACTTGACTCACAACGAGAACATTCACCTTTGTCTCACAGTACTCCACTTTGTTTAGGTTACTACAATGTTGAATCTACTGACAACCAGATATACCACCAAAGCTTCAGCACTTTGGACTGCTACCATAACTTCAGTGATTTGTACTTCTAGACAGATTTTGACAAGACTCACTTTAAAGTACTCCAACACCTTCAAGTAGAAAGTCACTCTTCCTCTGAATACCTCTCTTCAAAAAGGCCAGTCTTTTTGCCTCTCTTTTCTATCTACCACAATAACAATCTGGGTTTGCCTTTAAGGCTCACTTCTCTCTGTCTTCCCCAGTCTCTGGCAATACAGGGTGTGTCAACTTCAAAAATGTATTTACAAGCATCCAGTTTCCCTTCCCCAACTTTACCTTCACCTTTCTGCCAACTATCAGCCCAAGTGATTACCCAGAAGCCTTGGTGCCCCTCTCTTAGCTTCAAGTAATGCTTGCACATATGTATCTTTGGCCAGACAAACTGTTATTAGAACCACAGTAACAGTTAGATTGCTTTTTAACTCTGAGAAAGAATGGTTTTACATTTAATATGGTATATGAACGGTATGCTGCGTTAAAGTAAAGAATGGAGTTCAGTCTTTCTTTAAGAATCACAATTAAGCACACACAACCACTTCTTAATGTAGTTTTCAAAGGTTAAAGATGTGTATTGAATTGTATTCCCATGTGAAAGTAAAGCATAGAGTCCGGTCTTTCTTTGGGAATCACAATTAGGCACATGTGACCACTCCTTGATGTAGTTTTCACAAGTTCAAGGTTTCAACAATTGTTTTATCAAGGTAAGATATTCAGGAATGGCCTTTGCAACGTTCACTTTTCTTAATTAGTGACCCACAACCACTCCTTCAGATAGTTACAGTCTTTTTAAGGTTTAGCAATGTTTTTTTTTCAAGTATTACAACTAAACCAAACAACTTCAGCTCGCTGTAAACCATACACGAACGAAAATAGAACTGGATACTGTTGTTGGCAATGCTTGTGCAAGGTATTAGAATGCCAAGCTTCAGTCGTGGCTTCTTTAACACTTCCTCTGTGGGTCACAAAGCTTCCATGACTTCTGCCACAACTTCTACTACTTCTGGCTTCTTGGGCTTCCACACCCTTCCTCTCTGAAGGTGTCTCCGGTCCAGCCACAGGTTAATAGAGCCCCCCTCGCTCCTGAGACCCACGCTTGACAACTGCTCCTCACCTCGGTCTCCAACACATTCACTGCACAGCAACCATGGCAATCAGTATCACATTGGGAAAGACATCTCTTCTGCACCCCTTACGCTAAACAGCCTCTGCACTTCAGAATTTGGAGGAATGGGACCTTCTCAGAACAAGCCGTTCTGGCATCCCTCTTGTTCTCCCACTTCTACTTGGTTTGCCAGCTTTGTGTCTTCTTTTTTCTTGCACTACTGCTACAGCTCGCAATCCAGTCACAGTTCCAGCTACTTCCAATTGCCTGCACCTGAGGGGGCCCTTTATGCTTCCCAGGTTCCTTCAGGTGTGGGCTGTTAGGCTTAAATGCCTGACTACTGCTACGGCATGCCTCTTCAGTCCTCTTCCTCTCAGTACTCATGGGATTAGGGCCCTTAAACAAAGTTGTTTCTATTAAGTATTGGATTGATTTTAAGGGTAGATGTATTCCCTTTATTATCATTTAGAGATGAACACTTAGAATGTATGGTTACAGAGGAAAACATTTGATTTAACATGCTTTTGCCAGATCCTTTTACATTATACCTTTGGGGTAAGGAGGATGTTTATCCTGAAATGCCTTAGACGATCTTTCTGTTAACAGGGCTTGCTCAGATTTTACAGAACTTGTATCCACAGTCATAGATTTGCTTGCTGCATAAGCTCCTAACAAGCGAACAATAAATAAATAAATAAATATGTGGGTCAGGGGCATTATAATGACAAAATGCCATTACCTGATTTGGCAACCCAGAAAGATACTTCCTTTCAGAGGATAAATACTGCATATCATCCCACGGGATCTCCTCACCCCCCTGGGCCTTGTCTCCTCCCAGGTGATCTTTCTGCAGTACACCACCTGCAAGTTAAGGATCAGGAAGTGTCTGCCTTTCCCTGGTCACCTGCGAGGATACTTTAGGCAGGGTTTCAGAAAGGGATACGTAGGATTCTTCACAAGATCCACAGAGACCAACAGACATGGATACAATGTGATGTGAGAAACCTGAGGGTGTTCTCACATCTACTCCCCCTGCGTCCTCTTCTCAGGTGGCCAGGGGAGAGCCATCACTATTGCATCAAGACCCTGAGGGTGGAGAAGCAAGAGAGGATCACCCCAGTGGAGGGTCTTTGGGGAGTGGGAATGAGACGTCCACAGGTGAGACACAACACTCCTCATTTTCATTTCCAGGAAAACCCTCAATTCCAGATGCAGTCATGGGGTATTGCTACACCTGTCCCACTAACCAAGTTAACACTGAGGTATTATCAGTCTAGGAGCACTAGGAAAAGGGTAAAGAAAAGAAAGTTTTAGGGCTAGACATTGTATGCCCCCTTTTCAATTGACGGTCAACCTAACCCTTCTCCAGCCTTTATGGGGTATAGTAAAGTTATTTCCCTCACTTCCTCACATATAACACTTGATGGTAATGAGACAAAGAAGAGACAGTTAAGAGCGATAAACAATGCACACTTGTACCACTCTGGTACTGGGACAAAGAAAATGCATGCAGGGAGCTGTAAAGGTCAGGCATGTCCCGTTGATTGCTGTCAGGCATGGCTAATTGGAATTCACACCTGCAGCCTGTCAAGGGGATGCAGGTGTATAAAAAGAGACCAGCCCAACCCAACCTCAAAGGGGGGTTGCAGAAGCAGGTGAAGCAAAGCAGCAGGAGAGGCATGTTCGTGGAAACAGCGGGGGCAGTATGTTACTGGAAGCAGAGTGCACCGAGAAGAGGGACCCTCTGAGGCTGGGGCCTGACCTCGTGAGTGGCATTGAAGCAGGAGCTTCTTTCTGCAGAGTTCTGTTTCTTCAACTCTCAGGACTCTCTTCCACAAGATTTCAAAGGCTCAATACAAGAAAACAATAGGTCCACTTGCCCTACCTTCTGGCTTGCTTTGCCAACTATTTCACAGTTCTCTGTGACTTACTCACAATGGGCCTCATACTGACTTCTTGTTTTGAACATGTGAAATCAGTATGAGTGGTACAGTGAAATCTTGGGGGAGGGAGTCCTGAGTGTCGAAGGAACTGTTAAATGCTGTCTTGGGGAAAGTAACCTCAACACTTGCTTTTCATGTGAACTGTGCTATATTGAACTTGGGGAAGGGAACCTCAAGTCCTGGAGGAACATTGTTGACGCAGACAACTACTGGAATTGTGTTAAACTTTGGATAGGTATCCCAAGAAGAACTTAAGCTGAAAGCAGCTGAGACTTTACTTTTGAACACTATTTGTGTCGGTTAAGAACAACCCCACACCATGTTTATTTCTAGATGTGAGGACAAGCATAGGTTTTGACACAACAGACTTTTGATTTGGAATTACAGACACAGACCTCCCTTAGTTTTCTTGAGGCAGCAGAAATCTGCATCTTAGTTATAGGGCACGTTAGGCTTTACATCATCCTGATATTGAAATAAAACATTCTTTGGTGTCTGTGTCATCTCTCTTGAAACCATGCTTGTCTCACAGCGAGTAAAAGTGCCATCACACAAACTGATCTTGCAGCACTAGTGAAATGCTATGTGAAAGGGGGGGAATTACTTCAACTGATCTGTACATGCAGGATATTCCCTCACCCCGCACATAACAGCCACCAACCCACAAGACTAGGACATGCATGACAATGCTGTTGTATGTATGTGATGCATATTGCCCCAACAAGCAAGCAATACATACACAGAGGACTGCAGGAACCACAATGCGAGGGGGCACAAACCTACACATCGAATGGCACAGTTCAGCACTGCACATAGACAATGCAACACTGGCAGATTGTAATTCCATGTAATCAGGTAACCATGCATGTGAAGTTGCAACAAAAGCAAAGGAACGCAGACACTGCACCCATCATGGCATATCCATGATAGCAACATACAGGCCCAATACAGGCTACATGCACTCTGCAATGCCAATGAAAGATCACCAGAGTTTTGTCTTTTGGTTGTTAGCTGTGTACATGGTGTAACATTACAATGCATATGTTCCCCCATAGTGAATGGCTCTGCATCCAATAACTGATATGGACAACCATGTTGTAGGTCAATACATGGAAAATGCATGCAGATCAAAATGCCTTTAGAAAAGGCAATGCATACGAAATGCACTGTGATTGACGCATATGCGCTTTGCCCTTGCAGGTGACTCTGAATACCCCAGCTACCATGGCTAATTACCCTTTTGCGCAATCCATGTTTGCTACAGGAGGTGGCCTACAATGAGACACATATCAAGACCAGGCAGTGTATAGAGAGGGTCGTTGGTCTACTGAAGGGTCATTTTTGGTGTCTGCACAGGACCGGAGGGGCCTTGATGTACAGGTCAGGGAAGGTTTGAAAAATAAATCTTGCCAGTGCCTTACTGCACAACATCTGCCTCAGGTGAAACCCCTTCCCCTCCGATGAGGACATGGCTTCCCCAGAGGACAACAACTCAATACCTGCTAGAGCAGTACTGCCACACAGTGAGCAGGTTGAGGGAAGGGATGTTCATCTGATGCGGCAAGAATGAATTGACAATTATTTCTGAAAAGTTTGTATATAGGCAAGTTTTGGATACATCATATTCCCACAAAAAGGATTGCCCTAGCATTGCTTTAAGTAAATAAGTGTTTATTATTGCAGTGTCAAAAACATCCATCAACAACAAACATACTGACCCACCACCCCCGTACACGGTGAAAAAAGTGTAATACAGTGACAATCATTTCCTTGGCCTCTTGCCCTTGCCAGGCAATTCTGGCTGTGGGCTGGCCATATTTCTCATGGAGTGGCGCAGAGGGCTGCCAGCTGAAGATCCCTCCATGGGGGTCACTGAGGTGCACAGGTCAGACTCTGGTCCCCATATGTGCTAGAGAGTCAGGAGCATGCTGATCTGCATTGGTTCAGCAAATGTTGACATGTCCTGCATCAGCTCTATCACCCTCTGTCCCACAACAGTCAGGGCAGCAGTTGCCACTGATGATTGCCCCTCGCTCTGAGTCCAAAGACCTTGAAATCCTCTGTGGGATGCCATTCAAAGAGTCACGGATTGTTTGCAGATGCTGCACTTGAGCATCCTTAATTGTCTCCATATTGATCTGTTGCCACTCCGTCATGTCCAATCCTCTTCAGATAGCATTGTGATAATGCTGTGCAATGGGCTGTGGGCTATGGGGAGGGCTGGGGACGAAGCAAAAGGACCCAAAACCACTGTGACCTCCGTCATGTTGTACACTAGCATCAGTGTCACAGTCTGATTCCAGGTCACGCTGCACATGTGCCAGGTCGCTTTGCCCAGGTGACGAGGGTGTGTCATGGGATAAATGGTTGCAGATTGATGTGTGCTGTTGGCAGCATCTGGCTCCTCTGACACAACCACATGGGTTGGCTGTGGACTGGTGGTTGCAGCTGCCAGGGGTGCAGTACCTGCAGCTGCGCGAGTCGTGATGCATTGCTGCTGTGTGGGCCACTTGGCTCACAGGTGTGGCATGTTACAGTGCCTCCACTTCTTGCAACAGGCATTTGTCTGCTGGGCTCTGGTGCCTCGCTCCTGTCATTTCTCCTGCTTTTTCATTGCTTGGTGGTGGAGGTTGTTGTGGTCGCACTGGTGGCCATGACATGGGACGTAGATGTGCCCACATCCTCCTACTGAGTCGACTGTGAACCTATTGGGTAGACAATGGCATGCTGTAAGTTATCATGCATATGTGGGCTTGCAAGTCACGCATGCTACATGGTGGAAAGTCATCATACACACATGTGGTCTGATGGGCAGAGTCGATTGCAGGCCGATGAATATGGCTAATGCAAGGTGGGGGAATTGTCCGCTGAGGGTGTACACCCCATACGCATTGGCTCTTCGCCTGTTGGGCTGGTGATGTGGCATGTACATGCAATTGTGCTGGGGGTTCACTATGCAACTTGGCCTTTCCAAGCACACATGAGTGGTGCTCATGGTTTTATAGGCTTAAATGCAAATGCATACTGCAGTGCATACATGAGTATGTAGACAGTCGCCCAACTTCCCTTGCATTTGCATGTGGTGGCATTGCCTTTCGGTGCATTGACATGTGGTTTCACATTCCACTGTCCATTGGGCCCATCTATGCTGAGGAACACATTCATGGGATGGTAATTTGGCAGTGAATTGTCATGGGAGGGGGGACATTAAAACTGACCAATTTTGCCGTGGCTGCTGGCTCCAACCTCAGCACTCCCAACACCCTCAATCCCCTCCATATCGATTCTGCTGCTTGCCTTCTCCACTCACTGGGTCAGGACAAGTGGGTACACAGTGCCACCTCCTGTGGCAGATGTACCCTGTGTTTTGACAGGAGGCTGCAGTCCCTGGCCTTGAGGTCATTCCACCTCTAACAGCAGTCCTCACTGTCCCATGGGACTGTGCCCACTGTCGTGACCTTATTTCAGATGCTGGCCCAGATGGCAGCCTTCCTCTGGCCAGATGTTTTCCTGTTCCTAGATCCATAAAGTTCTTTAGCATGGGCCACTACCTCATCAGTGAGCACCTGCAACTCAGCCTCACTGAATTTCTGCTTGCAAAGCCTCATATCTGGCACCTTCCTTTTGCCTTTGTCCTGTGACATTTATTTATATATTTTTCCATTTGTATAGCGCGTACAAGCCCTCAGGCATCAGGGCACTGTTGAGAACTGATTACAAGAGGCCAAATTAGGCACAAAAGGCGGTTACAGGTTACATTGATGCAGTGGTTACATTGTCTCATTTTGGTTGCTATGGCAGATGCGGTAACTGTGGTGGAGGTGTGGGAGGGGCCATGGGTGACGGTTTACCATGCAAAGACATGTTCTGTCATCCTTCTGGATTTGGTTGGCTCCTGGAAATGGGGATTCAGAGTGGCTTTGATTGTTAAAGATGGCCACCACTGTGCCTCCAATTCCAGCGATGATGCTATTTCCACCAGCGATAATTCAGCTGGCTGTAATTCTGCTGGCACAATTAGTGCCAAATGTGGTGGCGGTAATGGTAATTCCACCGATTCCAGGCGTACCCCCGAATGCTTCGTACAGCAAACTGTCGGCCATGGCCCCTGCCACACCTCCACCGCAGTTCCCGCAGCTGCCCTAGCACCCAACAGTGCACCAGCTTATGCAATACATCCAACACAGCAACAGGCCTCAAGTACCCAACAGTAATGTGGTACACCATGGCACAGTGTGGTAGAAGGGAATCCCTTCACCTTTCCATGGACAAACACTTATCCAGGCTAGGACAGCCCGCAGAGAACTTTAGCATGCTCAGCCCTGTCAGTCACTGCCAGCCCAGAAGAGGAACCATTAGCGGGTGTGAAAACAGGAAAAAAAACAATTTATTGTCATGGCAGACACAGGTGCAACAAAATCATCTATCACAGAGGGGAATTTCCCCTTGTCAGTTGAGGTAATGGACACTCAAGGGTTCTCTAGGGCAATAAAATCTATTCCATTCACAAAAATTAATTACCTGTCAAGATAGGTAATAGGGAGACAGAAGCCCCATTGTTGTTTTTAACAGCGTCCCCTTTAAATTTATTGGGGAGAGACGTGTTAAGCAAACTGAACATGATGATTTCATTCACAGAGGAAATGTTTGTGTGTTCCACCCCAGGTATATGTTATATGATGGCAATTCTTATTGTGCACACATTGGGGAATGAGGGAGCAACTAGAAGAGTACATGTGTATCCAGATTTGTTCATGTAGATGGCTACAGTAATGCTCAACGCAGTACCAGGTGTGGCTAAACAGTCATGGAGAGTACCATCAGAATTCTTATTCAGACCAGCCTAGCCCGAAGAACATGTAGCAAGAACGATTATCACACTTGATTTGGAAGTGGTGGTGGTATCAAAAGAAAAGATTGTGTTGATAGAGACAGACAATGAGGGGGAAAACTGGTGCACTGTTCTGTGCATTGATGCCACCCAGTCTTTAAAGGGGGTGTCAGACAGTCAGTTGTTAGAAGACACAAACGATGACGGAGCGATAGTATTGACAGCATGTGTCCCAAGTGAAATAATGATCCAGTACCGCAATGTCCCATGTCCCATGATGTTAGCATGGAATGTCCAACAGTTTGCTCAAGGTGATTTAGCGCAGGGCCCAATGGGTTATGGACAAGCAATCCCCATGATGTTGGACTACTAAAGAGTGTGACCCCAATAGACATTACCCTGAAACCAGGAACAGTATTGTCCAGAGTAAGACAGTACCTGTTGCCCAATGGGACAGTTGAGGGGATGCATGACACCATCACTGCACTGTTACACCAGGGCATTATAGTACCATCAAATTCCCCCTACAATACCGCTATATACCGCATCAAGAAGGCAAAGGGATCAAGTTGGAGAATTATTCAGGATTTACGGCCCTAAACAGCATAGATGATTTTTCTTTTGTACCGAACCCAGCAATTATACTTTGTAATATACCCACCACAGCAACCTACTTTACTGTCATTGATTTAAAGAATGCCTTCTTCTTTATTCCCCTGCACCATGATTCTCAGTACGTCACTGCGATTACCTATCGCTGGATGCCGGTCCAGCACGCAAGGCTCCCACAAGGGTACTGTGAGTCCCCCAGTATCTTCAACAGAGTACTCATTGCAGATGTAGGTAACATACATGTGCCCAGTACCATCATTGAAAATGTTGATGATTTATCGGTGTGTAGCGCCAATGAGCAACAGTGCAGAGAGGACTCCACTACGCTGTTGAGACTGTTGGCAGACAAAGGGTACAAAGTAGACAGAGTGAAGATGCACTATTGTAAATGGGAAGTGCTATATTTAGGCCAACTGATTTCTGTTGAAGGCAAAAAATTAACGCCTGAGCAAGCAGCTGCAGTGCACAGCAACCGACAGCCAGTCACAGTAAAACACATGCAGAAATACCTAGGGCAGGAAAATTATTGCAGGGCATGGATTTTCGACTATACCACATACACAAGGCCATTATCTCATGGACTTAACAAGGCCCAAAAGACAAAACGTGCCAGTACATGGTCATAAGAGATGTTCACGTGCCTCCAGGAGCTAAAGGATGTCATTAGCACAGCCCCTGTTTTAGCAACCCCTGACTACGTACAAGAATTCTATTTATTTCACATTCAGATGGACAGATGATGACAGCAATGCTGATGCAAACAAGTATCATGAGTCACGAGCCTTTGGCATATTACAGTGGCATGCTGGACTCAGTTCCCTTGTGCTCAGGCTCTGGCAGCAGCAGCCTTTGCCATTGAGAAATTGGCTACTATTACCATGGGGTGCTCAGTGACATTATATGCAGAACACATAGTATTTGAAATACTGGAAAGGTCTAAATCCACACTGACCACACAAAGGGCCTCAGCATATGAGGTACTACTATCCAGCCCATACATTCACATTGGGGTTTAAGACTGTGAACCCAACAACCTTCATCACTGAACCAATCACTGAGGACAAAGATGTACATGACAGTGTCACTTATGAGGGCCCAATGGATGATATACCCAAGGCAAGGGACTGTACTCTCGATGACGGGACGTATTCTTCATTGATGGGTCTGCAACTATTGATCAGAAGACGGACAAGAGATACATGAGCACAGCAGTAGTACATCTAATGGATGGAGTATGAGGTATTAGTGCAGAAGAGGTTGCTCATGCATTATTCTTCCCAAGCAACAGAGCTCATTGCCCTGATTGAGGCACTGGAGGCATCCCAAGGGTGTTGGTTTACCATATACTCCAATTTAGTGTATTGAACTACAGGGCCAGGCACCCCAGGAAGAGAAACTATTAATGCAAAAGAGAGGGTGTATGCAGTCTCCCACTGACCTCACATGGAGACAGGTCATCACAGGTAAGGTATTTATTTATTTGCATTTTGAAAGTGCTCACACAGCCCGGGGGCATCGAGGCGCTGTTACACGAATATGACTTAGTTGCGTATTTATAACACGCTTAATACCCAGAGGTTTCCAAGCGCGGACCCGTGGATCGAACCTGTGTTGCTTCGTGTCATCTTGTTTCCAAGACGAGCACGTTGCCGCTGAGTTATCCTCCCGGGACAGATAGAATTCCAAAAGATTTAGTAATGGTCACCTTTGAACAATTGCACTACGCCTCATCCATGTCATAGCAGCACATCACTGTAGAGGTACAAGAGGATTGGTTTGTGGCCAACATCCAAGAATTGCTAAATGTTTTTATTGCCAACTGCACCATTTGCCATAGGTATAACACAGGGTAAACATTGAGTACACTGTGAGGCACATTGCCACACCCGAGTGGACCATTTCAAGAATTAGATATTGACTTTGCTGACATGGGAGAGCAATGCATTACATATCGGTACCTTATTATTATTGTCTGCCCATTCTCCCATTGAATTGAGGCTGGACCATGTGCATCCAGATGCTATATCAGCAGCTACAGGTTTAGTGTGAGAAGTGTTTCCGCACTGCGGAATACTCAAATCAGGTAATGGCACATACCTCTTCAATTAGCTGTTTAAATAAATAGCTGTCCTATTAGGCATTCGACACAGGATGTGCTCCATTTATCTACTCAAGCCAACAGGATTGTCAAGAGAATGAATGCCCTTTTGAAGGGCAAGTTGTCACAATTGTGTGCTATCCTCAAAAAGAACTGCGTCTGCTGTTTGTCGCTGGCAGTATTCAGTTTGTGGATGCAGCCCTGAAAGGACCATTACCTCCCACCTCTCGAAAAAGTGATAGGGAGGGGAATGCACATGCCACTTTCACCTATATGCAGTGCATCGGCTGTTTTGGGAGAAGAGTTTATAGAATATTTGCGAAAGTTAACAAATGTATAAAAGTACTCTCTTGACAGATAGTGCAAAGAAGAGCAGAAGTAGCAGACAGCATTGCACCAGAAACTGCGAGCTCGCCACTGCTACAGCTACTGCCTGGCAACACCATCTACAGCCATAGCTTCGTCCACAGATGGAGTGAGACGCGTTTTAATGGCCTCTATACCGTGGTATATGCCATACCATTTGCAATGAAGGCGAAGGAGTGGCAGTATTGAGTACACATTTCTGATGTTCGCAAGGCACCCCCATACAGCTTCCCCTTTTCCAGATTCACAGCACTTCCCAGAGTAAAAGATTTTAGTAATTGTTTAAATTAGCCAGTTGTTATTAGTTTTGTAGAGTTTGAGTTTAGCATATGATGTATTTTTCTTTCAGGGCAATCTTTATTAAATGGCACAAAGCACTTTTTTATATGCAACATAAAAAGAACAGTAACTATTGCATGGTTGTCTTTTTTCTGACCCCCTGAAGATTTCTCATCACAAACATCGCCTCATAATGTCTATGCAGTATATATGTTTAGGGTTCATTGCAGGAATATGCGTACATTTGTTAAGTAGGTTTATATGGTGGGGACATAGAAAGGGGGTGTTTGCTATGGTATACAGAACATGACACATTTGAGCATGGTACCCTCCAGAATGATAATATTCAAAATAGGGGCCCTACACAAGCTAAAGACAGGCATGAGGAATGAAGCAGGAGTGGAGGCTGAAGATTGCTTTGATGCAATGTTCTTGTGGGCACCACCATGGCTAGGAGTAGTGGTGAAGATGTTGATCACTATCATGGTGGTCCTGCTGGTAATGTTCTGCACATGCCAAATGATACTTCGGTGCTGCACAAAGACTGTCCTCAACAGTGCCATGATGAGGGTCTCAATAAAGGCAGATGGAGCTTGTCCGTCCACAAAACACTGGTATACCCAAACAGAGAATACAAATATATTTTGCATAGTAGCAATTGACCGACCCAGATATACCCCTGGGACTACAACACCGCCCCCACCAGACCCAGTAAATAGAATACTGGGTCACCCTAGCAGGAGGTGTGGACTGCCGTTTCCACCCATGCACCCCAGAACATTATTCCCGGGATGGGGCAAGCCTACATCATGTGTGCAGGGAATGGTTGCCCAAAGATGATAACAATAGGAGAAGAGAAGCAGCACATTTAGTTAATGAAGGATTAACTAAAGGGGGGAATGTTGGGAACTACATCCAGCTCCCATGCCCTCTCGAACAATTCAGGCTTAAAAAAATATATCAGTGCATGTGAAAGTGAACGTGTGTGGCTGCAGAGGAGTGAAACTTGCAAAGTGGGAATAGTAGATATAGATGTTTTGTAATAGCTGTGGATGTGTCGATAGGCCCAGGTACAGGGAGAAGCCCCTGGGGTGCATGTATTTGAGACCTCCTTTGGGAGCAGCTGGGATCAGGGGAACAGAAGCAGCAATGGTGTTTCTCAGGCACAGTACATACATTTATGTGGTGTTCGTGTCTGCCTTTTATATACACAGAACCTGACTACTAGGAAAAAAAAATCATGAAATCCTAGCCCACATTTACATTTCTGCCTTTAATAACTACCTCTTCGGCCCCCCACATGTTATGGATTGCTTCTTTTTGGAGTCAACAATGGAAAAATTCAGCAAAGAATAGTTATGGCGAATTGAGGCTGCGACCAAGGCCCACCTCATTGTTCTCATTTTATTATGAACTGCCTGTAGTTGTTGAAACTGTTTGCACCAACTTTTTCTTTTTACTTTTGTCTATGTTTCTGTTTTATCCCATGGCTGTAACATGTTTTAACTTGAAGGCACAATGCTGAATAAAAGTTTGTTGACTGACTGTATACATTGAGCGCACATGTTTTTAAATTTTGTTTTAATAGATTCATGAGAGCAGGATAATAAAAGCCATTAGGTCTTCTGCTAGAACCTTAGCATTCCAGAGCACAGAGCGAAGTGTCCTTCAGTGTTTTTATATCATAATTCTGCTAGCAATAGGGCACGCCTTTCTCTGTCCCCTCACTCTAGATAGGCAGC
Organism: Ambystoma mexicanum; assembly: GCF_040938575.1. Classification (NCBI taxonomy): domain Eukaryota; kingdom Metazoa; phylum Chordata; class Amphibia; order Caudata; family Ambystomatidae; genus Ambystoma; species Ambystoma mexicanum. The sequence goes on from NC_090934.1 coordinate 582,193,602, forward strand.
TCACCACCAGCATCTAGGGGCAAACACTGCACAAAGGAACAGTTAGTATGGTTGGAGGGCCATTGGGATTGAATCAAGATATGCATACCATTATTCTAAGGGGCCAATTTAATCTTGGAGCTATCCACTGAGCTCATGTTAATGACCAGGTGCACAGCATGTGACCAAACCAATGGGGACGGTAACATACCAGGTACCTCGCCAATCAGGTAGCAGGGGACCAAGAAGACGGATTAGGGGGACCAGGTGTTAGAGGGTGTGTGTAGATTAGGATGTGGCCAATTGGCAGAGGGACTATGTGGCACTGGTAGTATGTATATAGGTGGTAGCCAATGAGGGTGAGGATTAACACTGAATATTGATTACATCATGGGTGATTCTTTCCTCCCATAAAAACTTGTGACTGCTTTGGGCTAACTGAGGGCTCCATGACAGTTTGGTTCTACCGGGCCTTCAGGCACCTTTTTCCTTTATGTATACAAAATAAACTTTGTTTTCCTTGCAAAGAGGTGCACCAAGCTTTTTTCCTTAGAGGAGTGTTTTTTACTGTCCGGTTATCTGGAGGTCTACCTTACACCATGCAGAGGCGTTTTTATGGGATTGCAAAAGGGGATGGTGCCCTGGGCCTCTGCCTGGGGCGTTGGTGGGGGGCACATAGCTGCTAGTTTCAAAAAAGTCAGTGTTCATTATTTACAAAATATATCAGGATGTTTTATGGTGCTCAGCTAGAGCTCTAAAACTGCTGCCTGAATGTTTTGCACAACTACATTTTTTTCTGATCATTAGACCTGTAAAGCTTTCTGCATGCAGTGGGCCAGAGCTTCAAACCTTTTTTTTTGTTTTTTTGGCCCAAGTGATGAAATGCTTTAATGCATAACATCACTTGCGCCATACAAATGTGTACCCAAATCCACAAATTGCACCTAAATGTGTGCATCTTAGATGTTCATGTTCTGATTCTCTTTTTCACTCCCTTTGCTCATTTGCGCAAATCAAAGAAGGATAGAAATGTATTATTATTTTGTATCGCTTTTCACAGTGAAAGGAGGGCCCCTCACCCTAAAATAAATTCCAAGCACTTGGGTGCTAGGAGCCTGCAGTACATTCATGCTTGGAGCACCCTCCTGCCAATAATGTGTTTGAGGGGGTAGGGCAACACATCTTTGCACTACTGTTCAGCCACTCCTGAATTGCTCAAGTTAACTTTAAGAATAAGGTAACCGCACATTTCTGAAATGAGCGCTAATGAAAAAAGTGCATCGTCTACAATTCTTTCATTTGCACTTAACTTTGAGAATCTTCCCCAGTTTGTCTGTTCACTATATCACAACTCCTGTAGCATTCTCACCTTTCTGTGAGGAATATTTTGATCACGTTGAAATGCATATCGATACATTTGAAAGCCGCCATTTTTAGATGATCGATAATTGTGTTTAATACTAATTACAGAGATGTGCGTTCATATGACAGATCACAGCACCTAATTCCATCAGGTAGACTCTGGCTTTCCAATGTCCATGGTTGAAATTTTGCGTCTATGTATATTTAGTGATTGTAACTCCTGCTATGCCAGACAAACATGTACCTCATTAGTAAGGCTCCATGTTTCCTGTTTTTGCTGAGTTTTGCACATAAATACAGAAGGAAACCACTTTGCTTTCTGTCTGCATTTATTTATAAAAATGGAAAAGCAGGTCTTTATGCTGGGTTCCTTGTGCTGTCAATCTTGCATCGTAGGCCAATCCTATTGCACACTTGCAGCATAAAGAGTGTACGTGTTGAATGAATAATAGTATTAAACATCTTTATATTTCTGACAACATATATCTAAGGTCAGAAGCAACCATTTGTCGTCATGGTGAAAACAGAGCTGACATTGATGTAGAACATTCCAGTACTAGTTGTGTTTTTTAGGCTGTGTTTGTTCGAGTAAATACTTAGAAATACTAGATGCAAATTATATTTTCATGTGACAAATAATAAATGTGGGTACCTACAGAAGAAATGGCCATTACATCAAAATATGGATGATTACAGATGGAAATCACAGAAAAATAAATACCATAAAAATATGAAGCTTATTCATTAGTAAGGGCTAGTTATAAGATCTAACAAGTATGTGAGAAGACAAAAAAGCTTGCCTTTGTTCAGCCCATTTCCCGATCTTCCTTTTTATGCAGGCTATTTGAACGAAGGGGTTAGCACAAGAAATTGCTTTCTTATACAAATTTCCTAAAAAATGTTAAAAGTACTTTTACGCATCATGAATAAAGGTCAACAGGTCTATGTGTTGGGTGTATTTAAAGCTTTAAAATACAATAGAAAACCCAGGATAAAATCTTTTAAGATCAAACTAATTGCTAGTCTGGTACTTGTATACTTAAGTTGATGAGGGAGAACATGAAGCTGGAATAATTCTCTTTTTGGCGTAACACGCATGGCAATGTTGTTTTTAAATATTGTAAGGTTATTATGTGATTTGTGTACTTTCCAAGACAGTTCTACAAAAACAGTGTACTATTTTAGTTGAAGAAAGTCAAACCTTCACAAATAATGGTAACTTGCTCTATGAAAAGAACGGGGGAAAATGTGTCAAGTGCAGAAATTGCAAATTGTCTCAAATCCCTTCTTCAGTTCACAACCAACACTTGTGATCCTGGGAAATTCATTTACTCTTGTGGTGCCTAACCTGTCAAAATTGTCAATCGCTAAAAATGTCAGATTGTCAGCCCATAAAAGTGATTCAGTTCTCACGGTATTGTGACGAATCCAATGATAACGTCCCTATTTTCTTACAGACAAACATTGTCCACTGCTTAAGAACTGCAGGACCAAAATATGTCCTCTTGTTTACCTACTAAAGACACTCACATGCCACATCAATCACCATTATTAAGTAAAGTAAGACCAATAACAGAGACATGTAAAACTGGGATGAAGAGGACACAGAATGAGGCACAGAACTGCTGGCAACGTTCTTGTTGTTTTCCAATAAAGGAAACTGGCCCGGAAATAAAAGAAGAAAAAAGACAAGTATCCAATTGTTGTAGTAGCAGCAATCATAGTAGTTGTGGCAGCAGAGTTGGAAAGAATAGCAGATGGAGCCTTGTGGAAAGGAAGAGATAAGAGGAAGAATTGAAACGCAGAAGACAACCAGCTAAAAGTTGGCTGGTCAACTCGTATGCATTATTTTTATCATTATGATTATTATTGTATTTATTGAGTGCAGACCTAGCTTCAAGAAGCAACCGAGCGCATTACAGAGCTATACACCAATACAGATACATAACAGAGCGCTTTAAACAGGTGTACAACATTACAGATGCATATTGGAGGTCCTTTCAGTGGTAACAATAGAACAGATATACAGCGGGGGTAGGATACAGAGGGAGACAAAGAGGAGTACAGCTGTACCGGGTGGCGGCGAGGAGAGGGGCGACATGATGGCCTAAGTGTTGAGGAGGAGAGACTCCTTGAAGCGGTGGAACTTGAGTTCTTTTCTGAATTGTAGGATCATGGGGTTGATTCTGATGCCAATGGGTATGAGGTTCCATAGTCTTGAGCATAGGCAGAAAAGGCTTGTTTTCTGGTCCTTTCCTTTTTGCAGCTGCAGATTTCAAGTCTGCACGTGTCCTGTCTTCTGGTGGTGCACTATCCGCCGGAGATGCAGAGTTTCTCTGCGAGGGAGCTGGGTGACTTGAGGGAGACTGCCTTATAGATGATGCAGCAAGACTTGACGGAATTTGTGCCCTCAATGGGAGCCAGTAAAAGTTGATGAGGGTCAGGGTAATGTGATTGTATCTACATAGACCCTTGATGAGATGTGCGGCTGTGGTTAGGACACTTCTATGGGGCACCAGGGAGGATGACAGGAGGCCTTTGAGGAGTGTATTACCCCAGTCCAGGTGGGATAGGACCAGTGCTTGAACGGTGGATCAAAGCTGTCCAGCGCGAGGAAGGGTTTGACTCTTCGCAGGAGGCAGAGCTGACACCAAGCTGTCTAGCTTTTCCTAGCTATGTGTGTCTTGAAGGAGAGGTGTTTGTTGATGTGGAACCTAAGGGACTTGACGCTGGAGGTGAGCTCAGGTATGAAGCCCTCAGACTTCATGGTTTATAGCCAGGTCTGTATGTCTGGGTGTTCAGTGTTGTTGGTGAGGAGTAGGAATTCGGTCTTGGAGTGGTTGAGCTTCAAGTATGCCCTGGACATCCAAAACTGGATCAGCGAGAGGCAGGTTTTGAGCCTATGGATATCCTTGATGGAGTCGATCTTGAGGTATAGATGTGTGTCATCAGCGTATTGGTGGATGTTGTGTGTGGCTAGGAGGGCTCCCAGCGGCTCCATGTAAAGATTTAAGATCACTGGGGAGAGGATTGAACCCTGCGGGACTCCACATGTGATGGGTAGCATTGGTGATTTAGAGGAGTGCATCTGAACAAAATGCTTGAAGTTGGCGAGGTTGGTCCAGAACCAGCGTAGGACGAGGTTGCTGATCCGATGTGCTGACCAGTGGTTTCATTCATCCGGGTCAGCCAGATCTGAGCCCTGGCAGTCTCCAAAAAGTGAGACTGTGCCTCAAGTGACCCCTTGCAAGGGTCACAAGAGGAAGTTACAGTCCCAGGCCAGACCTGATAAAAGGGTGCATAATGTTGGAAGTACTTACCTACCACACCGGATACCAAGCCCCCTGCTGTGACTGACGATGACCATCTGACAAGAACACACCCAACGAGAAGGAGAAGCCACACATCCATGGTAAGTGACTGCTGCCCGACTGCCACGCTGTTGCAGTTTAACTGGTCGAGGCAAACTTCTCACTTCAATGTGTTTGCCTTGACCAGATGAAACCGAGACAGACATATGTTGCTCTCTCTTCCCTCACTTTCTTTATTTCTAATTTATTTCCTCTGATTTCTTCGTGGTGGTTGTGGCGCTGCATGGGTCTGATTCACCCCAGGTTCGCTGAGGGTCAGTGGGTGCAGGCATGATTCAGCCCATGGTGAATCATGCCCGAATGGCACCCCGTCACACTCGGCGAACCTGGGGCTAGGGTGAATAATTGTAATTTAGACCCATTTGGTTGAAGTAAAGCAGAATGAATTAATAATACGAAGCCTGCAGACTTGACCTATAATTAGTATATCTAGGTTCAAACCAGGATTGTGTTTTGCAGTTCCGGTTGGACCTATGTTATGTTATATTATAAAAATGTATAGAGTGCAATACTGCCATTAGGCATCTTGGCGCTGAGAAACCACAGTACGGTCCACAGTACGGTTCACCTAGATATACTAATTCTAGGTCAAGACCAGAGGCTTTGTATTATTCATTAATTGTTCTTTTGCAAAATGTGTAAGGGTGGCTGTTACCTGGTGCTCAAAGAGCTTCCTCGTCCTCCACCTTTGGACCTCCTTTTTTATCTTTATGCAACAATATAAGATATACGATCTGTAATGTAAGTAGCAAGTAGGTGAGGGAGTATATTATGTGTTGCACAGAGGCAGTTCTTTTACTTTGTCAGCATGCACTTTGTGAGAGGTGAACTGCGTACAGGCCTACATTAGCCCACCGGGACACCAGGAGTTTCCCTGGTAGGCCACAAACACATAGATCCTCTTTTCTTGGGGGAGGGATGCATACATGATGAATGTATGGACCTGCGCAGCTGCACGTCCATCATTAAATCATGTTTGCTTCATTATATTTATGATTGCAAATTGCAATGTGCATTTTTGTGTGCTTTTACTTTGTAACTTTACTTAAATGACTCTCTCTCTGAGGGAATGAGAGTCATCATGTCGTACAAACCTCTTTGTTCTTGTGAGGATTTGCCGTTCGGGGCAGGGTAGCCAGCCAGGCTGTGGTGGGTGGTGCACTGACTGGGAATGGGAGGCAGTGGAGAGAGGTTGGGAAGAGCGGAAAAGGAGTCTGGACTGTAGAACCAGCCTGGGTGTAGTTCGCATTGCGTTCTGCCTGTGGGTTTTGTGGCTTGCGCCTGCGCATTGTTGGGGGGGGGGCATCGTAGGAAATGCATGTGCCCTAGTGTTCTGATGCGGGCCGTGCTCGTCCCTATCCACACTCTTGCCAACTTCACCCACTTCAAGCAGAGTGTGAGATCCTGTAGGAAAGAACTCTGGTGGCGGTTGGATTTTGGGGCATATTTGATTACTTTGTACTCTCACCAGGTGCGTTTTTAACGAAAAAGGAATAATCACAGGCGCAAGTAGCCGGCAGAGTGTAGCATTAATTGGTCGGCACATTATTGAGGCGCAGTAACGTCTTGGATAATCAGACATTTTAAAGCTATAAACTATGCTAATTAAAGCACAAAAAAGTCCACCAGATACTTTTATATAAGGCCATCATGGGGGGGGGGGGTGCACATGGCAGACACGAGCAAGAGACTTCTTTTCTTTGAGGGATGGGGAGAATGGGGCAGTCAGCGAGTCCTCCGCTCACTAAAAACGTAAGCAATATATTATGTTTTTGTAATCAGAAATGCCATTGTCAGTTCTTACTAGTAACAGATATATATGCTCGGGGCAGGGTCGCATGGTACCAAAGTGGCCAACCATCGCGTTTTTGCTAAGAGCTGTGAGGGATGAAGCTGCTGCATTTTTGGTAATGGCTATGGAATATTTTAAATAATTATCACATTGGCTGACTCTGTACTTTCGGGCAGTGCCAGTGTAACACTTACCTCTGGTGCCCTGCAGGAGTGCCAGGTCCAGTTCCACGGGAGTGTGTTCTCAGGATGACGTGATGGGGAATGAGATGCAAGGCCAAGCCACTCCCTTCCCACTGTTTTGTTGAAAGGCTACTGCCCAGCGTGCAATGCAGTTGAGAGTGGGTTGGCTAGATTTCCCAATGTTGGAAGGAGGGATGACGAGACTTCAAGATGAGCATAGGGGCAAACAAGTTGAGTGCATTATTGACTGTCCTGCACCTTTCCCCCCGCCCCTCCCTTCCACTACCCCTGAGGTTGGCTGACTGAGGAGGAACCAGGGCTCACCTTCGTATTGCAGATCGGCTTGCAAAAGAACAGGATGACAACTGGTCCAGTTACGTCACTGGGTGGCAGTGGCCCATTCCTGCTGCAGCGCTCAAGATGCTTCCTTTAGGTAATTCTCAATGCAATGTCTTTTGCTGCCCTGCAGCAATGCAAAGTTCTTTAATTTCTTTTAGAATGCTCCGTAATGTCTTTAGAATGCTCCTTAATGTCTTTGAAATTGTGCTATATATGCGCAATGCGCGCGTTATAAGTAGCCGGATTCTTATCCCGCATTGTTGCTTTCACTTTCAGCTGCTGTGCTTTTGGAATTAGCCATCAGCTGTGCAAGTGCTGCCACTGTGCTGGAATCAGCCATCAGCTGTGGGAAGCCATGGAATGCTGATTTCAGGTAAGCAGTGTTTTAGTGGGCACCAGGGCGTGGGATGCTACATTCTCCGGACTTACTGTTTGTCTTTCTGTTCAGGTGCAGAGGGATGCTGCGGTGGATTCAAATGGGCGTTCCGCTCCGACACATGTACAAGTAAGTATGCGAGCAAGCGTTGCTGCAGATGATGAAGGAAGCACTCGTTCCGGGTAACTTTGTTTGTTTTATTATTTATAATGAGCGATCATACCCTAAGGTAACAGGGCGCAGCAGTTACATGTATATGCAAAGCTTGGTTACAGCAGCAGGAATATATACAAACACAGTAGAAATAATAACAGGCTTATATACAAATATACAGATAGGCACATGTAGGTACAAAATGTGCAACTGGAAGGAAAGCGAGGCACTTAACACCAGGATGTGTTGACAAGCCTACGTTTTCAACCATAGGACAACCTTAGATCGGAGGTTTTGATAATGCATGTTCATTCTGAGTGTGGGGGGTAGGGAGTTCCACAGTTTAGCTGCTTTCACTGGGAAACTATTGCCCCCTATGGTGGAATGTTTAAAGTTCGGGACAGAAAGGCAGTCTTTATACACTTTTCTTGTGGGTCTCAAGGAGGTCTGTCTGTGAAATCTGTCAATCAAATAGGTCGGAGCCGCGTTATTGAGAGATTTGTGAGTAAGTGACAGGGTTTTTAGGAGAATTTTGTCTTTAATAGGGAGCCAGTTGTTCTTTTGGTTATGTAATGTAATATGATCTCTTCTTGAGATGCCCAATGCCGCTCTCAGGGCGTTATTTTGAAGAGTTTGTATTTTGCTAGTGGTGGCCTTGGAGGACCCAAGATAGAGAGCGTTGCAATAGTCCAGACGGGACACTATAAGGGCTCTAGAGGGGGTCAAACACCTAGTGTCGGACAGAAAGGGTTTGGCTGCACGGATCAATTTACACGTGTAGGCCGTGGAAGAGGCTAAGTAATTCACCTATCTGTTGAAAGAGAAGTTTGAATCCAGATAGAAGCCCAGCGTTTTGACCTCTCATTCAACTTTGATGCTATTGCCACCAATTGTGAAAGAGGAGTAGACAGGGCCTAATTTCTTTAAGCTAGAGGTAGTGCCTAAGATGATAAGTTCAGTTTTATCATCATTCAGGCATAGTCCATGTGTGGCCATCCATGCCTGGATGATGATGTACACTCTATTCACAAGGGCCAAATCCTCTTCATAGACCCCAGAAAGCGGGAGGAGGATCTGGGTATCATCTGCGTAGTTGGTGTAGGTGATACCGAGATGATCCAGATCATCAAAGAGGGGCTTGGTAAATATATTGTACAATGTGGGCGAGACACAGGAGCCATGTGGCACGCCGTAGGTGATTGGTATGGGGTCTGCTGCAGCTGTAGGGACAAAGACCCTCATGGTTCTACCGCTAAGGAATGATCTGATCCAGGTGATAGCCTCAGCGGAGAAATGAGCTGAAGTGTTGAGGTGAGTGCCCAGGACGGAATGGTGGACCAGGTCGAATGCTGCAGAGAGGTCTAGGAGGAAGAGTAAGGCGGCTTGGCCATTGTCTCTAAGCTCATCGGTCTGTGTTTTAAGGTTGCTAAGAGCCGTCCCAGTCCCATGTTGGGGACGGAAGTCTGATTGTCAGGCTCCTAGTAGGTGATGTTCTTCCAAGTACTTCTGTATCTGTACGTATGCGACCTTATCCAGAATTTTTAGAAGAAATTGTACAGTCCTGATAGGTCTATGGTTTGTGGGCATGGTTGGGTCAAGTGAAGGTTTTTTTAGTAGTGCGAGTACCCAGTATTGTTTTAAATTAGTGGGGATAGTGCCGGTGGAGAAGGAGGCATTGATTAACTTTGTGATGAAAGGGGAGAGGTCTCGGGCAGCATCCTTGATAAGCTGTGCAGGGCACAGATCTCCCTGACAGTTGGAGGGTTTCAGAGATAAGATAATTTTTTCTGCCTCGAGTGTGGTGACTTTGGAGAAGTTAAAGCGGGTGATTCCGATTATAGTTGGGTTCTCTGTAGGTTTGGCTGGGAGGGGGTCATTCAGAGAGGCTTTTTTGCAGGAGATTTTGTTTTGTAGGGTAGCAATCTTGTTTGCTAGGGCGTTTTGGATCTCTGAACACCACTTTTTATCTTTAGTACAGGTGTCGAGTGGTGCTGACAGGGTCTCTAATTCTTTGAGGATGAGGAAAACTTCCTTCATATTTGATTTGGCTTGGGAAATACGGGAGTCGAAGGAGGTACATTTTGCTAGACAAATTTCTTTTTTATAGAGGGCTGCGAGTGTGGTAAGTTTGGGTTTATTAGCTGCTGAAGGGAATTTTTTCCAAGTGGCATCCAGGTTTCTTTTTTGCTGCCTTAAGTTTTTGAGGAATGGTGTGTACCATTTGTTCAGATGCATTTTAGGCTTACTTGATCTGAGCTTTAGGGGGGCGATAAGGTCCAGCGAGGTGGACATACTTTTATTATATTCTTCGACCAAAGTCTCGAAGTATTCAGGATCAGCAGAGTCCTAGACGACCAAGCGGACTGCCGAGGGTTCGGTATCAGGAAAGCTGAAAGACAGAAGTCCTCAGGCACATGGAGCCAGAATCACGGCAAGAATTACACCACTTGCACTTGCTGGGGGAAAACGCTAAGCACTGGGTGTGGCCCGGGGTGGGTTTTTTATAGCCCTCAGCTGCACCTTTCCACTAGACCACCAAGGATACTGGCAATATGAGCTGCTTGGGGGCCATCTTGGTTACTGAGTAGTGTCCTAACTTGGTGGCCATCTTGGCAGGGGCTATCAATGTTTGCAAATAGGCGCCCACGCCAGCCAGCAATCCTCATTGTCCATTGCTTACCATTGTTGCCAACTCGTCCCTGAAGGTTGTGTGAATGAGTGCCTGCTATTCTGCTAAGGACCATGACAGCCAGCTGGGCATTGCACATTTACCAGTCCGAACCCGGCCAGTTAAACTCCTCTTAATCGCCCTTTCCAAACTCTGATCTGCTGCACCTCATTTCCCCACACATGCAGGCTTTTGAGGGATGAGAGTGTCCCCCTCCCACCCAATCTTGTTGATCGTCCAATCCAGGGCAGTTTAGGAGCACTGCTTCCCCATGCGGGTACACCGAATGAATGAGCAAACATGTTTCCTAATGAACATGGCAGTGGGTGACTTCCCTGGGTTTACTATGGGGGCGGGAGGTGGCGGGCAGACATAGCATGAACCGCACCATGAACTTAAAAAGCAGGAGAAAATGGGTCTGTGATAACTCAACACCTTTGGGAGAGGTTTGTATTTGGCCAGCAAATGCATATGTAAAGTAACACAGCATTTTGTTTATGAAGACCGACGTTTCCATATGGGAAAATAAAACTAAAATGGCATGGCCTCAGCGTGTCTTGTTTGTGTGACAAAATCCTACATACATATATAACATTATCGATTGCATTTGGAAAAACAATCCAGATTTAACTTTGCATTCTGGGACTTGTAGTCCAATGGTTTAATAGGCAGGCCAAGGACTAGAAGCCCATGAATATAAAGTATATAAAGTTAAAACCAGGATGGAATGGATAATGTTTGGCATCTATGTAGATAAACCAATGAAGGGGGCATGTGATCTGCAGATTATAGAGGCTCATACTTATTGCCCTCTGCACAGCAGAACAAATAAAGTAAACCAAAACCTAAATGCCCAGTTAAAACCTGTTAAAATGTGTCAGCCATTGGACTCCTCATCGTCCCCCACAACATATTGGGACCTACTTAATTTAAGAAATGTACTCTTACCATCATTTCTGTGCAAAGCAAACTTCTACTACTGCAGCAAGTACTGCGCCCTTCTCCCTCTGTTTATGGGTGAAGTTTGCACTACAGCTACATGTAGTGCCTATCATGTGTGGATTATACTTGTACTTGTTCTGTCTAGGCCCCTGGTGCTGCCCGTGCTGTACCGGATCTGTGCACGCTTCAGTGATGCTTGTCTTGTGCTGTGGTCCGGAGGTAGTGGAAACTGAACGGCGTTTGCTGATGGCCCCGTTCCCTTCATTAAGTTAGTAATGTTCTGATTAACATGCTCCACGTGTTCGGGAGATGCTCGCGCACTGTTGGGGTTTTCCTCTTGAATTCTGGGATCTGTAGTTCTGGATTTAGAACAGGGTGAAAAAGCAAAATGACCAGTCCAAGAATACAAAATACAAAGGGGGGGGGGGGGTACTACGTGATCTGCAACGTACCGTAGGGTATACTGGTAAATTAGATTAACTCCTATTATAAGGAGTGTCGAAACAGTTGGGTGGCAGTTTACATGTTTTTATTTACGTTCCCTTCCACCGTTACTTCTACTCCACTGCCTCTAAAACGTTCCCCTGTTCCTCATGTGTGTTTGGGCCCATCCTCACGTTCCTATCGCTAGCTGCACTGGTTTACTGCACTGGCAATCCTTATGCTGTTTGGGATTGTGCACCGATTACCCTCAAAATTAGCTGATTTGGGTCTATTGGGTTATCTGCACTTTCCAAAACCAAGGATAAGCTTGGTAATCTTCATTACTCCTAGTCATATTCTTCCTCGTTATGGTACTTATTGAATGAGATCCTACTTCTGACAGAACACCTTTTCTTTTCTATAGCCCCTCTCTATCACAGGCCAGGTTATAAAGCACCTGACATGTTATATAATCCTCTAGCCTATACCAAAGGAGCCAGGGCGATCTTGCCACTAGGGAAGGAAAGGAGAGCAGTGTGTTGGTATTATGACGAGGAAGACTAGAAGTAATGAAGATTAACGTAAGTAATCAGAGCATTACCACTGTCCCTCTTCCTCATCAGAGTACTTACTGAAGGGATCCACAGATTGGACATGCATATATACTTGCACCAAAAAGGAGTTACCTCCCACTGGCACAGTGGAAGCACTGGCTATTCCATGGTGAATCTCATATACAACCCACCCTTTGACCCCCAAGGAAAAAAAAGGGGGAAGAAAGGGGAGTGTGGAGTACATCTGTCACAGTAACCAACTGCAGAGGGCCAAAAAGGCAGGCTCTATAGATGCATGTATCCACTCAGCTCTGCAGGACTATGTTAGGTCTGCCAAGGGCCCTTGCAGACCACACACAGGCACTGCCAGAGAATCACAGAACTCTGAGGGGATAAAGGCATTCCCAGGGCAACTTCTAACTTGAGTCCCTGCAAGCAACCATAGCAAGACAGGGGCACACTGCTCCCATTTGCATGAAACGGCAACAACTGTAACTCTATGATCTGCATCTGGGACACCTTATCCAATATTACCCCATCAGCTACTGGCATGCGCTAGTCAGAGTGTGGGTCTGACCAACTGTTGAAAAGGGGGAACTAAGGAACTGCAAAAAGGCTGCTAGGGTCCTGGGCTGTTGCCTGAGCACCTGGACAGGACCCCTCAGGGGCTAGGGTGACTGACCCTTACTCCCCCTTAGCCCTCCCCACAAAAGGGAGCAATGGTCATCAAGGAGAGTAAACCCCCTAAACAAGGGGGCTGTGACAAAGACCTCCTACGCAGAGACCAATGCTTCAAAAATAACCAACAAGTAATCCTGTCCTCCAGCCTGCACCCCTATAGAGGCATATGAGGTGGGCAAAAGAAGCAGATACCTAAAGTGAGAAGAACCAGATTCAGACCCACATCCAGAACTTCTAACATGTCACCCAAGCAGATCCTACTCGCTACCACAGAACCCAAAAGATCCAAGGTTTGGAGAAAAAAGATGGCCTAGCAGGGGTCGACTGGCCTTTAGAGAACTCTGGAACTCTGCACCCTGGGCCTCGTTTGTGCTATATTTCCAAATGTTCTCGTAGGAGAAGGGTTGGGCTTGCTGAAAATGTGTAATATGGGGCCACATTGAACACTTTGTTCAGGGCCTCTTTTGGTTCCCTGTCCACCCCTGACTGTGTACTGACAAATGTTTTAAAAAGCTGCCTCTGTCCAACACATAATGTACTCCCTCTACTACTTGCTACTGCCATTACAGAGCTTTAATATTGCTGCATAAAGATAAAATAGTGAGAGCGCATGATTCAGCCCTGCCTGGGGCACTGGTAAACTGAGCTTTCATCTGTGGTGTACGTCATACCCGCTCATGCTCAGCTCACCATCTCGGTTCCCTACCATGGAACTGCCACTCAGCGTTCCAAAGTATGGCAGTTGGCCATGGCAACCAGGCATTTCTACATCATGTCCACCAGCATGGGATATTCATGGTGTCCACACCGCGTGCATTAGGGGACAGGTGCTGCTTTGCTCAGACAGGGATGGCGCCATCTTTTCTGCCCCATGGATTGGGTGGGGCAGCATTCTGACTGTATCGTCTGTGTGGTCCCCAGGAGCTTTTCGCAGCTGGAAAACTCCTCATCTGATGCACAGATCTACACACAGGAGCCTGTAAAAATAAATCTCTGTTCAGCCCATGTGGGTCAAGAAAGGAAGCCCACTCTGGAGCTTACCAGAAACGCATGCACTCGCTCTGCCGACTCGATTACATGTTTATTAAAGAAAGAAAGCTTGTTAGTAAGTTTCATGGGGATTAAGGAGCCTCCATGCAACTATGGATGTATGCATAACATAATGTAAAAAAACACAGTTAAATCTAGCAAAAACAGGTTATTTTTTCCACCATGCTATGCAAAAAGTGTAAAATGCGAAGTTTGCAACAGCTTCCTCGGGAATCCTCCTGCTTTTTGGCCTTGATAATAACAGAAAGGTCCATAGGAATCAGAATGCTTAAAATCAGCATGAAAATGTCAATGTGGCCTTAAAGTATGTGGAGGTGCACGTTGGTGGCAAGCTAACATATTCCCCCTTACCCGCGTTCTTTCTTGTTTCTGGAAACCCCTGTCGTGCACTCCTAAAACCCCTAAAATAAATGCAGGTAAGAAGCCTCTGCTAGCATCAGGGCAATATGTGAGTACATCTGTGTACTGTGAATGTTTGCACTCCCATTGCTGAACCTATCAAAGCGAAGGTCTTGAACTGCAGAAGTAAGCACCACAAAACCGTATCACCCACAGCTGGTAGTTCTTGTGGTAAATCGAATCTATGAAGGTATTGCATGGTTCAAAACGGGTGTTAAAACATAATCATCAACTGCAAACTTCCACGGGAGCTTGCATTAATGAAAACTCTGGGCCACAGATGGTCCAATTAATGAGGCTGTGAACTTTAATTAGCAAACTGTGCTGCTGACTAAGCAAACTGTGTTGAAATATGCACTTAGTTATGTAGGCCAGACTATTTTTACATCTGCGTCTTTAGGCAACGCCCATTTAGTGTTAGGCCATGACCATCATGCAAGCCACACACCCCCTCCATTTCTTACCCAACTTAAACTACTGGCACTGACCTAGGGTGTCCGTAAGAGCCTGGTGGTCTACTGTGTCGAAAGAGACCGAGAGGTTGAGTTGAACCAGGAGGCAGGGGTGCCTGTCAACAAGGATGTTGAAGGCGTCGTCGACCACCTGTATGGTTGCTCTCTCTGTGCTGCATCTGAATTTGAATCCGGATTGGTAAGTTTGGAGGAGATTGTTGGTGTCGATGTTTTGCTGCAGTTGTGCGGCTCCCGCATTCTCAATGATCTTCCATAGAAATGGAAGGTGGGTGATGGGTCTATATTACCTAGGTTATCGGCATTACGAGAGAAGTGGAAGAAATAGGAGAAACAACAAACTGAAGAAGTGCAGCTCGGTTGATGTGCAAGGTAGGAGCTCAGAAACAGAGCTCTGGAGGCATGACCCCATCCGAGTTACAGTTGGGGGAGCCGAAAGGCGAACAACGGGACTGGCGTCCAGTTTGCCACTTTCTTTGACCAAAGCCTGTCACCACTTTTACAGATCCGACACATCCCGACAGAGCGAGCAGTTGCTCCCCAGGGTCCCAAGATACCGGCATCTGACCGCAGGCGGCTCTCACAAGGAAAGAGAGAATCCGAGGTAGAGAATAACTGAGGTGATGTACCTTCAAGGAGAGTGGTGCCCACCTCACATAGCGTGTGCTTTTGCTGATAGACTGCATGGGAAGCCCGGAGAACAGGCGTTTCCTTCACTGGTGCCGGCATACCAAACTGGGGAAAGAATCGGCAGAGTCCCATGACACAGCCACGACCCATCGAACAGCTGAGAAGTGAGTCAGGCTCGGGCACTGCACATGAAGGTAGTGCATGGGACAAAGTGGAATCCAATATTGAAAAGGGTTGGTAACAAGGTGGAGGGAGGTACAAAATAACCTCTAATGAAGATTGGAGCCTAAAGTAAAATCACCCCCACATCCTCAAAGAAACCACAGAAGTGACTTTTGAATTGAGACACCAAGGGTAGACATAGGTGGGCAGGAGCGTAAACCCACTATACTATAAAGGGAAAACTAATATAAATAGGCAGAGTTACTGCCCAGCTGCCTATGAGAAAAATATACCTAAACAAATTGTACTCTTCCTCGTCGCAGTCATTCTTGGAAGTAAAATTGGCCGTACTTGGTGGGAGAGAAAACCAAGTCTCCCAGAGACATCAAGACGCTATTTCAGCAATTCTCTCACTCTGGGAAATTAACGGGAAAGACCAGGGCTGAGTATTATCCTCTTAGTATTTTTGGACCCAGTTTAGGGGAAAGAAAGTCAGTTCCCCAGGAGTAGGTGGACTTGAATTTTAATAAAACCTTACTTTGAGATGTGTGGAATATTATTTTGGAACACTTAGGATTTTGCTGTTCATTGGAACTTTCTGCACTGGAATTGAGGAAGGCTGCAAGAGAGCAGCCAAAAGACATTTATTTTTCCATTGTAGTATGTTTTTGTAGTATTTAGAGTCAGAGGGTCAGAATAGGTTTTGCACGCAGGACAGTGAATATTAATTTGCACATCTTGACCATGACTGTCTCATTAGTTTGTTTTGTTGAGGCAGGGAAACCCCTCATAGAGTTAGTACTATTGACATTTTTTTCCAATCCTTTTATTTGTCTAAAAGTATATGGACAGCCAAACAACCTTGTGTCTGTCTCCTTAATTCTGAACCCTCACAATATTCTCTTCAAATAAGTCTCACTCATGGTTTAACTAGCTATAGTGCTGCTTGCTGTATATTTATTTATTTATTTATTTATTTATTTATTTATATAGCGCACAGACAGCCCAGGGGCATTGTGGCGCTGTTACTTGCAGGAACTTAGTTACAGGGGGTACAGGATTGGTAGCAGTCGTTGGCACATTATGATTGCTACAAAGAGATTAGTCATTACAGCTCATGCATCTTTGGTTATTACATTACAGACAGTTTATTGGCAAACATGGTGCTGCGAGAGACCTTATGTGAAGAGGATGGTTTTCATAGCTTTCCGGAAGGCAATGAGGGAGGGCTCACCTCGGATTGTGGGAGGTAGGGCATTTCAGTGTGATGGTGTGAGATAAGGGAAGCTGGATCCTCCAGCTCTGGCTCTTTTTACTAGTGGCACACAGAGCATGTTGGTATATGGTGACCTGGTTGGCCTTGTGGAGGAGACGGGGTGGATTCTTTGTGAGAGGTAGACGTGGATACACTTGTGGGTCAGTGTCAGAGCTTTGAAGATGATTCTTTCCCTTATTGGTAGCCAGTGGGCTGGTTTTCCGGCCTCAGAAATTTGTTCTCTTTTCGTGATACCTTGGGCAGAGCGGAGGGCATTGTTCTGTATGATTTGTAGCCTTCCCAGGTTTTTGTTGGAAGTTCCTAGGAAGAGTACATTGCAGTAATCTAGCCTGGAGTCGGTGATTGCTCTGGCTATGTTTGTGCAATTCTCTTTGGAGAGGAAGGGCCTGACTGCGTTGATCAGTTTGACGTGGTACGCAGCTGAGGAGGCAATTGCGTTGACTTGTCTGTCCATGGAGATGTTGGAATCCAAGTAGACACCAAGAGTTTTGACTGAGTCTGAGACAGGTATTTTAATGGAGTCAATGGTGAAATGTCTGAATTGGGAGTCTAGATTTTTTAGCGTGTCGGGGGAGCCTACCAGTAGGAGTTTGGTCTTGTCGGAGTTGAGGCATAGTCCATTGTCTGCCATCCAGGCTTGGATGGTGTTGTAGAGGTTGTTGAGGGTCAGTGAGTCAGTGTCATAGTTGCCAGTGAGGGTGAGGAGGATCTGGGTATCGTCAGCGTAGTTGGTGTAGGAGATGCCCATGGCGTTGAGGATGAGGAAGAGGGGTCGTGTGAAGATGTTGTAGAGAGTGGGCGAGAGGCAGGAGCCTTGGTGCACACCACAGAGGATGATGGTGGGTGAGGCGGAGGCTAAGTCAGAGAATACTTGCATGGTTCTGTCTTGTAGGAAGGACGTGATCCATGCTGTGGCCTCAGGGGAGAATTTAGCGGTGGCAGAGAGGTGGTGGCATAGGACGTCATGGTCTACGAGGTCGAAGGCCACTGATAGGTCGAGAAGTAGGAGAAGTGCTGGTTTGCCCATGTCTCTGGCGTCGTCCATCTGGTTTTTCAAGTCAAGTAGTGCGGTTTCAGTCCCGTGTTTGGGACGGAAGCCAGATTGTCAGAGACCTAGGAGTTTATTCTCTTCAATGAAATGCTGAACCTGCAGATAGGCTGCTTTGTCCAGTATTTTGAGAAGGAATGGGACAGTGGTGATGGGTCTATAGTTGTTAGGGGAGGTGGGATCAACAGTTGTTTTTTTTAATAGAGGGCGGACCCAGGCTTCCTTGAGGGAGACAGGGACTTTCCCCGTGGCAAAGGAAGCATTGACAAAGGCTGTCAGGAAAGGAGCTAGTGCTTCAGTACAGTCCTTGATGAGGGTAGCTGGGCATTCATCACCTTTACAGTTAGAGGGTTTGATATTCCTCATTATGTTGATGATGTCTTTTTGCTGTATGGGTTTGAAAGAGAAAGGTTGGGGGGGTCGGAGGCTGGCGGGGGGACAGGGATGTGTGTGTTAGGCATGGCTTGTTTAGTGGCTAATATTTTCTTTTGGAGGAGGTTCAGTTTGGCTTGCATAGCAGTTTGTATTTCGTTGCACCAGTCTTTGTCTTTGGTGAAAATCTGTGGGGCGGGAGTGGGCATCTCTAGCTCCCTGAAGATAGCAAAGATTTCTTTAGTGCTAGATTGGGCCTCCGAGATTCTGGATTCGAAGGATTTAGCCTTTGCTTGGGTGATTACGTTTTTGTATTTGGTAGAGAGGGCTTTGAAGATCATCTTATCTTTGTCCGAGTGGGATGTTTGCCATTGTGTGAGTGCAACCTTTTTCTCGTTGCGGAGTGTGAGAAGGGCTGGGGTGAACCAGGAGTTGGAGTGGGTGGTGGGTTTGGATTTGCGAGGTTTCAGTGGGGCAATGGAGTTGATGGCTCCTTTGATGGCACTGTCATATGCCTTTGCAAGTATTTCTGGGTCTGTGGAGAAAGGAGGTCTGAAGGCTGGGCCTTGGAGGAAAGGCAGTAGCCTTTCCTTCGTGAGCTGACGGGAGCTTCTTGCAAGGCAGGGTGGCAAGGGTTGGGGTGCCGGGGTGGAGGGGCTGGTGGTGGGGATGCTGAAGGTGATGATATGGTGGTCAGACCACGGGGTGGGTGTTTTACCAGTGATGGTGAGTGGACAGTTGTGCTGTGCAATCCAGTCGAGAGTTTGTCCCTGGGTGTGGGTAGGGCTGAAGATGGTGTTTTTGTAGCCTAGTGCCTTGAGGGCTGAGTCAAGGGATTAAGCTGCTGAGTCTTTGCAGTCAAGGAGGCCTAGGTTGACGTCCCCAAGGAGAACGGCTTTAGAGTTCTTTTTAAGGTTGTCTGAAAGGAGGTGGATGAGAGAGGCTTGAAAGTCACCTATTGGGCCTGGAGGGCGATAGACAATGTGAACAGCAATGGTACAGTGGGGAGAAAGGTTGATTTTGACTTGGAGGTAGTCACTGTTGTTGTGCAGGGATTTCTCTATCTTTCTAATGGAGAGAGAATCTCTGGCAATGATTGCTACACCTCCACCTTTAGAGAGGCGATCTTGTCTCGTGATGGAGTAGGCCGGAGGGAGTGCAAGGGAGAGTGCAGGACCGGAGGCTTCATGTAGCCAGGTTTCTGAGATCATGAGCAGATCAAGATCATGGGAGATTATGAGGTCATGGATGTCCAGAGTGTGAGCATTAACGGACCTGGCATTGATCATGGCGCATTTGAGATGGGGTTGTGTAACAGCTAGAGGGGGGGGGGAGGGGAGAGAGGGAGAGGTGGTGGACCCACATGGAATAGCAATTGGCACAGTAGCATTCAAAATGGTGGTAGAAGATTTCCCTAACACAGATTTTGCATTGGGGGCACATTTTCAGTGGTGGTGGGCACACATGTAGTAGCGATTGGCACATTAGCATTCAAAATGGTGGTAGAAGATTTGCCTAACACATCTTTTGCATTGGGGGCCACATTTTCAGTGGTGATGGACACACATGGAGTAGCAATTCGCACAGTAGCATTCAAAATAGTGGTAGAAGAATTGCACATCACAGATCTTACACTGGGGGGGCTCATTTTCAGTGGTGGTGGACACACATGGAGCAATTGGCACAGTAGCATTCAAAATAGTGGTAGAAGAATTGCACATCACAGATTTTATACTGGGGGCTCATTTTTAGTGGTGGTAGGCACATGTGAAGTAGCATTTGGCACAGTAGCATTCAAAATAGTGGTAGAAGAATTGCACATCACAGATTTTACACGGGGGGGCTCATTTTTAGTGATGGTGGACACACATGGAGTAGCAATTGGCACAGTAGCATTCAAAATAGTGGTAGAAGAATTTCACATCACAGATTTTACACTGGGGGGCTAATTTTTAGTGGTGGTGGGCACACGTGAAGTAGCATTTGGCATAGTAGCATTCAAAATAGTGGTAGAAGAATTGCACATCACAGATTTTACACTGGGGGGGCTCATTCTCAGTGGTGGTGGGCGGCTGTAGAGTCATATTCAGTATGGAAGCAGTAGACTTGTAAGTGGGGTCAAAAACTTCATTGGCCGCTATATTGGCAGTCCTTGTATTGGCTGTGGGTTTAGAGGTTGGGCAGAGGATTCTGGCCTTATTGGAAAATAAAGCGGGTTGCACGGTACGTGAGCATAGCCTGGTATTACGGGTGCTTGTGGGGATGGGCTGTGATATGACGGTGGCTTGCAGAGTACGGGCACGTAGTCTAAAGCGCCTTGTGGTAGGGCATTGATTAGTAGGTAGATCGCAGTGGGTGTGCTTCTTACCTTCCGGGTGCAGCATAGGTTTGGGGCAGACGGTAGACGAGCAGCCAAGAGCTGCAAAAAGCACCGGAGGCCTTTCCTGACAGACTTCCCAGCTCGGCTTTGCCTCTCGGTTCTCTCCCCCTCCATATGAAGCAGAAGGGGAGGGACGGGCTGGGGGATCCGGCGAATCGGGGCACAGGCCCGCAAAGGAGATGTTGATTGCACTTTTAGTTGTTAGTGTATCCATGGAAACGGGGGCCATTTTGTCTGGCCTCGATGGTGCTTCAGCACACATGGCTGGAGCTGCAGACAAAGAGGAACACGTGGATGTTTCGAAGAGAAGATGCACAGCTGATTTAGCCCTCAGCTGATCGGTGATGCTTCGTGCTCGCAGCTGAGCTGCAAAGAGCACCGGAGGCCTTTCCTGACGGCCTCCCCAGCTCGGCTTTGCCTCTCGGTTCTCTCCCCCTCCATATGAAGCAGGAGGGGAGGGGCGGGCTGGGGGAGCCGGCGATTCAGCGCACGGGCCTGCAAAGGAGATGTTGCTTGCACTTTTAGTTGTTAGTACATCCATGGTAATGACAGTTTAGTCTTACTAAAGATAAGCGTACCCGCGGGAAGAAATGCAACTGTAGTCAAACACACTTAGCACATGAATTCACACAAGAAAATTGGGGATAAAAAATCATAGGCATTACTTTTGTCACGGCAGATAGAATCAGAGGGCACCTTGTAACAAGTAGATAAAAGTCAACAGGCCTGCACCAGTGTCAAATATAACAGGGGTCCTGTTGCCGAGGATCACACGGTTAGTACAGTTCACGATTCGAGATTGGCAGGAGTACTTAGATATTGTCACGATGGGAGGCAAAAGTTATTAGAGGGAAGGAAGAAAAGGACAAGCCTTTGGTGAGGAAGAAGGGTTCACTCCAATTCCTCGAAGTCAGACGCAGTACCTTATTCATTTAAGAAAGCTGGTGCCACGACAGTTGTTCCTGGTAGTTCCTGCAGACTCACCGTTCCTGGAGCTTCAGTCGTGGAGACAAGAAGGAGGATGTCTGGCAAGATCTGCACTACCCAGGGATGAGGCCAGCAGCAGCGCAACGACTGTGAATAAAAGGTGCACTCCTTTAAAACAGGAGAGGCTCTTCATATGGCTATCCGGACCACTACAGCAGCGTGCAGTGATTTCGACCACGAAGAGGATCCTCTGGCTGTGGAAGATGAGCTGGTTGACCCCACCAGGCTCAAGGGAAGAAGACTCCGGACTGGATCTTCTCTGGTTGTTGAAGGGTAGATAGCTCAGGACTGCAGCAGGGCTTCAATGGGACTCGGGAGTTGCAGCAGCTGTTTTCTTCTCCGCTTCTCTTCGGTTCTTGCATTTCCAGTGGCGACTCTGACTTCCATCCCAAGAGTGCTGTATTTTATGCCAAAATCCCTCATTCACACAGCCTGGCTGTCAATCACTCAGCATGGGGGTTGTCCGGCCCGGACAACCACCTCAGCCAATCGACACAAAGTGCGACTTGGGTCTCCAAGAAGACCCTGTGCAGGGGGTGACTAAACCCCTCCCTCACATTCAGCCCACCTAGACACCCAGACGCCAAAGGAGGGCTTCTGGACAGAAGCCTGCTAAAGGTCGGCGAACAAAGAAGGCAAACCTGTTTTGGCGTGAAAAGTAAAACCCAAGAAGGACTTTAACAAAAAGAAATGGCGACTAAACCTGACTGGAGCAAAAACAAAAAGTATTTGGTCAAGCGGGTTTAAGTTCCAGGCTAATACAGTAGCCTAAAACAGTACCACGTTTATATAGTATAATCACGGTAGAAACGTTAGGGTAGATACCATTGCCACCAGCCAAGTCTAAATGTTAAGAGGGCAAAACAAAGCCCAGAGAGACACAGACAAAAAGGGGTAGGAATTAACCCTTTCCAATACTCCATGTAAGATGAGGTGTACTGGGTCTGTAGTTTAAAGTGACTATGTAAAGTTAATGGCAACTTTTCCTGTTTCTGGGGGACATTAGCCAGCCCCAGAAAAATGGAGTCAGTGGGAAGTCTCAAAGACAACCATGTGTCACTGCACTGAAGGTGCTGTGTAACACACACAAAAGTGGGGCTCCTGGAGTGGTGTGGCTCTAGAGCCCAAGAGCACACAAAAAGTAGAAATACATGTGGCAAACACATGTAAGAGTGGGAAAAAGGCTCCCGCTCTTACCAGGTGGAAAAAATAAACCCCTGAAATCCAGCAAAGCTGCTGAGGGACAAAGTCATTCATTTTTACGCTGACTAATATCAATACAACTTGAAAATCATAGGGCCTCATTACAAGGTTGGCGGTCCGGTAATAACGACACCGGTAAGGCAATACCAGCTTCGCTTACCGGACCGGGCCATCACAACCTGCTATGCCGGTCCTACCAGCATCGACAGGGACCCGCTGTGACCGTGCACCACCGTACCAGACTGTGCGCAGACACGCGCCGCCTTGCCAGTAACACCGGCATGCCGCAAGGAAGAGGACATTACGAGTCGCACAGACATGCACTTACCGGCATCCAGATCCCGGTAAGAAGGGCCACGATGATGCTGTTAACACCGGCATCGCAGGACAGGCGTTAATGGCAATCTGCTGTGCTCAGACCTGCCACAGGTGCACACAATCAGCACAGGTATAGGCAATGGAGTCTGGCCCAGGACAAAAAGAGCACACCCACACACCACATCCCTTCCAAGACCAAAATGATTCCAATAGCCGTTACCATACAGGGGCTGGAGGATATGCCTGCACTGCTACTCATTGAGCAGGCAGTACACCAGGGACTGCATAGGAGACGCAGGAGGAGGAGGAGGGTGAGACTGGCCAAGCAAATACCACCAGAGCAGGCAGTGGTACCCCGTAGGCAGCTACCAATCCCTCGCATAAGGGCCAGTCCATTTGACTTAACCCCTTGTAAAGCTCACCTGATTCTCGCAGAGGCGCCGGTCTTGACTGGGCGACTACCGTATCTTCAAAGGTGATGTGTAGCACCTGGTTGGCTCTTTGGGCTGGACCTCTGTGCACTGTATGCCTGGCGTGTAGAGTAAGATGTCTGCAGATAGAAAATATGGGGTTAATGAACTGGGGTTATTGGGGTGTCCCTATCTCTTTCCTCTTCTCCTCTCCTGTAGACCCCCCAAAGGTTAACGCTCTCACCTTAGGTAAGTGAATGCCGAGCTCTCCATCTGCCTCGGGGCAGGGTGCTGTAACCAGTTTCTTCACTGGATAGGTAGCGCAGGCCTCTTGACTTCAGAGGACTGCTGTCCGTCGTTTACTGCACGAACGGTAAGTTTCGAGTCATTCCAATGTCTTTAAAGTCTTTAGTAATGATGTCTCTTGTTTTGCAGGGTTCCGGCGATGGCGGATGACGGGCTGAAGTGAGTTGAAGATGGAGCCCGTGTGATGAATAGAAGCGCCTGGAAGCACGTAAGTAAGCGCTTGTTGCCTGCTTCACTATGCGCTCTAACTGTCTTTTTATTTTGCAGGTACGAGTTCGGAGCGGCTGCAGGGTGCCGGAATACCCACTGGATTAGATGTGGAAAGGAGTAATGGCACGTGAGTATTAAAGTTCCCCAATGTCTTTAAACGCACCTTGTTTTGTCTTTCAGATGCCGGAATGCAGTGTGAAGACCTCCGGAGCGCACGAAGAGTAGGTAAGCCTTTGCCTTTCAGATGCCGGAATGCTAACCTGTTCTTTCTTGTCTTTATAGGTGTTGCTGAAGACTGGATTCAGGATGGTAAGCCTTTGCCTTTCAGATGCCGGAATGCTAACCTGTTCTTTCTTGTCTTTATAGGTGTTGCTGAAGACTGGATTCAGGAAGGTAAGCCTTTTTCCTTAGGCCCTGGACCGGATGCAGAAGACACGATGAGCGTTCTGCTGCAGAGGTTGCAGAATAACGCAAAGCAAGATTCATCCACCGGGTGTGGTTTAAATAGCCTCCTGTAGTGCTTAGGTGTCTCCTTCCACAGCTACGCCTAAGTAAGAAAAGAGTTCCTGGTAAGAAAAGAGTTCCTGCCTTCCAGAAGAGTTCCAGTGTTCTGAATCTAGGGAGTGGCTCCAGCCCCACCCAACAGGAAAAGTAGTTCCAAACAGAAGAGGATCAGAGGCTCAACTGGCAGGCAAGTAAGCAGAATGGTCTGCTGAAGGTAAGTCCACCCAAGCATTATGAGCCCGGCACTTCCAGCGCTGGGACTGGGCATATTTATGAGCCTGGTGCCACTGGCGCCAGGACTGGGTCCAAAAGGTCACAATTGGGACTGGTTGGCACTCGGAACCTGGGTTATGGATCTGCTTCCAAGGGAGTTGGGAAAACCCTGACCTTTTGGAAGCAGAGATCATGACAGTACCCCCCCTCAAGGCCCCTCCCAAACCGGGCTTCTCCGGGGGTTTTGGCTTGTCAGGAAATGTTCGGTGAAATCTTTTGATTAGGCGAGGAGCGTGGACATATTCAGCAGGTTCCCAGGATCTCTCTTGGGGGCCGTAGCCTTTCCAGTCAATTAGGTAGAATAGTTTAGATTTGGAGATCTTGGAGTCCAGAATGGTTTTGACTTCAAACTCGAGTTCTCCATCCACTAGGATAGGTTTTGGAGATTTGGTTAGTCGGGTTTGAGGTTGCACGGGTTTTAATAGAGAGACGTGGAAGACCGGATGTATCTTCATGTGCGGGGGCAAGTCCAACTTGACCGCTACTGGGTTTACTATGGTAGTGATGGAATAGGGACCAAGGTATCTTGGGTTGAATGTGCGTGGCCCTTTTAGAGATAGATATTTGGTGGATAACCAGACTTGATCCCCTACTTGATAGTGAGGGGCTTCCTTCCGATGTTGATCTGCTCCTTTCTTGTATTGTTCTTTAGCCCTTTGAAGGTGAGAAACAGCTTCCTTAAAGGCGTGGGTGATTGTAGAATGCAGGTAGTCTACTGCTGGTGTTTCAAGATCTTGGAGGGGATCCAACTCTGAGGTTCGAGGGTGACTGCCGTACAAAAGAAAAAACGGGGTTTTCCCAGTTCCCGAATGGACAGAGTTATTGTAGGCATACTCGGCTATCCAAAGGATATCTTTCCAAGTTTTTTCAGTTTGTTGCAGCATGCAGCGTAAATACTGTTCCAGAGTTTGATTGGTCCTCTCCGTTTGTCCGTCGGTCTGAGGGTGGTGACTGGTCGATAGTCTCACATCAATTTGAGCCGACCGACAGCAACTTCGCCAAAAATGAGAAATAAATTGACTACCTCGATCCGAAATTAGAACCGAAGGAAAACCGTGCAGTCGGACGATGTTTTCAAGAAATTCTCGGGCCAGAGTTGCTGCTGTTGGCAAGCCTTTGAGCGGAATGAAATGCGCCATCTTGGAGAATAAGTCCACGATTACTAGAATCGTATTGTATCCGGAGCATGGAGGTAGATCGGTGATGAAGTCCATAGAAAGCGTATGCCAAGGGCGAGGTGGGATGTCAATAGGGCGTAAGAGGCCTGCTGGTCTTTCCTTTTGACTCTTGTTTTGGGCGCATACTCCACAGGACATTATAAAGTCTCTGATATCTTTTTTCCAAGACGGCCACCAGAAGTAGCGCTTGATCTTTTCTGAGGTCTTGGCTATACCGGGATGACCTTCCATTAAAGAGTCGTGATAACAAGAGATTACTTTTTTCTGTAAATCTGTGCTGGGTAGGTATAATCGTTCTTGGAAATACAATAAGTTGTCCTTTACTGCAAAGTCCTTTCCCTGCAGATGCCAATTCTGTATGACTGCTGGAGTTACAAGTTGCCTGGCTTTATCCTTAACTTCCTCTATGGATTCTGTGGCGATTACACCCAGGATTCTTTGTTCGGGAATGATTGGTACAGGTTTAGGGTTGACCAAGTGTTCTTCCACTCCCATCCGAGAAAGGGCATCAGCTTTACCGTTCTTTGTACCAGGTCGATAGGTAATTATGAAGTCAAACTCGGCAAAGAATAATGCCCAACGGAGTTGTCTAGAGGATTGGGCTTTTGCGGTCTTCAAATATTGCAGGTTTCGGTGATCCGTAATCACAGTAACGGTGTGTCGGGCCCCCAGCAGATAATGCCGCCAAGCCTTAAAGGCAGACTTGATAGCCAGAAGTTCCTTGTCAGTAATCGTGTAATTGATTTCAGGAGGCGAGAATTTGCGGGACCAAAATGCCACGGGATGCAACTGATTGGTTACCGGGTCCTTTTGTGATAGAACTGCCCCCATGGCAAGGCTTGAAGCATCAGTTTCCACGATGTGGGGGAGTTCGGGGCGAGGGTGTTTTAAGATTGGTGCAGAGATAAATTTAGTCTTCAAATCCTGGAAAGCTTGTTCCGCCTCGGTAGACCATTCAAAACGTTTGTTTTTCTTTAACAAGGCAGTGATGGGCTGGACTATTCGAGAGAATTCGGGGATAAACCTGCGGTAAAAGTTAGCGAAGCCTAACATGCTTTGCACACCTTTTACAGAGGATGGTGATGGCCATTTGAGAACTGCATCGACCTTCTTTGAATCCATACGCACTCCGCCAGGTGATAATATGAATCCCAAGAATTCAACTTCAGTCACGTCGAAAACACATTTTTCCAATTTAGCGAAAAGTTTGTGTTGACGCAATCTTTCGAGGACCATTTTCACGTGTTTCCGATGTTCAGATTCCGATGAAGAATAAACGAGGATGTCGTCAATGTAAACAACAACACATACATCTATGAGCTCTCTGAGGACATCGTTCATAAAATATTGAAAGGCGGCCGGGGCATTACAAAGTCCGAAGGGCATGACCTGATATTCAAATAGCCCATACTTGGTGCGGAAGGCCGTCTTCCATTCATCGCCCTCTTTTACTCGTACCAAGTGGTAAGCTCCTCTAAGATCCAGCTTTGTATATATGCATGCTTTTCTGACTTGGTCCAGGAGTTCAGGGATCAAAGGTAACGGATATCTATTCTTAACGGTGATCTGGTTCAGGGAGCGATAATCGATACAAGTTCTAAGGTCTCCTTCCTTTTTTGGAACGAAGAACAAAGCTGAAGAAGCAGGGGACTTGGAAGGACGAATAAACCCATTTGCCAGGTATTGATCCAGGTATTGTCGAAGGTGAAGGTTCTCAGGCTCGGTGAGGGCATAAATTCTACTACAAGGAGGAGTAGATCCAGGTATCAGGTCTATCTGGCAGTCATAAGACCTATGAGGAGGTAGAGAGTTAGCCTGATCCTTCCGGAAAACATCTTGGTATTCTAGGTATTCGGGAGGTAACTGGGGAGTCTCTGAAGAAATTGCGGCCAGTGCAACACCAGGTGGAGGGTGACAAGTAGAGACACATTCTGGAAACTGGACCGTTCTTGCTTGCCAATCGATCAGAGGATTGTGTTTCTCTAACCAAGGTATTCCTAGAATAATCTGAAACTGAGGGGCCTTGATCACATCGAACACGATCTTCTCATGGTGTCCATCTTGACTTACTAGCGTCACCTCTTGAGTGGTATGCGTTACTGGCCCGGAGGCTATCTCCGTACCATCCACCGTAGTAATGACGTCCTTTACAGCCTTGGGACAAAGAGTTAGATTCATCCTCAAAACCATTTCATGATCCACATAATTGCCGATGGCACCGCTGTCGACGTAAGCTTCAATTGCATGTAATTGATCCGGATTATCAGGGCTAATGAGGACCATAGGTATCACGAAATGCGAGGTCACGGAACTGGTTTTCACGCTCGGCAAGAGGACCTCTATTCTTGTCGGGCGAGGTCGTTTCCCTGCTCAGAGTTTGTAACTTTGGTAACTGCAGCTCCTACTGCCTTCTTGGCAGGTTTCACCGGACAGTCTCGAAGAAAGTGCCCTGAGTTTCCGCAATATAGGCATAATTGCAACTGTTTCCTCCTTTCCCGCTCCCTTTGTGTTAGAGGACCTTTCAGACCCCCTATTTGCATGGGTTCCCCGGAGTCTACTCCTTTGGAAGGAGTTGGCGGTTTGGAAAATACTCGAGCATCAAACTTGGAACGATCGGCCTTCCTGTTCTGCAGTCTGTGATCTATTTGAACGACCAAGTCTATATAATCCGAACAGTCTTGTGGGGGATTCACTACTTGGGCTAAAACGTCTTTGAGCTCTCCACGTAGACCTCTATAAAACAGCGTAATCCTTTTGTCCTCAGGCCATTGAGTTTCCACTATTAGTCTATTGAAAGATGCAATATAAGCCAAAAGGTCTTGATTACCCTGTCGCAACGAAAGAAGCTCATTGTCCAAGGCCTGCCCCTGTGAATGTCTTGCGAACAGTTTTTCCATACTAAGCTGAAAGGCTTGAAAATCATGGAGAACCGGATTATCTTGATTAACTAGAGGGATCGACCAGTCTGCCGCATTGCCACTAAGGTACGAAAGTACAAAAGCTACTTTTGCTTGATCAGTTGGAAAGGCTGCTGGCCGGCATAAGAAGTGCAACCGGTACTGATTGATAAATACTGCAAACCTCTTTGGGTCACCAGAAAATCGTTCGGGCGGAGCCAGAGGTACATTCCCAGGTAGGTTGATCTGCACTGGATTCATAGAGGATGTTGAAGGAAGATTTGCCCCTGATGCGGGTAACGGGGTCTGTCCGGCTTGTGACTGTAGCACTTGTCTAGCAAGATTGTCTGTTCTCTCCTTGGAAATAATTAGTTCCCTTCTTAGAGCATTCGTTTCCTGACGAGCTGCATGCACTTCTGCCCTTAGTTCCCCAAGTAACCGGGCTAGGGGGTCAGTATCCGAGGTTTCCATAGCGCCTGGGCGAGAGTTTTGCGGTAGGCTTTGCGTTCTGTAACGCTCACCTGATTCTCGCAGAGGCGCCGGTCTTGACTGGGCGACTACCGTATCTTCAAAGGTGATGTGTAGCACCTGGTTGGCTCTTTGGGCTGGACCTCTGTGCACTGTATGCCTGACGTGTAGAGTAAGATGTCTGCAGATAGAAAATATGGGGTTAATGAACTGGGGTTATTGGGGTGTCCCTATCTCTTTCCTCTTCTCCTCTCCTGTAGACCCCCCAAAGGTTAACGCTCTCACCTTAGGTAAGTGAATGCCGAGCTCTCCATCTGCCTCGGGGCAGGGTGCTGTAACCAGTTTCTTCACTGGATAGGTAGCGCAGGCCTCTTGACTTCAGAGGACTGCTGTCCGTCGTTTACTGCACGAACGGTAAGTTTCGAGTCATTCAAATGTCTTTAAAGTCTTTAGTAATGATGTCTCTTGTTTTGCAGGGTTCCGGCGATGGCGGATGACGGGCTGAAGTGAGTTGAAGATGGAGCCCGTGTGATGAATAGAAGCGCCTGGAAGCACGTAAGTAAGCGCTTGTTGCCTGCTTCACTATGCGCTCTAACTGTCTTTTTATTTTGCAGGTACGAGTTCGGAGCGGCTGCAGGGTGCCGGAATACCCACTGGATTAGATGTGGAAAGGAGTAATGGCACGTGAGTATTAAAGTTCCCCAATGTCTTTAAACGCACCTTGTTTTGTCTTTCAGATGCCGGAATGCAGTGTGAAGACCTCCGGAGCGCACGAAGAGTAGGTAAGCCTTTGCCTTTCAGATGCCGGAATGCTAACCTGTTCTTTCTTGTCTTTATAGGTGTTGCTGAAGACTGGATTCAGGATGGTAAGCCTTTGCCTTTCAGATGCCGGAATGCTAACCTGTTCTTTCTTGTCTTTATAGGTGTTGCTGAAGACTGGATTCAGGATGGTAAGCCTTTTTCCTTAGGCCCTGGACCGGATGCAGAAGACACGATGAGCGTTCTGCTGCAGAGGTTGCAGAATAACGCAAAGCAAGATTCATCCACCGGGTGTGGTTTAAATAGCCTCCTGTAGTGCTTAGGTGTCTCCTTCCACAGCCACGCCTAAGTAAGAAAAGAGTTCCTGGTAAGAAAAGAGTTCCTGCCTTCCAGAAGAGTTCCAGTGTTCTGAATCTAGGGAGTGGCTCCAGCCCCACCCAACAGGAAAAGTAGTTCCAAACAGAAGAGGATCAGAGGCTCAACTGGCAGGCAAGTAAGCAGCATGGTCTGCTGAAGGTAAGTCCACCCAAGCATTATGAGCCCGGCGCTTCCAGCGCTGGGACTGGGCATATTTATGAGCCTGGTGCCACTGGCGCCAGGACTGGGTCCAAAAGGTCCCAATTGGGACTGGTTGGCACTCGGAACCTGGGTTATGGATCTGCTTCCAAGGGAGTTGGGAAAACCCTGACCTTTTGGAAGCAGAGATCATGACACCCCTGCACAGATCCACACCCTGTACGGCCTGGACAGGGACACCATCACCACCATCGTGGATCTCTTACATGACGACCTGGTCAGCCTTATCAGCGTTCACACCACCATCCCACCACTGCTGAAGGTAGTGTATGTGCTCCACTTCCTGGCCACAGGCACCTACCTGCTCACAGTGGGGCAGCTGAATGGCATCTCGCAGCCATGTTTTTCTGGTGTGCTGAACCAGGTGCTGAATGCACTCCTAAAGCACGCAAGTGCCTACATATCCCTACCACAGACTGCACAGGAGGTGAATGACACCAAAATTGCATTCCATGCACTGGCAGACATGCCTAACTTCATTCGTGCCCTCGACTGCACCCATGTGGAGTTGGTAGTCTGGTATGCCGTGGAGATGGTGTATCACAATCAGAAGCAATACCACTCATATCAATGTCCAGATGGTGTGTAATGCAAGCAAGATGATAACACATTGCTGTGCCAGATACCCAGGAGCCACACATGATTTAATGTTGCTGCGGAACTCCACGATCCCCTGCTACATGGAATGACATGCTGCATGACGTGCCTGGCTGTTGGGTAAGTCTGACCACAGGGCCATGGTGATCATTTGTGGGTGGGGGGCACATGCATTTGCAACCTGTCTGCTTCCTGGGCCATGGGGTAGATTGGGGGGGAGGGTACCAGCATGCCAGTTGACACCCTGCATCAGTAAAGGGACAAATCCCTAAACTGGTGGACCATACCACCAATCACATCGTGCCATTGTCACATGGGTGAAGGTGTCGAGGGACATGTGCAAGGCGCCATCAAATCATTGAAAGCATGATGGTCAAATCCACCTGTATCATGTAGGACATCAGCCAAATGCATCATACAGTGCTCAACATGCATTTGGTATGATTGCCTGCCACACACCCCTCACATGTGAGTACAACATGGACCATCACACTTCATCTGGGTGAGTGGCGTGTCTCATGTCAAGGTCCCTTAGTAGTGTGCGTCACCCATGCTCCCACAATGGCTTGCCGAGAATACACAGGCCTGATATTTGTGGGCAATAGCTGACATTGGAAATGTATTGCATATGGACATGAACAATGTACAGGCAGTGCACCCATGGAATTTCATGAATACTCACAATCACAATTAATTTTCTTCCGTGCAGGTGACGCTGGCTATCCTCTGAAGCCGTAGCTCCTCAACCCTGTCAGGCATCCACTGAACTGGCACGAAGAGGACTACAATTGTGCACATACATGCACTCGTGTGGTGATAGAGCAGACCTTTGGCCTGTGAAGGCACAGTTTTGCTGCCTCAGCAGGTCGAGTGGGGGACTCATTTGTGGGCCCAAGAAGGTTGGCAAGATTGTATTTACATGTGCCCTTGCTGCACAACATGTGAATCCTGCGCAACGTA
Organism: Ambystoma mexicanum; assembly: GCF_040938575.1. Classification (NCBI taxonomy): domain Eukaryota; kingdom Metazoa; phylum Chordata; class Amphibia; order Caudata; family Ambystomatidae; genus Ambystoma; species Ambystoma mexicanum. The sequence continues at coordinate 582,225,857 of NC_090934.1, forward strand.
CTTCTGACACCTGACGTGGACCAGACACCACCGGTGAAGATGATGATGATGAAGATGCTGCACATCGGCCACGTCACGATGCACGAGGGATGTACTGTATGCCAAACATTAATAGCGCAATATTTATGATGCACTGGGTCACAGAAGCTGCCGGTAATGTGTGACATTAGGCACTGGGATTGGGGGACTCTGGGCACTGGTCACTGTTGAACAATAAATTGACAGACACTCAAGAAGCAATGTCCAGTCATGTACATTTTTTTCACACAACAGGTGTATTAATGCAATGGTACTGTGTACATGATTTAACCCTCCACCTGCATTACGCTACAGACTACTCACCCCCACCCTCCAACACCCCCACACACCCATGCCCCTTACCCCAACACACCCATGCACCCCACCCCCCAACACCCCCACACACCCATATCCCCCAGACCCCAACACCCCCACACACCCACACTCCTCAGCCCAATTGAGTTCAACAGGACTGCCACATTGCATGTCCCAGTGTCCCTGGCTATAGTCACCCCCTTTTGGATGGAGGGGTATGTGGTTCCGTCCGGCGCAGACTACGCAGGGACCTGCGCACAGGGCTCGTCTGCGTTGAGCTTGCAGGTGTAGTGCTCGTCGATGGTGCTTGTGGCTCAGCCGGGGCAGGACGTTGTTGCGCCATGTTGCCAGCCATACGGTTGACAGTCTGTGTCAAGGCTAAGATGCCCGCAGGTACCCGCCTAGCCACATGGTTCACTGCACGTATTATTACCTGTGTGTTCTCCGTTAGCCACGCTTGTGGTCTCCCCTTCGGCCAAGGGCTCTTTGACCATGTCATGCATGGCTTGCTGTCTGGCCTCTATTGAGCTCAGCCATCCCTCGATGTCCTGTATGGCTGTGCTCCCAGATGGTTGTACGGGAGGTGGTGATATACTCATCACGGGGCTAAAGCCATGTTCAGCCATCTCATACTCAGTGTTGTGGGCACCAGCCACATGTGCAGGGGGGCACTGTGGTGTATCCTGCACGCTTGGGTGGCCATCCCCCAACATGGTAGGTCCTGCAGTGTGTCCGTCTTCAGGCCCATCATCCTCCTCAGAGCTATGTTGTGCTGAGGCTGCCACCTCGCCCATGGAGCTTGTGGCTGTTGAATGTGTGCCCTCAACATCACTGACCACTGTGGTAGGGTCATCGTCAGCAGGAGGTGCCTGCTTAGGGATGGGGGAGGTTGTTTCCTCATTGGTGTGACCTTTCTGGCTGCTGCATCTTGTAGCAAGTGAGCCTTGATGGCAAATGTGTCTCCGGCATGGTGCTCCTGGGTGCCAGTTGCTGGTGCCTGCTCCTCCTGGTCTTGGGGGTGTGCACCCTGTTGGGCACTGGTGTGTAATTTTTGTGTCCCTGTCTTGTATGTTGCAGCCCTAGAGGTTGATGGCCTGGTCCTCACCCCGGCCCATGTGTGCAGGTGTCTTCCCTGATGATGTGGTGTGTTTGGCGTCGCTGTCTGGATCCGTGCCTGTGTGGGATGGAGAGGCAGGGCATCAGTCATGGGAGAACTTACATCCTGCATGCATCGACTTATGTACAATTTGGGTCATGTGCATCGCTGTGTGCATGTTTGAGGGGCAAACATGGTGCCTGCAGGATTGGGGGGAGAATTGTATTGACATCCTACTGGGACTGCCATGATGTCCATGTTGTCTCTTGGGTGGCCTAAAGGGGTGTTATGGCTTCTGTGCTGTAGCCATGGCTCAGGGGCTGTGGGCCATGTGCTGTTTGGTTGTGTATCAAGTGTGTATTTGGTTGTGGACGGCGTGCAGCATGCAATTTCATGGGATGGTGGGGATGCCAGCATCTCAACAGGGATGTGTGTGTATGCAGGCCCCCAGATAAGGTGCGTACTAGGCATTTTTACGCTTGGAAATCTTGTAAATACGACAGCTTTATTATTTTCCTAAGTTTAGAGCAGAGGGCAGTGCAAAGGTCAGGTTACTTGACAGAAACCAGAAGGCTTCTTTTGATTTTTATCTACATGAATGTAATTGCAGGCCATGAATAAAAGCCTCTGAAACAGAATGTATTTCTCTTAAGCCTTTCAAAAAATGAAACTGCACACTGTGATAAAAGGAATGGTTTATTTCCATTCAATTTCTGCTCATGTAGCAAACAAAAGCACTGTGCATATTTATTTTCCTAGCATTTTAGGATTGTAAATTAATAAAATGGAAAACTAAGTTGCAATTGAGAATTAATATTTTGTAACAAAAATTCCAGTGAAAGCAAACCAGTATTGCACAACTGTATTTTTCAGAATTCCTGTGCTGTGTGCATAATCATGCAGAGGCAGATCACTTTTACGCTTAGCATTTAATTTACACTCTAATTATAAGAACAGTGTGTAAAAGGATCACTATGCATGGTCTAGTTCACAGCCATTCAACATTGCAGTCCATGGGGACATTATTATAAATGGTCAGTGGCAGCAGATTCTTTGTTCAAGGGCGAGTGATTGTCATTATACCAATCACAGGTGTTGTTCTAGCCTCTCAAATCTTCAATCCTACAATTAAAACATCTAAAACCTGACTCTCCAGGAAGTGCAAGCGCTGTTCAAAAACAAACAAATGAAAGTTACATTTGTAATTGAAATAGAAACTCAGCAAAACCTGTCTCTGTGATAATCCAGATAGCTATTTAACTTTATGTAGTGCTTCATACATGGTTCGTCCAAAATCTAGGCACTGTGTTTATTATACCTCAGTCGATACTCAGTTAACCGACCTCTGAAGGATGTTAGCCAATAAGATAGCTCAGCCGGTTGAGCACTCATTGCTGCAATCTGTACGTGATCTGTAGGTAGCAGGTTCAAATCCCGGCAAGGCCAACTCAGCCATTTATCCCTTCAATGTCGATAAAGGAGTACCGACTTTGGTTTGGTGATAATTGTGATAAATATGTACTATGTACAGCGTTTTGCCAAAAGCACTACATAAAAAACCATTTGACCTTGAGATTAGATATAGACTTTAACATGGAGTCCTTGCCTCTCTGCGCAGTTGTATCATAACATTGGCATACCATAAGGTAGTAATAGCCCCAGAAAATGAGGAGTTTCATTAAACATCAAAAGACAATTCTGCTATCGAACTTCAAAACACACAATACAATTCATGCTTGCTTTACTATGTAATTGCTAAGTTTTTGTGTTTTCAACATTTAAATATATATGGGAGAGATATAATGGCCAGACCATAGAGAAATAATATAAGGTGTATTCTATCACAATGCAGAAAGCTGCTGCATAGTAATGATTTCCATACAGTTTTTGCACACTTCGGCTGGATATCACATACATTTTACACTCTTGCAAAGGAGAAAAGTCATTTTTACTCTCTTAAAATCACATTTACTCACAAAGTTTAAAAGTCGAGAGTAAAATACTTCCACCTCAAAATCTTATCTGGACCACTGTGTGTACATATGCATGCATGTGTTATATGTGTGTGCAATTGTGTGGTCATTTTGTTTGTGGCATTGGGATTGCTTGTGTGTTTTTGTGGCCGTGATGTGGTGTTTGGTTTAGGGATGTGTTTGGGTGGTGCTGATGGGACATGTATTTTCTCCCATCTACTTCGGTTTTGGAGTTCAACTTTGTATTTGGGACATCAGGTTTGTGTGGTGACTTCTGTATTGTGCAAAGGGTCACTCACCGTCATTGTCCGATGATGGGACTCCTGTCTTCGCATGGCCAACCCCATCAATTGCCTCCATATCCATGATGGAGCTACACGTCTCCTCCCACTGTGCCAACCTCATGGGTCAGGCAGGTCTGCCACCTGTTGCGTGCCCCTGGCTGCGGTTGGCAGACAGGATGTTTCTGACCTGCAGCCGCAGGTCATCCCATCTCTTTCTACAGTCCTTCACGCTGTGTGGGTTTGACCGCATCACAGTCATGCAACGTTACAATCCTCCGGTCAATGCCCTGATTCGAGGCTTGGTCCTCTGCATTGCAACCTCTTCACCAAGACTATAACACACACATCCGATGGTTTCTGGTGTTTCAAATACTGTGACCCTACTGCCGACAATAAATGTACTCTTCCATCATTCTTTATATCACTGGACAAGACCTCCACACTTTCCTAAAGTACATTGTCATCACATAACGCATGCTGGTTTCTGCTTTGATATACCCTACTTTACCTGCTGTACTTTATCTGCGTCGGCTTATCCATTTATTTGTAAACCTTTTAGTCACTTTGTGCTTGCCAAGTATGCGATGCACCCTATTATTCTAGCTGTTGTATGTATTTTAGCTTAACTCTCGATAACATAAGTTAGTCTTCCAATGTATGTTACTATGCATCTGTTATGTCACCATTAATACTATGATGTAGTTCATGATGTAGTTCCCTGTAACAAGAGGTGAGTTCTCCAATGTATTTTACCTATTTACCTGCTATGTCCCCATATATACTATGATGTAGCTCCCCATAACAAGAGGTGAGCTCTCCTATGTATTTTACCTATGCACCTGCTATGTTCCTGGGCATATATACTATGATATAGCGCCCCATAACAAGAGGTGAGCTCTCCAATGTATTTTACCTATGCACCTGCTATGTCCCCATATATACTATGATGTAGCTCCCCATAACAAGAGGTGAGCTCTCCAATGTAGTTTACCTATATACCTGCTATGTCCCCATATATACTATGGTGTAGCTCCCCATAACAAGAGGTGAGCTCTCCAATGTATTTAACCTATATACCTGCTATGTCCCCATATATACTATGATGTAGCTCCCCATAACAAGAGGTGAGCTCTCCTATGTATTGTAGCTATGTACCTGCTATGTCCCCATATATACTATGATGTAGCTCCCTGTAACAAGAAGTGAGCTATCCAATGTATTTTACCTATGTACCTGCTATGTCCCTAGGCCTATATACTATGATGTAGCACCCCATAACAAGAGGTGAGCTCTCCAATGTATTTTACCTATGTACCTGCTATGTCCCCATACATACTATGATGTAGCTTCCCGTAACAAGAGGTGAGCTCTCCAATGTAGTCTACCTATGTACCTGCTACGTCCCTATATATACTATGATGTAGGTCCCTGTAACAAGAGGTGAGCTCTCCAATGTATTTGACCAATGTAACTGCTATGTCCCCATATATACCATGATGTAGCTCCCCATAACAAGAGCTGAGCTCTCCTATGTATTTTACCTATGTACCTGCTATGTCCCTAGGCATATATACTATGATGTAGCTCCCCATAACAAGAGGTGAGCTTTCCATTGTATTTTACCTATGTTCCCATATATACTATAATGTAGTTCCCCGTAACAAGAGGTGAGCTTCCCAATGTATTTGCCTATGTACCTGCCATGTCCACATATATACTACGATGTAGTTCCCCATAACAAGAGGCGAGCTTTCCAAAGGTATGTACTTTCTTGCACTTTCAATGTCTAATGTTTACCTGATCAGTAACTAAGCAATTTGTTCTGATTTCTGCACTTGTAACCGTAACCTAAGTTAAAGTGCCTTGATACCTCCAGTTTTGGGTGCTATAAAAGAATCAAACAATAAAATAAAATAAAGACATAAGGCATCATATTGATTATCATCACTTTTAGAAAAGCAGTTCACCCAGACATTTTTAATACCAAAACAGAACACTGGGTTCACATTGGCTAACAGATAAACAAGTGGGTTTATCACCAAGTGGGATAACAACGGTCTGTGGTCTACGTAATGACAGAAGTTGTAATAAAAAACTTTGAACAATAGGCAAACTAAAGATAAAGATATTAACTTTTCATAAAGGCTCACATTACTTTAATTTTTTTGTGTATAGCAAAATTCTGTATGTATCCAAGCACAAAGTCTAAAATGTAATACCACGTGCAAATAGAAACATAATTGAAAAATTGACAATAGCATATCTATACCAATATTTCCCCAAAAGGTTCCAGCCTACCATTCATCCCATTAAAAATTGGCACACAAGATCAAGAAAGTTCAAGAGATTGGGGGATCAATTATTATAAATATATATGTTTATATATAAACATACATATGTTTACTACTCACCGGACTCCATGTGTGATGAAACACAGTTGGAACAGCATTGGGAAGCACCTTGCGAGTGAGTATGCGGCAACGCCTTTTGGTGAACTTTGATGGTTCATACATATCTTCTGAGAAGAGCATGCTGCATACGTAGATTCGATTGCTCTCACATACTCCAAGAGATACTTGACTCTGCTGTCAATCTTGTATGCTGGAAATGAACAATTGACCAACCCTGTTCGTATCAACGACATATCCTTGGGGAAATCTGCTTAACTGTACCAGTAGTTTTATCATGGCTGATATTAGGGCACCCATAAACATTTTTTTATTTTTTATTTGTATCTGGTATAAAAATAAATCCTTACAAAAGAGAAGCAGAGAACCAATGGTCAGAGGTAAAAATATCATGAATAGATAATAAAAACAGCAAAATACAAATTCCAATACATCAATTCATCACATTCATAGTCTTGATAAAACCAGCCAACGCTATGCCCTCTGACACAGAATTTATATTTACACATCTCATCCAGTAATAATCACAGTCAGATAACTTAATTGCATCATTCCAATAACAAAAATTGAAAATAAATTTATTTCTAGACATAATTAGTACTTTTCATTCAAATGCCTTGAAGTTTCCATTGGTCCCTTGTTACAGAACCTGGAGTCATTAAAAGAGTATTGCTGTCCATGTCCACCCTCCTTAAAATACGAGAGGTCCTCACTTCCAGTGAAGAAAGAAAGACCCTGGAGTGCCGCTGCTCCTCCTTAACTTGTAATTGAGCACCCAAGTCCTCATATGGGGAGTTTGGGCTCAGGGCGATCAGTATAGAAAATATTGTCAGTAACCGCCATTGCACCCGAACTCCCATTGAAATACTCCCAATTCAAATCTGATCGCTGGCAACGGAATGGGATTTGGAACCTTCAAAATTGTGTGCCATAATTTAGTCTCAATAATATCCAATACCTTAATAATAGATTCATCCACCAACTCCAAACCATATATAAGCTTGGGAACTATCTTACCTTTAAAATGTATTAGCACTGTTCTAATCGAGAATCATCCACATTTCCTATCCACTTTTAAGGCTTGATCAGTTAACAACGTCCCTTTATTCATAACAGACTGTCTAATATTCTTCAACCCTGGCTGTGCACCTATCAGTAAACCCAGATAAATAAGGGAATCAATTGTGGCTATAAGCTTATTTGCCAATGACCAGAATTTGGATTTGTACCCTCCACCCCCATGAAATTGTGAAAACCCTGGTCTTTCCAGGGTTAATAACAAGACCAGTATCTTTGGCAAATTGGGTACATTTTGAACGCAAACGTTGAAGACCGACTTGGGAATGATGAAATAAGAGGACATCATCGACATATGCCAACCATTCCACTTTACTTGTCCCAATCTTTGGAGCAATCCGACCCGTCCCAGTCAGATAATTTGCTGCGTCTGACACAAATAGGTTAAAAAGGCATGGTGCCAGAGTACATCCTTGCCATAAGCCAATAAAAGTCTTAATGCGTCTTGATAGGACACCCTCCTCATTTAGCCTAACACAGCTACCTGAATTCTTGTAGAGCCCCATCAAATGTTTCAAGAGCCCCCAATTTACTAATTTACCCCAAAGTCTGCTTCTTGGGACTTTATCAAAGGCTGTAGAGAGGTCTATGGAGGCCAAGTAAGTGCACCCCTTTGAATTACCCCAGGCCGATCATTGCAGGGCCCTAACTACTAAACCATTTTTGTTAGTAGAGAGTCCCTTACGGAAACCCATCTGAAAATTACTAAGTCTCCTTGTCGACCTAACCCACTCCTCCAGATGGCACAATACAGCAGAAGCAAATATTTTACAGTCTGCATCTATTAAGGAGATGGGACAATAGTTTTTTGGGTCTAATATATATATTTTCTTGAAAATGGGCACAATGTTAGCAGTACTCAAAGAAAGGGGAAAAGTCCCTGAATCAAAAATGCTCCCACATAGCAGAAGTAGAAACTTGGACCAGCTGGCTGGGTCTGATTTTAGTGTGTTTGTCAGTCCATTGGGCCCTGGCGCTCTAGATTTTTCACCGTTTTTTATCAGAATCTCAATGTCTTCAAGCTTTAACTCCAGATTCCATGGTCGGATAAAAGAGTAATTTCCAGCCACCAGCACATCGTCCGTCCGAGTTAAGGAACCACCATAGATATCTGTGGTAAAGTCAATCCATTGAGTTTCCATACTCTGATTCAATTCGCTGATTTGAAACATGGGCTCCAGATTATTTATCAAAGTCCAAAAGGTCAGAACATCTTGTTTGATAAGCGTGTGCAGCATGCGTTCCGCATCTAACTGGGGCTGCCTTTTTAGATTTACAGATATTCCTGTATTTTTGTTTTAGCTTTTTCAATTCCTGTAAAATATTGAAATTGCTAGAATGTTTCAAGTCCCTAATTTCACTTCGTAATTTCCTCTTAGCAGCCACCATTTTTACATCATACACATGTATAGTCTTCCCCCTACATGGGAAGAAAATCTGGGGTTAGATTTCACTCTCCCATTCAACTCTCACATAAATCTATCAAACTTCGGGGAGTTAAAAGCTGTTAATTTCCATTCTAAGGGAGTCCCTCTGATAACATGGTCTAATGCAGTATTCATGAGCTCTATGTTTCGGTTAGACCATCGAATGATATTACCTGTTCAGTTAGTAGTCACATGCTGCATAGTATCCCGTGGTTTAGAGTCCACTAGACAATTAAATTCAGCGTTCAGCATCGCATGGTCACCCCAAATGTTGAATTCAATTGTGAACTCAGCATAATGGTTTAAAAGACAAGAATCTGCAAAAATGTAGTCCAGAGTCGAGGAGCTCTGTCCCCGCTGCCAGGTTGATTGTACCCGCGCCGACCCCTGAATAATTCTGTTAATCAGGAACAGGCCCATTACTTCCATAGAGGGGACCACAATAGCCAGACATTACGGTCCTTGAGGTCCTTAGATATCATGTCCTCGGTCACATACTAGTTACCCACTAGTGTTACCAGTATAATGCAAGTAGAATTAAAATCACCTGCAATAATAATTCTTCCGTTTAGAAAGGAGTTTGACCATGCGTTGATGAGCCCCCAAATAACCTCTAGAAAACCACATAGTTCAGCAATTCCACTATGCTAATAGACATTTACAATTAACAGGCTCTTATATCGATCATTAGTTGTCAGGGCAACTGCCAGCGCTCTGAACAGGAAGTTCAGAAGTAAAACCCCCCTCCAACCTAGAGGAGCCCCAACAGCAGTAATCAGACCTGCCGATGCTCAACCCTCCTTGCTGTATTTGGCAGGTTGAGCAAACACCTGAATAGCATTAGCCTGTTTTAATGCTTTCATAGCCTCAGTGTTTCAGATCAAGTTTTGGCTACCTTTAGAATTCCAGGAGACCCATAAACAATATATGAAGGCATTATTTAATGCTCAAGAAAACCTAGTAAAGAGGTTACAAAAAGAAATTATTGAAGTATGATAGTGATTGATTCACCAACAAAACCCTTGTAAAGACAAAGCTCTTTAGAGTTTGGTAACTGCCCTGTAAGCTAGTCTGACCTGCCGGGCTAACCAACAGTTTTCATGTCAATGGTGTGTCACATGAAGAAACAGTTCTTTGTGATATTTCCCCTTTTTAAAGGCTACACACAAAAAATATTGATTTATTTGAGCTGATTTAGTGTGGTCCTCATAAAGCAGAAATAGCACAAAACTGTGAGGTTTCACAACCCCACATCCCAGACATGCTGTTCCCCTTGCTTGCCCGCATCCCCTCCCCCTCCCGCGCTGGCGGGATATCTTATAATTTGGGAGGTTTCACCCTGTCAACCCCCTTTCCTCCTTGGTCCCCAACCCCTACTGCCTCCCTTAAGAATTCCCACTCAATCTCCCACCATATACATAAGCAAACACGCAAGCATGCAAACTGTTGCATTTGCCCCCTGCCCCCATCCTCCTCACACAGACACACACAGTCCCACGACTCTTCTTCTGGGTCCCGCCTCCCTGTCAGCACATGTGCGGCAGGGGCATAACAGTTCAATTTAGAAAGACTGCTTGGAGTGGTCTCTAAGCGCTCTTTCTAAATCTTTTTTTTTCAATAAAATGCAAGAGTGATTTTTTACTGTATACCAAAGAAACACATTACTGGTACTTTGATCATCCACTTTGCTAGAGAAAGAAAAGAGGGATGGCAAAACATTAAATATTCAAAAAGACCCTATCATGTGACACATAGAAAGGTTGATAAATGAGAATTCATTGAGATATATGAAAACAAAATGTTAATGAAAATTGACTAACACGTATTATAAATGTACCAGCTGAAAATGATTCAGCAATCAAAATAACAAGTGCTGCGATGATGATAACCATAGTAGACTGCAGAGATGTTTTCTTGCTAAGGATGTGAATTACTTTATAAACACTTTGGAAAGTGGGTGGTATACATGTGAATTTGTTGAGTGGAGGGACTGTCCCCTTTTATTTAGGGGCGTGATGTAGTATTGGTACATACCGATATTTGGGTATGTGTAAAGATTGGAGGAGGTGAATGATTGATGATGCCACATTTCAAAGAAGAATGCGGGCACCAACAAACAACTATTGCGAGCGCATGACCCAAGTGAGAACTGCCTTTGAGAAGGGTGGGGGGCGGATGTGGACATAGCGAGTGCAATATGCCTACCACCTTCTCAAAGGGCACAAAGATATGTTGATTGCTGTGTCGGGGTCTTCAATGTGGAGTATGGAGACGCCGGGTCTGGGTGGCCATGTGGTCAGTGGTGCCCATGCGAAAGACTCCTTTGAGTTGTACGTAGTATTAATCTCCTTGTGCGTTCCATCCACCTAACCGCATTGTGAGCGCATGGTCCATGTGAGAACGGCCTTTGATAAGGGTAGGGGACGGATGTGGATGTAGCAAGTGCAATATGCCTAGTGCCTTGTCAAAGGACATAGAGATATGTTGATTGCTGTGGTGGGGTCTTCAAAGAGTGGTATGAAGACACCAGGTTTTAGGTGGATAATTGCAGATAGACGCAAGAACATCTTGAAATCTACATTCACTTACAAAACACCAAGCAAATGAAAAGGCAAGGAAAAAATGATGACATCATTGCATTGATAAGGAATTGTGGTAGGATACATTTTTATTGAATGTGATAGATATTGGTAACGTGTGCTTGGCAGTAACAAACTTTGAAATTTCATTTGAAGTTTTTATCTCATTCATGTATTGTTTTTTAAAGTCTGCTTTGTATTGTATTGCTCGATTTCTGCTTTTGAAATATGTGTAAATGTTTTACTGAACTATCTACACAATAACATTTTAAAAAATGTAAATAAAAAAACTTTGTTGGTCTTGATGGTATAGCATACTGTTTTTATTGGTATATTTGATTGTGTTTGTGAGTTGGACAATCACTTCCATTCACTTACCATCATATTGCGTCATTGCTTTTATTTCCTATGACTGTCAAAGTGTGATTATTGTAAACATTTAATACAAGACTTATGTATTCCTAAATAGAATCTAATGAAATTTAGAATACTTGAAACAAATAAGTAACATTTGAAGAAATAATAATAAAAAGATGACAAAGAAGACATGCAATCCCCCTTATAATATAAGCACAGAATATTTGGTATTTTGACTTTAGGGTTTGTGCCTTCTTGTATGTTGTTGGGGAGCATATGAGAACCTGAATTTCGCAAAGAAAATCATAAACTGGAAATTAAATACACTGACAAGAAATACTTAGAAAATGTATTATGCCAAATTATTAGATACATATATTTTAGATTAAAAGTAAAATATTTAAATAAAAAGTATATTATATTAACAAAAGGTTGATGGCATATACAAACTACAAATTGTAATGAGGATAAGGAAGTGAGGGGTTCGCCCAAGAAACTGTCAGTGGGCTAGAGTCTCCACTATAAAGATAGTTGTGGATAATATAGAAGTGGAGGGGCCTGCTGCGTTGATACTTCCACTGGGATCCCCCAGAAAAAACCCAGTTCAAATCCAAGCAGATAGGATTGGTTTTGTAAGTATTATAAAACACGCACTGCCAAAGAAAATATATTGTGCACAAAATTTTATTTCACAAATGAAGTGATAATCACATATACGAATGTGTTGTTTAACATGAAAGTAATTTTTAATAATATCATAAACAGCCTAATATCATGAATAGCCGACACGTGTTTCGACCCCACAGGTCGTTCTCAAGGCTGAGTGATACATGTAAAAAATCATGATAGGCAACAAAATTATTCAACATTAGCCCAAATGTAAGCAAAAAAATGGAGTGAAAATAGAATGCAAATTGCATGTATGGTACATTTGAAAACCAACATAGGTAATATCAGACCAAGCAAACAGAAAGAAATGGTTATCACACCATGTGGGGTATAAAAATAGATACAAATAGATGAAAATAACATACCAGAAGTCGGGGTTTGTGGAAGGCAGACATAAAAGAAAAAACGGAAAGGGGGAAAAACAAATGAAATAACATTCAAATAATCAAAAGGCTATCTATGGCAAAAAAAATCTCTTGTTTGGTAGTTGGAAGGCACCTCAGTTGTCCCACCGTCCACCTGAAGAGATCACTAAAATGGGGACAGGCCAAATCCAGTGTAAAGGTCCATAGGCAGTAATATAGCCCTAATGTTAATTAATGGTGAAGAATGTGTTGAGGCATGCATTCTTATGAGTCGGTCTCGTGACCAGATATGGGCTTGTCTTGCTTACCGGACAAACAGAGGGTGAACCTGTTATTAGCACAGCAAAGAAAATACACCAAAATAGCCTAGTAAATAGTGGATGTAATGGATTGGGTAAAGTTGGGTGATGTTGGAAATAGAGTTAGTATGTGCAGACAGGTCAAATGAAATGCTATTTGGAAAAAGCAGTTGTCATACCATGTAGCGGCTTGTGAAGAATAAGGAATCCGAAGGCCTATTAAGAATGGCGAAATGAGGATACGTCACAAAAACACCAGTCATCAGTTGCAATCTGGCTGATTTGGTTCTGTGTGGGCGAATGCATGATGTTGGAGAAAGTACATTGTGAAGCAGTCTTTTGCACACGTGGGTTTACATCTTACTAGATGAGACACAATAAACATTGTGTGCTGAATTGGTGGCAACTCACCGTGCACTGTTGTGGAGAGTAAAGCCCGTCTGGTGAGTAGTTCAAGACTAGATTTGTGTGGTGTCTAAAGTAGGCGTCGTCTGAACACGCATTTGAGCGTGCCTGTTTGCAAAAAACAGAAAGCACAGTATAAGAGAGCTCCTCAGATAATAGTAGGCTCTAGAGACAGAGCAAAGGTTGTAAAAGTCAAAAAGGTACTATAAATGACGCTAAAAATGGGCGGTAGGACAAGAAAACTGCTCACCTCTAATGGCATGTGAGAGCTATTGCTTACAAACACAGGCGGGTTAAATCCCTGCAACGTGATGAATCTCAGGTAGATTCTGTTGTGTGACGAACATAAACCTGTAGCCAGTGAGGTCCGTCACGCTGCAGGCGAGCAGCCGTGATGGCGTCATGTGCAAGATGCGTGTGACGTCATTGGTAAACAAAAGATGTCACGTCTAAGACAACAAATGACGGAGGAGCTCAGATTGGGATCAGAATAATGAATTCTGGGTACAAATGTCCCAAAGCGATGTACTTACGAGGATGTATACATTGAAATGTGTCTGAGAAACATATAAATATGTAAAGGGGGAAGGCAATGCTAAACAAAGGGAAGGTGAGTGAGTATATAATGAATAGGGAAAGTGTTGGGAATCGTTAGTGTGGGCTGACGAAAGAGAAAGGGGTAATAAAAAGGGGGCAGTATTCTCAAAGTAATTGTGAGGCAGGTTGTTGATTGTCCATTGGGGAAGCTAAAAATGGTCGGGACACGTGAGCCCGCAAGAAGGTAAGTATTAATGGTGGCCAGAGGCAAATGTGGTGCAGTGGCTCCAATTATTCCTGTATAGATTCACATTACAGACACATTACAGAGACAACCAATAAGGTCATTGTAAATGTTTAGAGTGCATATTAAGGGTTACCATTACCCTAATGCAAAGGAAAATGAATATTTAAACTATTGATTATAGTGCAAAGCTGGAAATAGACATGCTCATAAAAGACTGATTATGTATTTGTTGTAGCGACAGCCCAGGACAGACATTGCATCACAAAAAGACATGTATTTCATGGTCTGAGTTGAGACCATTAACAGTAGATTGCAAATAGCAAATTAGTTTCAGCAAGAGATCACCTCCTTGCTTACCGTTCTTTGTTTGCATGAGGCCTATAAATCGTAAATCTGCTTTATCGTCCATTTGGTGTACCAGTTGCCAGTGCATGGCCAGGGGTAGTTTGGAATCATTCTTGCTAAGACTTGCCAAATGTTCGCTTATCCGCACCCGCAGCTGTCTGATGGTGCTGCCAATGTACAATCTCGCACAAACGCAGATGAGAGCATAAACCACAAACGTAGTTTTGCAGTTTATGAAGTCTTTAATTTTGACAACTGTAGTTATGCCAAATTTGAATTCTTGGCAATTGTTGTAAGCAAACTTGCAGGTATTGCAGTTATCACATGTGTGAAAGCCAACTGGCAATTTCAGCCAAGTACTTGGTAATTGAGGTTGAGTAACACTAGGGTCAAAAAGGGAAGGACTTAATTTGTTCTTGAGAGGATTTGCTCTGGTAAAAATGAATTTAGGTTTCTCAGAAAGATAGGGGAGAAGATCAGTACCTAAATGCAGGAGATGCCAATGCTTTGGAAACGAATTTGAAAAGAGTGGAGGAATCTTTTGAAAATGGGATAATGATAGCTACATTTCTTTCTTTGTTTGGGTTCTGTGATCAAGATTCAAGCAACTCTGATTGCTGAGTCTGTTGATACTTGTCAACTGCTTTTCTGATTGTGGCGGGATGATACCCCCTTTCTCTGAAGTGTTATGTCAATGCTGTGCATTTATCTGCAAAGTCAGTGTTCTTACTGCAATTTCTCCTTGCCCTATAGAACTCTCCCCCTGGTATGTTGTTGTTGGTGGCTTGTTGGTGGCAACTGGTGGCATGCCAGATGGAGTTAACTTCCTTAGGTTTCCCGTACGTTTTTGTTTCTAGTTTACCATTTTCTATAAAGATGTCCAGATCTAGGAAAGTGATTTTAGTTGTACTCATAGGTCCAGTTAAAGTAATGCCAAAACTGTTGTCATTAGTACATTTTACAAAGTCGTCAAAAAACGTTTGTGAACCTCATCAGATAACCAGAATGTCATCAATATAATGTTTCCAAGTAATTAGATTATCTGAATGGTTTGTATTGTTAAGTATGTGTGTTTCTTCAAAATGCGCCATAAAGAGGTTTGCCAGGGAAGGTGCAAATTTAGCCTTCATGGTGACCCCTTTAGTTTGCATATAGTAAGTGCCATTAAAGAGGCAAGCATTGTTGGTCAAGGCAAATCTTAAAAAGCATTTAAGCATTTCAATGTGATTGAGGTATGATGCAGATGAATTGCGAAAGATGTAGTCCACTGCCTTAATCGCTAATTCATGGTCGATGTTGATGTACAGGGCAGTGACGTCCAGGGTTGCTAAAAGGTAGTCCGGTTCCCATTGGACATTTTTAAGAAATTGTAACACCTGAGTGCTGTCTCTCAGGTATGTCGTAATTTTCAGTACAAATGGTTTGAGGACTTCGTCTAGATGCTGAAAAATGCCTTCAGTGGCCCAGCCAAGGCCACTCAATATGGGCCTATCTTCGAGCAGTATGTCAAAATGTTTGTGAATTTTTGGTAAAAAGTAAAGAGGGGGCATGGTTGGTTCTTTGACAAATAGGACATTCTTTTCTTCATACGTTAGGTATCCCAAGTAAAACCATTCTTGATAAGAGCATATAGGTCCTGTACCACTCTTTTGGTTGTATTGATGCTGAGTTTCTGATAACAGCCTGGAGTGGCTAAATGATTGGTTCCCCATGTGATGTACTCTACGATGTTAAGGATAACAATGTTGCCTCCTTTATCCGCTTCTTTGATGATAATGGAGGTATCCTTAGCTAGGTTGTCTAAAGCTTGAAGTTCATAGTAGTCTAGATTGCTTTTCATTCTTCCCTTATTATAATGTTTTGACTTGTCACGGAACGTATGTATATCTTTAGTTAAAGCTCTATGAAAGGCATCTATGAAATTTTCTGTTCCTAAATGTGGAGTAAATTTAGACCGGGTTACAATTCGGTAATTTGTAAATGTCTAGGCTTGACGCCTATTTCCTTCCACAAACATCTCTATCCGGCACATAATCTGGTTGCAAAGATAGGAGTGTTTCCGTTTTAGCTATATCTGTCAAAGTGTACACACTCAATGGGTCAGGTGTAGGTTTGGAGACATGCATTTTAACTTGGGTTGCAAGAAACTTTTTAAATTTCAACTTTCTTACAAATTTAAAAAGACCGACCTGAAAATTAACAAAATTAGTATTCCATGTTGTGCAAAAGAGAGGTATTTATTGAATACTCTAATTTCATCATTGTTCAAAATGTGAGATGATAAATTGACCACCAAATTGGGCACATTCATTTGTCGAGTTGTTTCTTGGCATTGGCTTGTGTCAAAATCCCTGAATGACCAGAGTCTTCATCTAAACTGCCGCTTGCACTCCCCCGCCCCCTCCTGACCCTGGTGTGGCATGTGGGGTTACAATATTTGAGACTAGAGGATTGCAAAATCTGACTTGTATTGTGTTGAAATTGCATTGGCTGCCTTTCTTGTGATGCTGGATTGGCTCTAAAAAAGCCCTGTCCACTTGATGAGGGTGAATCAGTTCTTTCAGTGTCGGACCAGGCACAGTGTTTATGTCCCCCTCAGAGTCAGGGTCCGAGCTGATTGGGCTGGTATTGTAAGAGTTGTTACATGATTTGAACATTGTCCCATTGTATTTGGTTTGAAAGGTATATACCCGGTCCTTTCTGTAATCTCTGTCGTCTCTAAAGTACTTTCTGAATTTTCTGAGCTTTACTTCGTCTTAATATTCTTGTAGTATTTCATGCATTTTATCATAATTATTTTGCTTGGTAGGTTCAGCATTAGTCATGGCCTTAATTTAATTTTTAAGCACGTCCATTTGGGAAATGACCCTTGTGTGTTCTCTCTTGGCATGTATAATTAGTAGTTCCAACATTTTTGGGAACTGTGAGTTAGGTTGGTTTCCCATTTTTCCGTGAGATCAGCATCCTCATCATTCTCAAAGTTAGGAAAAATGAGGATGCACAAGCCCCTGGGTATTTTATCATTTTCCAAATAGTTAGTAAGAGAGGCTTTCTCCCAATATTAGTTAATTTCTTTTTTCGAAAGACGTTCTAGTTTGATACATTTCTGTTTGAGAGTCTCTATTGAGTTTAGATTACTCTTAAAGGCATTAGTTGTTCTTCCTCTGGGCATAAAAGGGCAGCCCGATCTTCATTGCGGTTAAGTAGGTAATCTGCCATGATAGTACGAAGTGGATGTCAGCCGGCACTGGGAAAGGCAAATGTATCAGAGGATAAGGAAGTAAGGGGATCACCCAAGAAATTATCAGTACGCTAGATTCTCCCCCGTAAAGATAGTTGTGGATAATATAGAAGTGGAATGGCATGTTGCTTTGATACTTCCACTAGGATCCCCCAGAAAAACCCAGATCAAATACAAGCAGATAGGTTTGGTTTATGAAGTATTATAAAACATGCACTGCCAAAGAAAATAAGTTGTGCACAAAATCCTATTTTACAAATCAAGTGATATTCAAATATACAAATGTGTTGTTTAACATGAAAGTAATTTTGTGCACAACATAATTTTTTGGCAGTGTATGTTTTATAATATCTCCAAAACAAATCGTAATTATCTGCTAGTGGTACTGTCTGTAAAAATCCCTTGTATTGTCCGGAGGCACTATGACAAGATGGCTTGAACGACACAGGCAGGTATGACAAATCTCAGTCTTCCATGTATCCACCAGGTAAATACTTGATAAGCCACAAACCTTTACCGTCTGTGTAAACGATAGAGAAATAGTTTAGTTGAATGAACCCAACAATTGCATTTATCTTTTTTTGGCCTTTCTTGGAAAAAATGAGGGATTGGTGGGAATTACAAAATTTAATTTGTGAGTAATGTGAGGGGTCAGAAATTAGAGGCGGGCACAAAGTTGTAATGTTTTCAAACATTTTATTAAAGTAAAAGAGTTTGGATAAAGGCCTTTCTGTCCCTATCCTAAAGAGAGTTTCCCTACATATCAAACCAACTAAAGATCATTCTATGTCGCGTCATCAAAGGTAAGCAACCTGTCCTTGTGTCCAAAACATATCTGACCCTCACACTAAAAATGAACAAAGAAATGTGCAAGTAAAAAGTGTGCAAAAACCAAAGTATGTAAATTCAGCAAAAACAATCCTTGTATCCAGGGGGTGGTTCCCTTTCCCTAAACTGTTTCAGGTAGAATATAAAAAGAGTTCGGTTTAGACAATAGTTCCTTAATAGTGGTAGAAAAATGTATTTTCCAAACAATGCTCATTTTTAAGGATGGCAAATCTATCTCTTGACAATTTAAGAAAGAATGCTTTAACACTTCCTTAGGGATGATGATGAAATTGTTTACTCTCCTGCCAGGAATCCTTTTCAAAAATGTATTTTCTGTTTAACAACTCTATATGGATTACCTGGTATACTCCCCTGCCAGAAATCCCATCGCTGGGACTTGATGATCCCCTGGTTTACTCTCCTGCCAGGTATCTCCCCAAAAAAGTCTTCTGGGTTCTGAAGATCCGGTTGTGTACTCTCCTCCCAGGTATCTCCCCATTCCCAAAGGTTCACTGCCTGATGCACTAATTCCACCAGGTCTTCTAACAATCTTTCAGTTCTCTTAGTATCTTAAAGTAGGACAAAGTGGTCCTCCTTCATTGTCCATTCTCTATTGGCTCCATGTATCACTTGTTCTAACTTCCCCCATAGTGGCATCCCTTATATGGAGACTTATTCAAGTTTTGATTGCTATCTTCATTCTTAGTATTCATTGGCTTGTGGCAATCGCTGTTCCAATCTCCTTTATATTGACTTTTCATATGTGAAAATGTGTACAGTTCTTTCCTTTCAATTACATTGTTACAGTTCATTTGATCTTGACAGCATTTACTCCAGCTTTCCACATTTTGACATCTCATATATGGAGAGTGGGTAAATTCAGTCTTTGAATATCACTTGTTTGAAGTTTAAAGTGATTTCCAAATTGTTAATTTGCCTGTCGGCATGCCTGAGCCTCCCAATGCTCTTGGGCGGACGCGCCGATATTCTCTTGCATGTACGATACATGACGTAGAGCTGCAGCAATGTCCGTGCCTCAGAGGAGCGTTCCCCACTTAGCAGACCCTCTTGCGGTGCTCCTGTCAGCTTCTCCGTCACCCACTGACGGAGCTTCTACCTTTCACCTTGGCCACGTCTCCACTGCTGTCGGCTGGATAAAGGCTTCTCTGCAGTACCCACCCTGCTTCTCCCGGGCTCTCGCCCTCCCGGTATGAAGCATCTGCTTCCCTCCAAAGAGTTTGTTTGCATGTGTCTGCCTCCAGTTCTGCTCCCTGCTGTGCCCACTCTGCATCTCTCTTATCCTACTACACTGCTCTCAGGTAAGGCACACCATTTCTAAACATCCTGCTCAGCTGATTGACATTGCGAACACTTGTCTTCACATTGGTGATTCTTCTGCTCCACATTAACTCCTTTCTCCTCTTCCTCTTCCTTGTCCCAGTACTGGGTGTTGAAGTCCAAATGAGGTTTGAACCTTTTGGAGTTATTTGATTTTAGGTTTCTGTTCACATCAAAACCAATACTAACAGGCAATGTTAAATGAGCATTATGTACAACTGTGGGAATGGTATTTTGTTCAGATTGACAATATGCCATCAGTACTACAGAGGTTATAGTTCAAAAGGGGGTGGGGGAGAGAATACCGGCTCTCCTCCATTGGAGACATCACTTCCTCCTGATAGTCGTCCCCTCCCACATGATCCTCCATCATAATACTACCCCCATAGTCAGAATCAGGTAGAAGGTGCCTTCCCCTGACCACGTGGGAGGAAATCATCACTGGTGAATCAGTGATGACTCCGAAGAATTCATCACATACCCTTCCCCTAACATCGCTGGGTTTCACAGCCTCTATTGGGAACTGAGAAAGGAAATCCACATTACGTCTTTTAGATGTTCTGCAGTGAAACAATAGGGCTGTAAATCAAGGAACCAGCTCATGACCCTTGCATTCGCGTCTTTGCAAAGTCTTAACCATGTCAAAGGAGCACGGTTTGAGGCAAGTCGCAATTTTCTACCAGTTAGACAATACTTAATGTAGGTTATGAACCACTTAATAGCCAGGGCTTAAAGTTCTCTTGAGGAAATAACTTCCTTCTAATATATAGGAGAGGATGTTCTACACCATCATGACTTTGTGAAAGAACTGCACCTAAACCTGCATGTGAGGCATCAGTTTGTAGAATATATTCCTTATTGAAGTCTGCCACCTTTAAAACAGGTTCACTACATAAGATATGTTTCAATTATTTGAAACATACTTGATGTTCAGGATGCCATTTGATTTTCTGAGGTTCAGCATTTCTGAGTTTATCTGCTAGGGGAGAAGTTAAAGATGAGAAGTTAGGAATACATCATCTATAAATTCCAACTAACCCTAACAGGCTCTTAGCTCTTTATTGGTTTTGGGAGAAGGCTTTTCTTTAAATGCTTTGACCTTTTCAGTCCAGCTTTTCTCAGGGCCCTTGTAACTAAATATACATGGTAGATATGTTCTTTCCGGGATTTGCTATGTATAATAATATCATCAATATAAGCTCTGCAAAAGGAAGCATAGGGTCAGCGAACTTGATCAATTAACCTTAGAAAGGTAGCGGGGGGCCCATGTAAATCTAAAGGTAGGACTTTAAATTGTAAAATACCCAGGGGATTAGAGAAAGATGTGTTTGGTTTATCTGTGGGATTAACTGGAACTTGCCAGTATCCTTTTTGTCAGATCAATTGTGGAGAGATACACTGAATCTCCCAATCAGTCAATAATATCATCATCAATTCTAGGCATATGATAACTATCAAATTGGCACACTTCATTGACTTTTCTAAATTCACTGCGCAATCCCCATGATTGATCTGATTTAGCTACCAACACAATGGGTGAAGACCATGGGTTTTGGGAAGGTTCTATAATATCAGCTTTTAACATGGTTTCCAGCCCCTCTTGAATGATATTCTTACTACTCTGAGGAATTCGATAGGGTTTTAAATGAATAACCTTCCCTGGAAGAGTATGGGTATATAATGATACACCCCTTTCACTCTTCCTGGTCCTGTTCTATAAACATCAGGGAACTGTTCTAATAGGTCCACTAAGTCTTGTGTTTAATTTTGAAACAGCGTTGTGGTATAAGACATGGGGTCTCATTATAAGTTTGCCAGGTTGGAAACAAGGGTGCTGGTAAGCTCACCGGCACCCATTTTGTCTGGACTGACAAACTACGAATCTACCTGCCATCGCTGCTGTGTCTGACAGGTCTGACCCTGCCGGGCAGAGTGCCCATGGTAGGTGGACTGGGGACAGAAGCACTGGCACCATTGGCAACTGTGCTGGTGCATCCATGTGCCCACTACCATAGAGTCCTATGTCACCCTATGGGAATGGGGACTTGCATTTTTATCGGTGCCTGACTTCCCAGCCACCGGACTCGTAATGAGCCGGGGGCACTCGGAAGTCAGGTGCCCAGAAATCATTACAAGTCTGGCAGCAACCCGCCGGTAGCACCAGCAGGGTTACCACTGGGCTCGTAATGAATCCCATGGTCACTTATGTTTACTAACCTCGCAGTGATATAGATTCTTTTTAAGAATAACACATTGGGGTGTCCATGAGAGTCGACAAAGGGTTGCCTCTATTGTTGTGTATGCTTACTGTGTGCAATAAGTAATTTATAAATGTATAATAGACAATGGAGCTACACCGATCGTGCCAATAAATATTAACCAACAATATACTACTTTCTTTCACCTCCATGACCACATTAAATTCAGTTGCAAAAAAGCCTGTAGAGTCTTCAATATTTGTGACTTTTTGGAAGCCGCACCCTAATTAGAAAAACCTCATAACCCCACCTGATGGTCACCCCAACCTGCCCTTTCTATTTTTAAGCATGTTTGAAAGCAATCCCAGCTAGGTGGAGTGATGAGCCAATGTTCTTAAATACAAATAATATCTTGAGAGCGGACAAACTTTTTCAGATCCAGGTTTTTAGAAAAAAGTGCTGCGGCCTCTCGAATTCCATGAAATTACTTTCAAGACTCGTGTAGGCTAAAGCCTTTTTAAAAATGAAGTGCCAGTCTCAGTTGTTGAGAGGGCCCTGGCAAGCCAAGACCAATCACAATTCATAGATCCTCCACTAATGATGGCTGGTTCAGAGTTATTAACTAGATGTTATGTAGACTCCCCATTCTGGATTGAGACCTTAATTTCACTCCCCCTGTTAGTGGTGTTCACTCTACTTAACTCTGTTTGTTCCAAATTGATAACTGTGAACAATATATGCAGTTGCAGGTTGAGTATTTCTTATCTAATCACATCTGCTACCAGGTTAGGTGGGACGTGAATGGTTACAGTACTGGTGTGTGGTAACTCATGGAATTCCACACGATATATATCTTTGGAGGTTATAGCATATCGATTAGGGAGTTCTGAAAAGAAGGACAAAATTGCTGTTCTATTATGGGCAATTAAGTAATCATTCCTAAAAATGCTCTCTATGGTAAATTTGTTAACCATGTCCGTCTGTGTTGGATGTGTAATCTCAGAAAACTTGATGTTATTTCTACCAATCTTCATGTCTTAATTTCTACAAGGTCTATTCTCAAAACAAACATCTTTACCATGAGCACCGCTCAATACACTTTAACCTTGTGGTTTCACTTTAGGGTCAAAAGTACAAAGCTTAGACATATGTAATAACGATTGAGGCAGCAATTTTCATGATTTCAGAGAGCTTTAGAATCCAAAGCGATTAAGCATTCAGACATAGCTGAACTCTTGCTTCTCTGAGGGGCTGTATAGTCCGAAGGTCCTTCTCTCCTTAGATGAATTTGGTCCCTCAAGTTCATGTCTCTCTCATTGTGACAGATTTCCAAACCTTTTTCGTCATATAGGCTATCCCACTGATAATAAGAGGGAGAATGTGGTATAGATCTGAAGGGCCGATTCCTATGCACGTTCCTTTGAAGTAATGAATCTCTGTTGGACGGTGTTATCAAAGGCCTTTGAATGATTGGAACTCTATTTGTAATGACTCAAATATGTTCTTCTTTACTTGGTCCAGGAACTAATTGGAGAGGAACAAAGAGATTTTGATTTCAGCACCTTCAACGATTTAATGAGTAACAGTAGCTGAATTTAGATGTTTTGTGTTAAGTTGGTTATAGCAATGGATGCATGAGGGTTATTCAAGATTCTATGAGAAATGTACCAATTACTCATAGGGGAAGTTGCTATCTCGCATTTGTTACTACAGAGATCTGGGACCGGTTGTGAAGAAGCTAAGCGCTTACATTTGCCCACATCTTTAATGGATGGCTCGATCGTGGAAGCTAAAATATGGACTGATACCTCAGGCAAATCCAAGAAAGAAAAAGCTGTCAGGTTTTTTGTCACGCTTTGGCCCTGCATCCCATTTATAGTAGGGGAGGTAGCAAAGTCTATTTTTATGCTGACATTTGAGGATGCTATTGGCTCACACTGGATCGACTTGGAGGTAAAAGGGTGCTGGGGCACTATGACTGCAGGCTTTTTCCAGTTTGGGTCCTGACTATGTAGAACCTCTTGATCTGAAATGTTTCCCCTTCTGAGAAACCATCTGCTATAACATACAGGGATGGTTTTGTAGCTCAGAGAAGAACTTTCTGCATGGCTGATTTATTTATTGACTTCCTTGCACTCTGTTTCATGGTTGCAACTGCGTTCCTAATTGATAGGTTACACAGAAATGTCCTTGATGTACTTTTATTCATATTATGTGCTGACTGGTTCTTTGTTTTTTTTTGTCTGGAGTTTGTTACTGTTTTTAGACTTTTGTAATGACGTCTGGCCCCTCTTCTCAACTTCCGGCCTATCAGAGGCTGGATTAAGGTTTAGGGAAGACGGTAAATGTTCTTGAATCAACGGGGCCCACCCATCACTGTTGCGGGTTGCAATTTGCTATTTCAGAGCTTTTCCTTTTTGGTATGAACTGAGGATTCATCAGATGGTATAGACTGTAATATAGTCTGCGGAACCTTAGGGGCAATTTCTTTCGAAGGTCTAAGTGGACCAACCTCAGGAACATACTGAGATGAACTGTTTCCCAAGTGCTGAAACGTGTAGATTGCTTGCGAGAGGTCAGACATCCCTTGAGGATGGAATGGTGTTTTCGGTGGCAATAAAGATCTTAATTCAGCTTCATTAGATGCCGCCTCAAGCCTTAGCTGTATTTGACAAAAAATTCTAGTATGGCCCTGTACCTCTACCTTAATTCCTTCATAAACCTCCAGCGCTAAACAAGGTGCTTTCCATATTTGTGAGGAAAGCACATAGTTTAGAGCGATTCAATTTTTTTCTGAATTTTCTTGGTGCTCTGTCTTGGGGCCGAAGTGCAGATATTCACAATTGTTGTTTGGTGGGGAACATGGACTTATTTTGTGTTGTTTCGGGTGTGGAGTTGAAGCATATGAAGACACTGAGAAGTCTGTCTCGCTGTCACACACTTCAGACTCACAGAAAATAGAAGGTGAGTGCAGGTTCGATCTTTACATCGTGCCTGTTACCTCGCAGTTATTCTCCAAAAATACTTCCATGGTGGCGTTGATTAGTAAAGAACCATTTGATTCTTTATTTTGATCCACGGCTACCAAGAGGAGGAATTTTTCAGATGTAATAGGAGTGCCGCAATCACAGGGACCTGTAATTTCAGTAATCATTTATCGATTTAGGCCTCCCTGCTACCCAGGGGATATGGCTAGGGGTAGGTTCCTGACCATCTAAAACATTTCTTCAGCTATAGTTCTGCCGGAGTACTTTGACAAGTTACGCAAAGCATACATAATGAGGAGTTGACAATTGACAATGGCACTCACGGTTAGTCGTTGTCCGTGTGCTGCCAAACACAAAACCGCACATCTGCCCAAGTGTAGGTGACTTAGCACCTGACTTTCCACCCACTTCACACATGCACACTGCTTTTAAGGTCTCAGGTGCTTTCTACTCGTAGGTCAGATGGTAACGGCTAAGCAACCGATGCTCCCAGGTAAATGAGTAGATTCCAGGAAAGAGATGAAGCATCCTTTCCAAAATACATTTTCCTGCATACACAAGGTCCACTTTGCCATAGTCCAATATCACCAGTATGTATTATTTCTTTGGGGAAAAGCTAGGTCCAGAATAACCTCACGATCTTCTTCGATTATAGGGATAGATTTTATTGTTGGTCCAGTGGGAGGCTCTTTGTCTGCTTCCTTAAAACATTTAGTTCCTCTCCCAGATCCGTCACAACCCTTGATTTCTTGGGGTTTAGGAAATAGAACTTTCTCCAAAATCACTTGGGCTAGTCTTCCCCTGCTTTTATTTGGTAGGGTTTTTTCCATTATTTTGTATCATTACTTTCAAATCTCCTCTATAATCAGGGTCTATGATACCAGCCAATACGTCTAAACCGTATCGCCATGCCAAACC
Organism: Ambystoma mexicanum; assembly: GCF_040938575.1. Lineage (NCBI taxonomy): Eukaryota > Metazoa > Chordata > Amphibia > Caudata > Ambystomatidae > Ambystoma > Ambystoma mexicanum. The sequence continues at coordinate 582,251,768 of NC_090934.1, forward strand.
TGACTTAGAGGCCAACCTAATGTAAGTACCAGGAGGGGGAATAAGAACCAGTTCGGTGTGTATCAATGCTCGGTCCCCAGGTTGAATTAATTCTTCACTACTACTATATAAGTCAAATCCTATAGATTGTTCAGTAGCGATAGTAGGATCAAAGGCTCTCTTACTAAGTTTCTCAAACTTAAGGGTCCCCCAGTTTGTTTCAACTGAATCCTATCCCACTACTGACACCATATTTGAGGTGTCCGAAATGAGAGGCAGACACAAAGTTGTAATGTTTTCAACATTAGACATTTTATTCAAATAAAAGGTTTTGGATAAAGGCCTTTCTATCCCTATCCAAAAGAGTGTTTCCCTGCCTATGAAATCAAAACTAGCAAAATGTCTCTGTCTTGTCATCCAACTTAAACAAACTGTGCTTGTGACCAAACGTATCTGACCATCACACTAAAAATGAACAGCAAAATGTGCAAGATAAATGTCTCTGTTTTAAATTGAATAACAGGTGTGCAAAAACAGTATGTAAATTCAACAAAAGCAATCCTTGTATCCAGGCGATGGTTCCCTTCCAATGAAATGTTTCAGGTATAAAACAGAAAGTCTTCAGTTTAGGCAATAGTTCCTTAAGGGTGGTGGAACATTTCTTTTTCGCATTGCACTTCCTTAAGATGATGAAAAAGGTATTTTCCAAACAATGATGGGTTTTAAGGATGGCATTTTAAGGATGGCAATTTAAGAAAGGATGCTTTAACATCTTCTTAAGGATGATTACATTGTCTTTTCCAAACAACATATGAAGATGGTCTCCTGCTATACTCTACTGCCAGGAATCCTTTTCAAAAATGTATTTTCTGTTTAACAACTCTTTATGGATTATTTGGTATACTCCCCGGCCAGGAATCCCCCCTCTGGGCCTGGAAGATCCCCTGCTATACTCTCCTGACACATATCTCCCCCAAAAGGTCCTCTGGGTTCTGAAGACCACTGGTGCACTCTCCTGCAAAGTATCTCCCCTTCCCCAGAGGCTCACTGACTGATGCGCTCCTTCTAACAATCTTTCAGTTCTCTTCGTATCTTAAAGTATAACACAGTGGTCCTTCTTCACTGTCAATACTCCATTGGTTCCAGGTATTGCATGTTCAACTTCCCCCATATTGGTGTATGTGATGACTCCTCTGGAGTCATCAATGATCCCCGGCCTACAATCTCCTCCCATGTGGCTAGGAGATGGCAGCCACTACTGGATACTGACCCTGGGGGTGGTATTATGAGGGAGGCTCACAATGGAGGAGATGGCTGTTGGGTAGAATTGGTGGCCCCATCAGTAGGTGTTCAGTATGCACCTCTTCCACATGAAGAAGGTCCTATAATCCTGATTTCCTGATGGCATATTGTAATATACCAATCCTGTTAATAATAAAACGCAAAGACCTCTTTTTGCCAGACACCTTAAGCAGGATAACATGCACGCTTCATGTGCACATAATATGAATATAACATCTTCTATGTTAAACCAGCCTGACTTAAATTAAAATCCAAAACATTGTAGCTTTACAACATTTAAATCTCCAATGGGCTCCAAGTCCCATAAAACCCATAGTACTGGGACGAGAAAGAGGGGAAAAGAGTTGATGTTGAGTGGAAAGCATACCAAGCTGAAAGTTCAGACTAGTTGTTGGGATACCAGTCAGCTGTGCGAGACATTTAAAATGGTATGGTTTTAAAGCAAAGCGTAACAGAAGGAGAGGAGAGGCGATAAGCAGAACCAGAGGCAGGCAAATGTGAGCAAGCTGCGCTGGAGGAAGGCGCTTCCTACCGGAAGTGGAGAGAGACTCGGAATGGCGTGGCAGGTGCAGAGGAGGGACCGCTAAGGAGCCAGCAGCAATGAGAAGCCTGTCGGGAGCATGGTCATGCTGCAAAGCAACAATCCCACCGGCGAGTGAAGCCAATGGGAAGACCAGAGAAGTGTCCCACCATGAAAACATCACAGCAGCAGTACGCCAAGGGTTGAGAATGCCAAGAAACACTGGCAAGCCTGCCATGGAGTGATGGAATATATCTGGAGAGGATGGATATGAGACTAAAGCCAATGAGCTCAGCAACAAATTCCTCGTGAGAGGATGTGACAAGGACTCAGTGTTACAACATGCCACCACAGTAAAGAATATACCAAGAACTGAGGTCATGAAACAAAAAAAAAAGCAGCAAAAATGACTTAGTATATGTTACGACCTATTGTCAACAAAGTAGTAGAGTGAAAAAATTGTGAAGAAAAACTTGTCACTTGGAAAATGTTGTCACTAGATCCTACCCTAGCAAGTTTGTTTCCAACTCCACCACTATTTGCTTACAGCAAAGGTAAATCTCTCTGAGACCACCTGATCAAATCAGACTTCAGTCATAAAAGATCTGAAAAGAAAACATTTGGGGGGACAATCCCATGCAACAATTGCAATTGCTGCAATAATATAATCAAGGGTAAGTACATCTATCATCCACACAAGGAACATACGATTTAATTGATGCATACATCACCCTGCGACACTAAAAATGTAATATATGGAATAAAATGCCCATGTGGGCTATATTACATAGGACTCACAGGAAGGAAAGCAAAAGTGAGATGGGGAGAGCATAAGTCAAACATCCGAAACTTGTCCCTAAAATCACTGGTAGCCCAACATTTTAATGAACGAAAACATACCATTGCTCAAATTAAGTTTGTAATTCTTGAACATGTAACACTACCAAGGAGAGGAGGCAAATTAAATAAGTTGCTCCTACAAAGAGAAATCTACTGGATTGATAAATTGGACACTATGCATCCTCATGGAATGAACATTGATTGGGACTTGAAATGTTATCTTTTGAATTGTCATCAATCATAACTGTTCGGAACACTTTGGGCCTCATTAGTAGTTTGGCTACTGCCAAACTCGCTCCCGGAACCGCCACCCGCAATTGGGCAATAACCGGCAGAATGGGGGTGAGGAGCATGGTTGCACCGGCACCGTTTATAACGGTGCCGGTGCAATTACGAGTTATGCTTGCGGGTGCCGCACAGCCCAGGCATCTGCGAGCAGAACTCATAATTCTGTGGCACGGTATAAACGGTGCTGGTGCCTCACCGGCACCATTCACACCGTGACCGCCAACATTATAATGAGGCCCTATGTCTTGTACCATCAGAGTAGACATGTAATACTGTAAATATTTGACAGGATTTTGCACACCGTGTACTTTACCATTTGAACAGACACGTGATACTGAAAATGCCCTATTCATTTATTGATGTGTTTGAAACATGATACATGATGTTTTAGTTAGAACATTGAAAATGCTGGATTCATTTCTATAGACCTGACATTGCTCCATCTATAATAAGGCCAAGAGAATAAAGTCTCTATTATACTGAAGATAGGATTTATCATGGGTACTGCGTAGGAATTACTTTCTTTATATAGAACACCATGTTCGGATCTAGACATGTGATAGCAGCAGTTTCACCACTCAGATAATCGAACATTACAGGATAGAATCTTAAACGTAATAATGCTCATGTTATTTACTCATGATCTTACAAAAATATAAAAATCACACTAAACGGCTATTGTCCCATAATATGCGAAATACACCCAAGATGGTGCTCACAATCGACACATGCAGCTAAACTGACAGTAGACTACAAGAGCATGGAAACAACAGGGTTGCCTAGCAATCACCCAATGCTTCGACAGAGAGGCGATCACGCACAACACGAGATGGAGCTCGGTGGCTTTACCGAATTGCGGGTAAGGAAATGCACAATCCACAACCTAGATGTGATTAGTAGAAAGTGCCAGTATCACTGAGACCCCCCTCCCTCTTTTTGATATAGGAAACGGATCTACGTGAAATCACCACAGCGGATTTTCCCGCGACGGAAATGTTCTCATGGGAAATGCACAAATGCAAAATGTTTGTACATTTCCCATGCGAACATGCAGGGGTGTCCCCCACAACCACCGCTCACTATACTGTTTAGTATAGTGAGCAGGATGTTGCGGGGGACACCCCTGCAGCCCCTGGTTTTTTTTGTTCTTTTTTTGTTCTGTCGGGAGAGTTGCAGGGGTTTCCCCCGCAATCCCTACTGACTGTAGTGAGCGGGGTGTTGCGTAAGGCCACCCTGCCAGCCCCCTGCAGCCTTTTTTTAAAATGTATTTTTCAGACCAACCCCACCAAAACACCTAAACACATACCACAAAAAGTTCTAACCTTTGGTAGTTAGAACTTTTCGTGGTGTGTGTTTTAGGTCTTTTGGTGAGGTCGGTCATTTCAGGTTAGGTAATTTTGTCCTAACCCTAGGAAGGATCTAAGTGAAATCACAGCGGCTGACGGATCGTGAATCTAATGAAGACTTCATTAGTCTATGCACACCGCTGCAGGAGACGCTGTCTCCATTATTACATCATAAAACAACTCAGGAATAAGAAATACATCGCCTACCTGAAGGTACGCCAAGTCTATTGAGGACAGCTCGCAGTAATAAATATGTTTTAAAGTTACTAGAGTATTACAGCACATCAGGGCCTAATAGGCACCATGGATATTGTGAATTTTACAGTGAGTGATCAAAGCACAATTGAAAGAATCAGTTAATGCAATCAACAAATATCATGCACACCAGGAAAATAAATAGGTGAGTAAGCATTGAATAGTACCTGAAGTGTGTAACTGAAATAAGAATGTTAGGGTTTTGCAGGGGGACCCAGCGCCCTAGAAAGCGCCATTATCCCCCTGAAGACCCATTACCTTTTAGCATGACATCACATTAATGTAATGTCATTCACTCAACAATGATGAAATGACTATTACGAAGCGCCATAACACCCAGCGCCATACTAATATAAAGCTTAGTGCCCTGAGCTATTCTGATTGCAAACTATAACATAGATAAGTGTAACAGCTTTAATTATTGTTTTAGCATAAATTAGTTAAACATTGAAAGAAATTCTTCATTATAATTTTTTCTAGAAAAAGCATCTAATGTCCTGATATCCAAACCTGAAGAAGGGCAGCAAAAGCCTGAAACGCATAGTTTAAGGATAGGAGACAACTAAGAGAACAGTGCTGAGTATTATCTACCTCAGACACCATCCAGATATCTGGATATATCCCACTTTTTTCACATTGACAATAATTTTTTAAAAAATGAAAATCAGCTAAAGGAGTGGTACTAGCTTTTATGCCAACTGAATATGAACCATACAGATATAATGCAATATTGATGTTGTGAAAAATACGAGAACTACATATGAACTTTATTGAATGTCAACTGAAACCACATAGAAAAATACACGTTTTAAATTGTATATATAATGACATTTAAGCATGAAGTGAATCATTTGAATTGTAGAACTTTAAAACACTGACTACCTGCAATTGTATTGCACACAAAAGTGCTCCTGTTTGTCCCCCTTTGTTGGACTCAGGACTACATCTCTTCAATTCCTTTCAGGTGCTGGTAGCACAGCACCAACAGGGAGCACCTAGAAGTTATTTATCACAACTTAATTAACTAAATCCTTAAAACATTATTTGAAAGTGAGTGCACCTCCATCACCCAACGTTCATCAGATTAGCGATAAAGTTACGGATGTCAGTAGCATGAGCAGTGATGAAGTGTGTGTTGATGAGTGCGCATTAGAAAGGATGGGGCGAGGGGGTGGCAGTGGAGATTGAGGAGGTGAATGGTGGTGTGTTTGTGAACCATCCTACAGCCTACACCTGTAAGCTAATAAGAGCAGCCAAACCATTCTTATCCACTCAGAACTGCATCACCCTAGCCAGAGCCCTTGTACTTTCAAAACTGGACTATTGTAACGCCCTCTATGTAGGAGCTAATAAACAGATTACCAATAAAATCCAGACCCTGCAAAATAATGCTCTCAGAGAAGCACTCAGCATTCCCAAGAGAGAACACATCTCCAACATCAGGAGAACTCACAATTGGCTCACCACCACCGATAAAATCATGCTCAAGGTAGCCTCCCTAACACACAAATGCCTCAATAATGCAGCCCCCCCGCTACCTTGCCGACAGAATAAAGAGATACTCCCGTAACAGGCCTACCAGATCTACTGCGTACTGAAAGGCGCAGGAACACCCCACACCCTGGACCAGGGTATTAGGTAACAGGGTATACTGATTTTTTTTTTTTGTCCAGAGGTTTTTTTTATTTTATAAAGGTATCAAATTTTATTTACTAAGATACATTATTTTTTCAATGAATTAATCATCTATTAATATACACATTAAATTACATAAATGTTGCAGGAGAGCATGGTACACCAGATTCTAAAACAACCTAACACAACCAACATTCTTCAACAGTCAAACCATCATTTGTACCTCAAATCAATCAACCTCATTCATTCACAATAAAAATTTGGACCAAACAATTGGTGCAATATATATGTGCAGTAGCACTTCATTGATTAGCCCCACATAATCTTTGACATTTCATTTCATCCACATTCAGCGTGTATTAGCACAATAATTGTCCAAAATGTGCTCTATTCCGCGGACTTGGTGCATTCAACAAAAAATGACAGATCCCATCCCCGGATGTTCTTCAAAAACCAGATCTACTAACACTAACCTTCTTACAGTTCCCAGGTTCAATCGAACCAAAATGGGTGGCAACAGCTTCCAGGTGAAAGCTGCCCAACAATGGAACTCCTTACCACCTTCCCTCAGAACACCTCAAACCTATCCCCACTTTAGGCGCAGCTACATTCAATGGTTAAAGAATAAGGCCCAATAATGGGCCGTGCCGCTGCTATCTATGTTAATATGTTTACCTACATACTGTGTATCACTGTATCCTTTGCAACTGTATCTACTCATGCATACAATGCATATTACTGGACAGCACTGTAACCAAGCTGAGAATAACCGTGCTGCTACTGTGCCATCATACCCCCGGGTCTGGCGTGCAATATAAATGAATAAACATAAACAAACATCTGCTATGGGCCCGCTGGCAGAAGGTGAGCAAGACGCTTCTTAACAGAAGGTGGGTATTGAGGGGGGGTGTAAGGTATTATGGTGCATGTTGAGAGTCTTTTGCTGATATGTTTGTTCCAGTGCAGGGCCAAGAGGTGGGTGTGGAGGGAGGGTGAGTGGGGTGTGCTATGTTTTGGTAGAAGGTCATTGTGTCCGTGGTGGGAGGGCTAAGAGTGCCAGGTTGCTGTGAGGTGCGCTGAGGTCCGCGGGAGGGATGTTGTAATTGGGCAAAGCTGGGTGGAGGCCCGCCCTAGAGAGGGTAGGGAGGAATGGTGTTCATTTGATGTTGTAGTAGAAGGAGCAAGATGTATTGGAAAATTTCTGCTGTGTGAGTGTGAGTGTGTTAGTGTAGACAGTTTTCCCCTATCAATTTTAGTGAGAGCAGGAGTGTATCTAGGATGTTTCTGGAGTTAGCGGTGCTTGGGAGAACTGGTGCTCATAACAGTGAGTGAAGGCTGTGTGGAGGTGCAGTGTGGGCAGGGTTGTAGGCTGGCGGCATATTGGGTTTTCTGTTGATACAGTAGGGTGGCTCTGAGTCCTGAGGCTGGAGGTCAGGTGTGGCGGTGGGAAGTACGGGCTGTGGGAGCCAAGGTGGCTTTTCTTTGCGTTTGGGATTTCAGTCATCTGTCATGTTGTATGGCGTGAGGAGCCCACGGCTGGCGGTATGGTTAAAGAAAGCCTTGCGTGGTGTGCAGGGCATGTTGGCATGGCAAGTGTGGAATAAAGTTAGGGACGTCAAGAGGCAATGTCAAATAAACTTGTTGCCATCAAAAAAGGCTTTGGTGCATTAAAAGGAACCCTAAAAAATCAGGTTAATTTAGAGCACATCCAGCCCACATACAACATGGGCCCCCGACAGCGATTTCACTTCTCTCCAATCTCTGAGTAAGAGTTAGCTAAGGTAATCCGAAAACTCAAAGCTACAAGCTGTAAGGGGGACCCATGCTCAGCCATGATTATTAAGGAGTGCCCAGACATTCTAGTACCGGCGCTCACTTAATTTGTCAATTCCTCCTTTGAGGAAAATCATGTCCCTGTTGGACTCAAACATGCATGGATCACACCACTGCTAAAAAAAAGCCTAATCTCTGTCCAGCAACCCCGATCAACTATAGACCGATCACCAACACACCCTTCCTTCTTAAGATCTTGGACAGGGTGGCATATAATCCGATCTCACTGCACCTTAATAGTCATCCCATTCTTAACAAACTTCAATCCGGGTTCAGGCAAGGACACAGGACTTAGACAGCCCTCCTTTACCTGAAGTCCAAACTACTAGCAAGAATGGACAGTGCGCATGTATAACTACTAATGGTTTTTTGATCTATCTGCAGCATTCAACCTGGTTGACCACACCATATAGGCCAGCAGGTTAAAGGACATTGCCTGGTTCTCAGATCAGGTGACTCAGTGGATGGTATCCTTCTTGAGTGGGAGACAATGCATAGTGGTAAGTAGCTGCAGCTAAATCAGTCACCTTGACATTTGGCGTGCCGCAGGGGGCCTGTGTCTTGCCCACCTTGTATAACATTTTCATGTTACCGTTCTTCGAACTTCTGGCTCAAAACAATATTATTTTCACAAACTATGCTGAAGACACGCAATATGTCATCGACATCATCCATAATGGGATGGCTCTAAATGGTCTTGCTCTCAACAGCGAAAAAACTGAGCTTGTGGTGGTCGGCTCGGAAAATTAATTAGCCAAGCTATGCCCCATGTTTAGCAGTTTCACCTTAGCCAATCACAAGCTAGACGTTCCGAAAAAAAGTATAAACATTAGGAATAACACTGGATCAAAACCTAAACATGAAAGCACAAGTGAGCAACCTGGTCTCTGCCTCAATGTATTACAGAAAATGACTTGCTCACCTCGTTCGTTTATCACACAAGACAACGCAGAGATGATAGCTAAAACTATAATAGGCTAAAAAATCGATTAAGGCTGATTAAGAAACTGAAATGGACGGACCACATATCAGACGCTAGGCATGGTCTACATTGGCTACCAGTGAAAGCTAGAATCATGTTCTGAATGCTGCTGATTACTCATAAATGTTCACCAGGCCTAATGCCATTATGTATGAAGGATTGCATTGTCGAAAAGCAGAATCAGAGGCAGCTTAGATCCAGTAACAGAGCACAACTAAAGACTTGCTACTGCCACACTAACAAAACTCTCAAGGGAGCTTTCAGTATAGCTGCCACACTGGCTTGGAATAAAATGCCTTTGGACATAAGAGTAACTCAATCGACAAACACGTTCGAGAAGAAACTGAAAACTCTCCTGTTCTGCTAAACCAAGAGAATGTGCACACCAACTAGTATAACTTATTGACAAAAACTCTCTCGCTCTAACTTGTTTATGTGTTATGTTTTATGTGCGCCCTTAAGCACACAGGTAATCGGATGCGCTGTACAAATGCAGAAGTATGGTAGAGGCAGATGGCAGGAACAGTGAGGTGCTGGCAGTGAGGTACCTATGGTAGGCGCGAGAGTTGCCTCACACCGGGAAACTGTGGTGGAGCGGCTTAGGGGCAGAACAACAGAAAAAGAGTAGACAGCGCTTTTTGCAGGACCGGAACAGCGGAAGGCAGCGATCTCACAGGAGGGGGCTGCAGAGTATTGGAGGGAATCGGGAGAGCCAGCGCTAGCAACTGTGGCGATGGAATCTTACCTGCAGCATGCTAGTTAGAAGCAAACTCTGGTACAGAGAGTGAAATTGTGGTTGCTGCTGGGAACTCAGAACAACTGGGATGGCGTCGCATGGCGAGTTCCTTAAACCCGGGTATGCCGGCAATGGCCGGACAGGGCCAGACAGGAGTGGATGAAGGCCTTAGAGATTGGCCTTTGAGAGAGGGGTCGACGTCAGTTGTAAATGCCATATTTAGTATCATTCATATGCAGACGACATACAACTTCTCTTTACGGTTTACAGCCCCCAGGAGAGTTTCTCCCAACTCTAGCTATGTCTTGCCGAAATCAAACTTTGTTTGGCCGACAACAAACTCGAACTAAATCCCACTAATACTGAGACTATGCTTATCGGCCCAAACACGTACTAAAGGTCCGACTGAGATGTCCTTTACCACCCTACTTATTTCCATTTCGGAAGGAAGGATGGAAGGAAGGAAGTATTTGAGACTGCACTTCACATTTAACTCCAAAAGCCTTCTAGCTTTTCAATGCCTTCTTAATATGGTGATAAGCCCCCGGTCCAAGGGCTGGAATGGGGATTAGCAATCTGGTAGCCCAAGTTATCGGCCCAAGCGAAGCAAGGGTGTATAACTAGGGCTCTGGGGCATGAACCCTTTTCCATGCCTTGGAAAGGGGACTTAAGGCTATTAGCACCCTGGGTTCCCAAAGCGGTAACCTGGGGTGCTAAAAAAAAGTATTTTCCTTCATACAATGGGACGCGCGGCATCCTTTTGTAAGAAGGGGAATTCTTTAGAAAGATGGCTGCCATGGAAAGGGAAGGCGGTCTCCGTATGCAGCGCCTCTTTCCTTTCCATGGCAGCAGTTGTGAGCAGAGCGGAAGGTGAGGCTGTGGTAACGAGTCTCCCCGCAGCGGAAATAAGGTAAATTGGGGGATGGGGGTTAAAAAAAACGTGACGGAGTGTGGCGGGCAGGTGGTGTGGGTCTGCCAGCCATCAGGCGGCATGGAACGTGGGCTTTCACCAGTGTTTCAAGCCCATGTTCCATGCCACCTGATTGGCTAGCACCACCCGCCAGGGTGCTAATAGATAGAGGAGCACGGCCGTAGTCAAATGAAAAGTACGTTTTGTTTTTAGAAAAATCTTCAGCAGTGTAGCTCTCCATTTTAGTTGCTAGCTTTCAAGGCCATACATTCCCCTTCCTTGTGCCATCTTATAGCGGCCTGACTGAGCGACCAATGTATCATTTCTGCAACATTGGGTGACTTTTTTATTTTTTGTGAAAAGTACCTTTTTATATCTGATTTACCTTTTAAAAGGGGCACGGGGTCAGAAGTGTCAACTCTTTGTGTTGTATGAATTTGCTTATTAACTACATTTTCAATGTTTTTATTGTTCATGAGAACTGACAGAAAATAAACATAAAAACGAACAATAAAATGTACTACTTTGTACCAGTGCGGCCACTAATCAAAACTTTACACGGCCCACCAAAAAAAGTGACCAGATCCCCACCTTCTCCCAGGATTTACTGATTCTACACACAAAAATCGCACTATGTACTAGCAGCTAACAAATAGGTATTTCAGGTTCAGCAGCCAAGGTCTTTCCCTCTCTCGTGTGAATGAAAAAGGAAAAGGAAACACGTAGCAAAAGATAAGACATATGCCAGTCTTGTGGCTCCACTTACTGGCCATACACGGAACTTCGGTTTTTGCGCAGAACTATTCCAGACGGTTTTCAGACCAAGTGAGCCGAAATCAAGGTGATAGATAATGTGTGGCTGTGAAACGCATGGCTCTCCTTGCATCATGGTATAACTGCCTAACTTAATAAACCTGTCCGCAACGGGATGTTTCAGGGCCCGGTCATCGCTCATTGGCAATCTTAGGTGAGCTCCTGTTTATCTACCAGCTTTTCCGGCAGCTAGTCATGGATTAATGCTGTTGACTTTGGGGCAGGGCTGTTTACAAGGTTCCGGGGTATTCTGGAGGTTGGGCTGTTGTCCCCTGGGTCATTCACCTATAGTGGTTACACTCTCACACTGGTTCCTCTGATGATGCTGCTATCAAAGGGTGTGATTATGTCGCAATAAGGGCACTGCGCCAGTTCACAGACCACTGAAATATTACGAATAGAGGCAGAATGTCCTGCTAATGACTCCTCCATGACCTAGTGTTCACCAGGTAAGTGGACGAAAGGTCGCTCTCTTTCATAAGAACCAACGAATGTTTCGTTTTTCATTTTCTGGGCTCTCTGAACTTTCTGAGCCTGGCTATGCAGGCGAAAATGTACAAGCAGACAATGCATTCCATAAGAAAGCCATATTCTTTCAAGCAACCGAAGACATGCACCGCCTTCCCCTTCCCGCGCAAATCACTCCATTTCAACTAAATACTTTCCCCAATCTAAGCATTAAAGTCACTCAGAAATGTTAGACTCTATGAGCCGGATTCACAAAGCGTGTTTCAATGGGATTACATCCATTAAATTACAGTCATTAAATAACGCGTTGTTGTACAGCCCTTGAAAAACGATTTGTGAACCAGGCTGTTGCATGTCACCCCTGTAGGGATACATGGTATCTCCCAGTGTGTTTGTCGTGGTCACATGGTTCCCCATGTGACCAAGTTAATAAAAAGTACAATCTGTTTCCGGCTCATCAGTCAGACTAACCAAGGCTCCGGTGTGTTCATTGTTCTGCACCACGCTGGTGCCACACTGCGTGGTGTGGGCCCAAGGACGGGGCCCAGCACGAGGACGGTGCCCTTGCTGGGAAACGCTGTCCCCGAGGAATACGGCAGCCATGAGAACGTGGCTGTTGGTGTGACCCTGACCTGGGTGCCCCCAGAGCCGGGGCCGTCGTGTGTTGGGTGCCCCGGCCACGTGGATGACTCCAGTGATTTGGAGTGAGTGGGGGGACCCCCACTCAATTGTTCGCGCGTGATTGCCGCCCAGCAGGACTGTGTTGGGTGCTCCCAACGTGCAGATGGGGCCTGCCCGCAAGTCCAAGGGCAGGCCCCCAACAAGGGCGATGAGGGCTGGAGCCCACGCCGCACCGGCCGCTGGAGGTATGGAGGTGCTGGGGGTGGCCCAGGGCCCCGGATGCCTGAACCGGGCCGCCTGGTGCCCCCAGGATGGTATGCGTTGTTGGCTGCACGTAAATGGAGGTGGCGGAGAAGAGCTGCCTGCCCCTCTCCACTGAGAAGAGGAGGACGCGGCCTCTGCCGCGACAAAGGAGTGGAGAAACTGATGGCAGCATTGGCTGCAGCCGTACATTAAGGTGTGCGGCGTCGGCCGAATGAGGAAGGATGTCTGCCCCCCACCACCACCAGGAGGGAGGAAGCTGTTCCCCTCCTCCCCGTGAGGAGAGCTGCAAAGGTGACTGTGGCCGCAGCTGGGGGAGACGGAGCCCCCACCCCCACCACAAAGTGGGCCCCCCCGACCACCAGGGCCTGCGAGGGCAGAAATGTGCTCCTGAAAACGGAGCGGAGCATTAAAAAAAAACGAGGCAATGGAGCCCTGCGACGGGCCCGAAATGAAACAAAGAAAAGGGCGTAGCCTGGAGGCTCGCAGTCAACAACACCTGGGCCGTGGCGGTTGAAAAGAAGCAAAGAGGGATATTTTAACCCGTTGTGGTACCCCCCTGAAAAGGGGCGTGTCGCCACGGGCAACAAAGAGAAAGGGAGTGTCCTGCCGGGCCGGGGCAAACAACAGAGGAACATCACGCTAATGGCCCACAGACAGGGCCCAAATAAGAGCCCCAGAACAATTAGAAGGCTGCAAAGAGGAGAAGAACTGCGCTGGCCCCACAAGTCCGGCCCTCCAGTGGTGATCTGCTGTGGTGCTCCATCCCGGAGAAGAAAAGTAATAAAGGGCAGCGGCCCCACTGCAAGGAGAACTGCGCTGCCTCGACCCGCACTGCAATGAAGAGACATTGCCCCTCCCCCATTGAGAGGAGGGACATGTCCCGCGTCGTGGCCCACGAGGGGAAGGTGAGAGGCAGCCCCCCAGAAAATATGAAGCGGCTGCAGCCGGAATGAAGAGAAGATGCAGGGCGCCGGCTGTTGCCACATACAAAAAAAAAAAAGAACAGCACCCTGGAGGTGATGCCCGCGGCAGTCCATCACAAACCCGGGCCTGCCGCAGCAGTGAAAAGGAAACAGCACGCTCCAGGCCAGGGTGCCTACAAAAGAAAAATGTGTGGGTGCACTCGATGTCGGTGCCACCCATCAGCCCGAAGTGGTCCAGGGGCCTGGTGGTGATGAGGCCTGCAGCGCTCCATGTGGGAGCCAAAGAAATGAGGGTAAGCGAAGCACCATAGAACTGCACATGGCCCTGTGTACACCATACCTAGGCCTCAGGCAAGACAGCCAATACAGCATGGCACAGGCCAAGGTCTGCACTTTCCACCCAGAGAGGGCTGCGTCCATTGCCCAGCAACTGGGTAGCGGCTCCCCACCGGAGTGCTCGTGCGCCCTTAATCAAAGACCAGCTAGTGGGGCCACATCGAGTGACTGCAGTGATAAGCGCGGACTCCGGTCGCTGTGTTGCCAGTGCCTCCACTACAAATGCCACCCCCCAGACTGTGGACTTGGCCGATGTGGCCCCTGGACCTCCCCAGGTGCGGCTTTGCCAGCCTCTGTGACTGTGGTGTGACTGTCCTAAATGAACATTGGTGGGGAGACAAACCGGTTTCCTGCGACTCCCCGGGGTGCACCAGATGAACACCGGAGACATCCCCATGAAAGCTGGGAGCCGGCAGACCTGGACTCTTGCTTAAAATGGCCCAGTCAGTGGACCATGTAAAGTGGTGAACGCTCGCATATCGGGAGTGACTTATGCGGTGCCAGGGTCCCTCATTGGTGCCATTCAGTGATATGAGACCCACTCACCCAGGTTAATAAAGGGTGCATGTGTGTGGGAGTTATGGTTTGTAGAGTTAGTGTGTGAATTATGTCATGGTGTTCCATTTATTTTGTTGTTATGAAAAAGGAGGAGTGTTGCATGTCACCGCCTGTAAGGAGACATGGTATCTCCCAGTGTGTTTGTTGTGGTCATGGTTCCCCATGTGACCAAGTTAATAAAATGTATAAGCTGTTTCCGGCTCGTAAGTCAGACTAACCGAGGCTCCGGTGTGTTCACTGTTCTGCACCATGCTGGTGCCACACCGTGTGCTGTGGGCCCAAGGATGGGGCCCAGCGCGAGGACGGTGCCCCTGCTGGGCAACGCCGTCCCTGAAGAATACGGCAGCCATGTGAACGGCTGTTGGTGCGACCCGGGCCTGGGTGCCCCCAGAGCCGGAGCTGTCGTGTGTTGGGTGCCGCTGGTCACGTGGATGACTCCAGTGATCAGGAGTGAGTGGGGTGACCCCCACTCTATTGTTCGCGGCGTGATCGTCGCCCAGCAGGACTGTGTTGGGTGCTCCCAACGTGCAGATGGGGCCTGCCCGGTGGTTCAAGGGCAGGCCCCCAACACAGGCCTTATCCATCTGTATGAGAATGCTCACCCAGCTGATGCGTAGCCTTCCCCTGCCTCCACCTTTTCGTTTTTTCAACCTTCACTACTACCACCCACTTGCCCTCCCCTGCCTCTGCCCTTCCTTGTGTTGTGAAGTTAGTTGTTTCGAATGCCTGGCACTGTACCAATCAATACAAATACAACGTAAAAATACGTAATGTTTTAAAAACAGTGATGTAATCCAAGCGTGAAATTGATCTGTTGCTTCTTATCACGTATGTTTTAATCTTTGTGGATTGTTGTGTCTTTGCAGCCTGAAGATCCCCTTCCAGTCCTCTGCCCAGCTCTTGACCAGCATCCTGTGATCGCGCAGCTCCTGCTTTCAGTTTCAAAAGAGGACTAGCTTCCTGTTTTTTCCCTGCTAAAGTACGTCTGGTTCACTTCGGGAATTTAAGTAATTTCCTTAGGGCATTAGGGCAAAGGGCTGACAGAGCTAAGGGTTCTTTCTATCATCTTTTCCCATTTTTTCATGTTTTAATCCCTGCTTGCCCCTGTTTGCCACTGTTTGCCATAAAGCATCTCATGCAATTCACACAAACAACATTCAAATAAAACTCGTACTCAACACTCCACAAAACACAGCTAATTACATACATGTGAATTCTTCTCAAGTGTCACTCTGCACCTGCTTACACACATGAAATAAATGAATTTATTAGCACACAGTCCCCAGAAATACTCTTCCTTACATAAAAAAGGCTCAAACCCAACCAATCACCTATTATCCCGGACATGCTTCCTCCCACACTATCTCATCCACCACAGAAACTGCCTACACATACAAGGTGGTGGCAGCGGCCTCCTAAAAAATCACGCATACTTAGCAACCCCACACATGTCCATACACATCCTTTGTAGCACTCTCACTTGCTCCCCTCCATCACACCCACAGCCCACATTTCTCCACCTCATTTACTGACTGCCCACACACTATCTTAACTTCCAAACGGACTGCACTGAACTCACAACTAACAACCACAGCTCTCCTTCCATCAATATCTACCTTGGCAACTTCAACCTTGGAAGCTCCCATCTAAACATCAACCCCAAACTAAAGAGTATCTGTACTACACACACCCCCTATGGCCTCATACAACATATCACCTACCCCACACACACAGCCAGCCGCACTATGGACCTTTTGATTGCAATCAAATATCATGTCTCTGTGGTAATTTGAATCTGGGTGTTGTAGACAGATCATGTTGCTATCCCCTTCACGCTCCCTCTACACCACAAGATCCCCCCTGCCACACAACCCAACTGCCCCCCAGCTAGATAAACCACATGCTTTACAGACACAAGGGGTCATTACGAGGTTGCCAGTATTACCTGTGGTTTACCGGCAACCTCGGCTTACCGTTTCCACCACCCGATATCCCGGTCTTAATGGGATATTACAGGTGGTGGAGGAACAGTAAGTTCCCATTACCATGGAGTCCAATAGGATTCCAATAGGACTCCATGAGATGGGAACCACTGAAGCACTGGCACCGTTGTTAATGGTGCTGGTGCTTCAGTGAATCATCTGCCGGTCGGGGCCTGAATTACCAGCAGGTCAGGCCTGCCAGTAGTTCAATGCTCCTACCAGCAGACTCAGAGTATTCCGGTCCAGAAAATGTTCCGGCACTCGTTACGGGCACCTTATATCTGGATCGGCATACTCCTAATGACCCCCACAGCCTTAGCACCACTCATACCACCCCCTCGTCCCCACATCCACATTGCTCCACTCTCCTCAACAATTACAACACCCTCATCAAACAGGCACTCGATAAAATTGCTCCCTCAAATCACAAAAAACCCACAGCCACCACCATAGACCAGTGTTCAATCACTCCCTCCTCTCTATGAAGCAAGAGGCCAGACGTGTAGAAAGAGCCTCACAAAAGAAGCCATGCCCCACCGCCCGAATACCGCTAAAACTATGCCACAACAAACACAAAACAGCGTTATTCAATGCCAAAACAACCAATTACCTCCAAGAGCTCCAGTTGTAAGCGATCCCTCGCCAAAGCACCATCCACACCTTCCACACTCCCATCCACTGCAGTATACAACTCCCTCATGGACTACTTCATCTCCAAAATACACAACATTAGGCAAGCCCTCCCCTCTGCTCTCCCACTCCCAATTCCACATGGTGTCAGACCATGTGAGTCGACAACAAAGTGACTGATTGCACTTTGTGGTTGTGAAGCAAGTGGCTCTCCCAGTATTACTGTATTCCTGCCTAACTTAATAAACCTATCTGCAGTGGGATTTTTCAGGGTCATCGCTCAGTAGCAATTTTAGGTGAGCTCCTGTTTATCTACCAGTTTTTTCTTGCAGATATTCACTGCCGTTGATTTTGAGGCAGGACTGTTTACAAGCCCCAGGGTATTCTGAAGGTTGGGCTGTTGTCCCTTGGGTCATTGGCCTACAGTGGTTACACTCTCGCACTGGTCCCTCTGATGATGGTGCATCAGAGGGTGTGATTATGTCACAATCTGAGCACTACTCCAGTTCACATACCACAGAAATATTACTAATAGAGGCAGAATGTCCTGCTAATGACTTCTCCGTGACCTAGTGTTCACCAGTTAAGTGGATGAAAGGCTGCTCTCTTTCATAAGAACCAATGAATGCTTAGTTTTTCATTTTCTGGGCTCTCTGAACTTTATGAGCCTGGCAATGCAGATAGTAATAGGTCAATATTTACAAACAGACTGCATTTCAAAATAAGAAAGCCATATTTTTTCAAGTTATCAACGACATGCACCTTTTTCTTTCCCCTTCCCACGCGATTCACTTGATTTCAACTAAACACGTTCCTCAATCTAAGCACTAACGTTACTCCGAAATGTTGGACTCAATGGGCCTGATTCACAAAGCGTGTTTCAATGCAATTACACCCATTGCAAAATGTTTTGTGGTACACCCATTGAAAAATGCTTTTGTAAACCAGGCCATATACATCTATATGCAAATGCTTACGCAGCTGATGCCTAGCCTTCCCCTGCCTCCACCTTTTGGTTTTTCCAACCCTCAATACTACCACCCAGGTGCCCTCACCTACCTCTGCCCTTCCTAGTGTTCTGAAGTTAGTTGTTTTGAATGTCTGGCACTTGTGATGAATCCTGCAGAGTCCTCACTGATTACCTGGTGGTCTCCTGCCACATGGTGAGGGAAAGGCAGCCGCTACCTGATCCTGACCCTTGGGGTGGTATCATGAGGGAGGATCATGTGGTAGGGGCTGCCTGTCGGGGAGAAGAGGTGACTCCAAACGGAGAGACATGGTATTCTTCTCTGTCCGTTGAAGAAGACCCTCTAATCCCAGAGTTCCTGATGGCATGTTGTCACTCTTCATGTATACATAAGACTCCTAAATATCATTTAACATCTACTGATTATGATGATTGTTTAAACAAAAATATCAAGAGATCCAATTTAAAGTGGTTTAAAATTCCTTTGTACTCCAAGTGCCAGAGAGCCTTAAGTACTGAGACAAAGAAGAGGGGTAAAGAGTCAATGTGGCGTGAAAGTAACGTCAAGTTCAATGTGAGGTCTAGTTGTCAGGTTCACAATCAGCTGCATGGGACATTTAAACCTGAAGATCAACTGCATATGAAGGAAGGAGAGGAGACCTGCAGAGAAAGCAGAGTGGGAAGCAGACCCAATGGAGGAGGCAAACACACCGAGGCCCCCCATGTGAGAAGAGTAGAACGATTGCAGGCAGGGGCCTGGAGGCATGCCTAACCGGAGGAGCAGGAACCTGGTAAACTCACAGTGGGTGCTCTGGAGGGACCGCTGGCAGAAAGACAGCCACTGCAAGACCAAAGAAGACGCAGTCCTGTAAGGTTACCTTGGTTCTATCGGCGAGCAGCTGGAAAGCCGACACGGGACCCGAATGAGAATCTGCTTGATAGGGATAGTCTGCCCAACAGTAAACCTTGGGTGCAGCTGCACGTTTCACCGGCGAGACATGCAAGAGAAGTTTGGGGCTCATGGACGCGCAAAAAAACTTATGAACACATAGGTGATTATTTTGAATACGACCAAGTAGAATTGAAGGGCAAAAGTGGTACAAATCTCCTTATATAAAATGTCAATTTGGGGAATCTTGGCACACGCATTGCTATAATCCAAGAGACACTAACAAAGAAGTTGAAAGGTTAAATCTGTACAAATATCTTTACATAAGATGTCAATTTGGGGAAACTTGGAACAAGTATTGCCAAAAACCAAGAGATCATGTAGAAATTGACAGACAGAGCATGAACAAGCCCCCACATATGGGATGCCAATGCAGGTAAATTGGATTAAGTAATACCTGAAGTCAATAAGGTATGAACAGTGAAGAAGTGCACCTGTGTTATACTTGGAAGAAAAGTAAGCATTGTAGAAAGACCTGGTGAAATATATGCATCTGGCAGTGAGCCCCTTTTTGGAAAGAGATAACTGGCAGGAGAGTTCACAAGAAGATCTGCGAGAACCAGAAGATGGGAGTCCTTGCAGGGAAGTAAACCGGGTAATCCATAAAATAGATGAAAGGAAGAGACATATTGAAAGATGCCTGGTTGGAGAGTACACCAGGATATCTAACAGTTTAGTTGAGAAATTCCTAGCAGTATGCCGGAATCGCTACTATTATCTGAGCTCAGACTCAACTCCTCACCTGAGCTGGTGGATTCCTCCACTGGAGGTCTCTTCCTTCCTCTGTGTCTCAAGTCAGATTTCTTTTTGTGAAGGTATGGCCTACCGCGGATGACGCCACTATGGTCAGCGGGAAAACGCGGTGACCAGTAGCCCCGGTCCCACAGCAGCCAGAAGGTGAAAAAGCCTTGCATTGGCAAAAAAACCCTGAGAAACCTCCGATCCTCTTAAGTGGAAGTTTTCCTTTTCTTGACCGTGGACAAGTAATAACCCGACACAGGTCCGTGGTGGGTCCAGTGAAGATCTGAAAAAAAAGTAGAGTCTGTCTCCTCTGGTGGAAACAATGGAGGTGAATGACCAAAGAAGAGAGAACGAAGGGATTACAAGGTGAGTGTAGAGCTGGGAGCGAAAGCGCCAACCTGGGAGAGGGAGAAAGCGGATGAAATCTGCAGAACAAGAATATAAGCGGGGGGCCTAGAACCCAGAGAGGAGAGATCCAGCGAGAGAGCTCAGAAGCAAGAAGCAAGCCGCCAGAAGCAGGGAGAGGAAAGTAGCAGGGAATAAGAGAGAGAGTGACGGAGAGGATAGCTGCCAGAGGGCTGAGAATGAAAGGGAAAGCAGGCTTACCTAAGCCAAGAGAGGTCACAAAGCGTGGCAACGAAAGTAGAAATCAGCACAGTTGCAATGCAACCGCCGTCGGAAGGAGAAGGGCTTTGAACGCCCCAGTGGCGGCAATGTTAGTAAAGACTAGACCGCTGATCGGAACAGCGTTGTGGCACATCTTAATGGCAGACACGTTTCCATCGGTCCCAGAAGCGCCGATAGAATGGATGCATGACACATTACACTATACCAGGAAATCATTATGAGAAAGAGATACTGTATCATTTGAAGCAGTTGGTGAAGTTGAACATTTTGCCATCCTGAGAAAGGTATTCTGTAGGAACGACATTTGCTTTGCCATCCTGAGAAATGTTTTTATGGAAAGACATTTTCATTGACTTTAACAGACCATTGATGCAACAGAACATTTTCAACAGTTCTCTGGAAATAGTTCAGGGGAAGGGAACGACACAAGGATTGCTTTGTTGGAATTACCCATTTGGATTTTTGCACATTTATGTTGAATTGGAAACAGAGTCATTTACCTTGCACCTTTTGATTGTGTATGTTAGTGTGAGGGTCAGATATATTTTGGACACACAGCTTGCTTTAGTTTCATAGGCAGGGACATTCTCATTAGGAGAGGGACAGATGGGCCTTTATCCAAACCCATTTTTAGTTTAATAAAAATGACTAATGTTGAAATGATTACAATGTTGTGTCCAGCTCTCATTTCTGAGTCCTCACATAAAGTGTCAGACGTGGGATTGGATTCAGTTGATACAAACTGGGGAACATTTAAGTTTGAAAGACATAGGGCCTCATTACACGGTAGGCGGAGGACCAAGGTGCTATTAGCACCTTAGTCCATGCCGGTAAAATAGCGGCACCGCCTTGGTGGAAAGGGGAATTACCGCCATATTCCAAGGTTGGCGGGGCGGTAATTCCCCCTTCCCCCATTGCCCTTCCCCATTCCCATTTTAGCCCCATAGGGCTCTATGGGAATGGGGAAGGCGCTAATTACGGTGCCGCAAATTGCGGTACCGTAATTAGCACCCTGGTCCCTTTGCGGGTTGGTTTTTAACGCCTGCTAAACAGCAGGCGTTAAAGTACCTACCCGCAAAGGGACCTCGTAGTAAGGTGGTAAGGGTTTACCGGTACCGGTGCCCTTACCGGTACCGGTAAACCCTTACCGCCGTCCGTGTAATGAGGCCCATAGTAAGAGAGCCTCAGATCCTAGCATTACTACTGAACAACCTATAGGATTTGATCTATATAGTAGTAGAGGAGAATTGTGTCAGCCTGTGGACAGAGCTCTAATACCTACTGACTTGATCCTTGTTTCTCCCCCTGGTACTTACATTAGATTGGCCTCTAAATCAGGATTGGCCTGGCATCATGGCTTGGACCCATTGGCTGGTGTCATAGACCCTGATTATAGAGGAGATGTAAAACTGACAGTACAAAATAATGTACAAAACTGACAGTACCAAGTCCAAGGGATTTGGGGGAAGTCTCTATTTCCTAAACCTCAAGGGTTATTGTTATGGGCCTTAGGGCGTGCCGGGGCCTCACTCGCACACACACACACACACGCATGCATGCAGGCACACAGAGAGAGGATGCCGGAGACGTGTGTCTGCTCCGGTCGCCGGCGCGAACTGCCGGCGCACCGCCTTTAATATTATCTGCGCATGCGCGAGCCTCGATGCGGCTCGTGCATGCGTACACAATCAGAATTGCTACGCAACATCCCTCCTTTTCCCCCAAAACAAAATCAACATTATCAAACATGGGGACCAACAGGGTCCATCATAACTTTCACGATACCTCTGCCTTAATTACGAGGTAGGGTCCATGATGAAGTCTTTGAACCTCAGCGGTCGCTTGCGCCCTGCCCGGCTCGGGTTCCTGCGTGCTCCGGCGTCGGGGTAATCGGGTGCCGCCGGAGCTTCTGGCGGCCCATCGTCTTTCACCGGCACTCCCGTACTCGGGTCAGGATCATCTCTGACGGCTGCTCCAGGGGTTCCAGTTTCTATGCGCTTGAAGAACGAAACATTTCTGGTAACAGTCCCTCTTGCATTGGTGGCCGTGACCATCGACCCTTTGACGTGGGTCACGCCCAATGGTTGTGGTTCATATGGCAATGATAGCTTCCCCTCCGGCTTCCTGTTGCGCACCAGCACAGTGTCCCCTATTGCGATCGCCCTCTTGGGTAGTCTCCGCCGTGTGGTCTCTTTCTCATTCAGAGTGGCCCTCGCTGTGCGCACGTTGCGGTTGTCGATCTGTCTTGGTGGTCTTCCGTCAACTTCGGGTAGTAGGCCTCTTGGTATTCTTTTGAAAAGGGCTTCTGCGGGGGCCACTCCGGTGGACTGATGTGGGGTCGTGCGATACTCTCTGAGGAACTCGACCAGATTTCGCCTGAGATCTTCTCCCCCATTCACCGATATGCAGAACACTTTGTTGAGCGTTCGCATAAATCGCTCCACCTCGCCATTTGCTCTCGGCCATAGTGGGGTTATTTTACGATGCTTTATCCCCTTGTCCTCACAGTATTGAGCAAAACGTTGGCCCTGAAAAGGTGGCCCATTGTCCGAGCAAATTTCGAGAGGGAATCCATGTGTGGCGAATATTTTGTCCATGGCCAAAATGGTGTGGTCGCTGGATGTGGATTCGACCAATTCCACTTGTGGGTATCGTGACCACTGGTCTGTCACCACCAGAAAGTATAAACCTCGGCCCGTGGACCCGAAGTCCGCGTGCACTGTCCCCCATGGGCGGTCACTCCTCTCCATGGCCTGAATGGGTGGCGCCTTCTCCACAGGGCTTGCGGCTTGACATGGGATGCAGGCCTTCACAAATTTCTCCACCCTTCCTTCCAGATCTGGAAACCAAACTTTCAACCTGAGACGAGCTTTCATCTTGGCCATTCCTTGATGTCCCTTGTGGGCTAGCTGTAGGACTTTCTCAACTAACACCCCTGGTATTACGATCTGGTGCCCTCTTAGCAGTATTCCATCATCCGCCACCGACAATTCGTGGCGTGCCTTCCAGAGTGCCTGTAGATCTCTTTGAGCTTCCGCGGTCCTTCGGGAGTTGTCTAGGAGGACCTCCCGCCATTCTCCTGTGTCCACCGCACCTTTTATCTTTCGGAATGCTTCATCGCTATTGGACTCATCTGCAATTTCCTGACGCGTCAGGGCTACAGGCAGTGCTGCCTCCACTACTAGATGTACGGCTTCCACGCAGTCCGCCACCTCCAGTGAGTCCCTGGGCCTCCCGGTGCCCGGATGGCGCGACAGGTAGTCTGCCGGGTTGTGTGTCCCTGGTCGATATAGCAATTTGACCCCATATTCCATGAGGGCCAACATCCACCTTTCTATGCGCGGAGGTGTTTTGGACGATGTTCCAGACAGTATTGGGATGAGGGGTTTGTGGTCAGTCACCACCACAACTGGCTTCCCTAGAATGTAGATTCTGAAATGTTTACACCCCCATAGTATAGCCAAGGCTTCTCGCTCTATTTGGGAGTAACGCCTCTCAGTGTCGGTCAGGGCCTTGCTGGCATAGGCGATGGGCCTCATGGTCCCTTGCTGGTCTGCTTGCATGAGGACTGCTCCCAGCCCTACCGGGCTAGCATCAACTACGATCTCCGACTCGCGACCGGGGTGGAAGTATGCCATTGTTTCTTGCTCCGACAGGGCATGTTTGATGGCGGTGAACGCTCTTTGTTCCTTCCCTGTCCATGTCCACGCCACATCATTTCTGGTGAGCGCCCTCAGTGGTTCTGATAGGGAGGCTAGATCTCGGATAAAACGGCCACAATAATTGACCATCCCTAAGAAACTTCTTACTAAGGCTGGGGACGCTGGTGGGGATGCATCTCGGATGTCTTTCACCTTCTCCGGATCCGGGGAAATCCCTCCAGCATGAAATATAAATCCAAAAAATTCAAGCCTGTCCTTCAGAAATTCGCATTTTTCCTTGTGTAGGGTCAAGCCGACACTGCACAGTCTCTCCAGGGTGTACTCGAGGCGCTTCAGGTGTTCCGCTTCTGACTTTGCAAAAACTAGGATGTCATCTGACATGTTGATGACCCCTTTGAGTCCTGACAGAGCCCCCCTGATGGCATTCTGAAAGACCTCTGCTGCGGACGAGATCCCGAAGCTAAGTCTTTTGTATTGATACAACCCCTCATGGGTCGTAAAGGTCGTAATGTACCTGGACTCGGGGTGGAGTTCCAACTGGTGGTAGCCTGACCTTAGGTCTAGCTTCGAGAAGACCGTAGCTCCCTGGAGCTCTCCGACGATGTCATCTAGGGTCGGTGTGAGATGGCGTTCTCGTTTGATCGCTACATTGGGCAGCCTCATATCTACGCAGATGTGTACTGCCCCTGGTTGTTTCGGCTTCAGGGCCACCACAATTGGGGAGACCCAGGGAGTGGGTCCATCTGCCCTTTCGATAATGTCCTTGTCCACAAGTGACTGTAGCTCTTTCACAACTTGTTCCCTGAGATGAAAAGGGATACGGCGATGTTTAAGCGCAGTCGGCCTCACGGACTCATCTATGTGCAACCGTATGGTCTCTGCCTTGAGTTTTCCAATACCAGTGAATATCTTCTCAAAACGCTGTAGTCGGCGGTTCAGATCGTTGAAGTACACAGCAAGAGTGAAGTTTACAATGTTTAGCGCTTCTGACGCTGCACAGCTTAGGAGAGAATGTGGGCTTACGCTGGTGATGAAAAACCTCACCTTTATTCTGTTTTGACCATGAGAGACCGGGGCCACAAACACTCCTTGGATGGGAAGAGGTGTATTCCCTCCGAAAGCGTAGATTCGCGCTGTGGAATTCGTCAGCCTTGGTGGACCAGGAAGAGCATTGTAATGTTTTGTTGCAAGTACGCAGACGGACGCCCCAGGATCTATGAGGACCGGAGTTGGCATCTCGCTAATGTTGATGGTGCATTTGGGTTTTCGACGGTCCCCAGGGCCTTGCGCAATGCTTGAGATGAAAAATATTTCTTCATCTTCCTCCTCCTCTGATCTTGCATTCCTGGTTCGACAGAGGACACACCCCTTACTCTTCCAGCGACACCCCTGCCAACTCTCTCTGGTCCTCTCAAAACCGTAACTGGCGTCGTTGCCCTGCACATTCTCGCATAGTGTCCCGGTGTGCCGCATCGACCACAGGTCCTTGACTTTGCTGGGCACTCTCCCGCATGTGGCAGATCGTATCCACAGTATGAACACGATGAGACATTCCCTTGCGTTGTAGGCCCTTCGCTTCTCTTTGGTGTCCATCTTGCCTTCCCCATGGCCGAGCGTTCTATTGCATATGCCTCTTCCTCCTTCCTGGAGCGTGTAGCAGCGTCCATTTTCGCCCTCTTGCCTCCGCCAGTTCGTACGCTCTCCCCATGTCAAGAATTTGCTGCAGAGTCAGTCCAGGTTCTCTTAGCACTTGTCTCCTCAGTTTCCCTGAGCATCAACCTTGCAGCAGTTGGTTGCGAACCATTTCTTCCTCGTTGACCCATCTGCAGGAGCTCGCTAGTTGTCTCAGACGAGCGCAAAACTGGTCCAATGATTCCTCTTCCAATTGTTTCTCAGCGCCCATGACAAACCTGTCAAAGTCAACATTCGCCATAGGAAGGAAGTGGTCACAGAAGGCTTGCTTGACCGCATCATAATTCGCTGCTGGAATGTTGAGAGTGTCATATATGCGTTGAACCTCGGTCCCTGCAGAATAGACCATGATGGCAATCTTCGCCTCATCTTCCGTTTCCCCCGAGGCTCTAAAAAACATTTCCAGCTTCTTGACCCATGTGATCCACTTCGGCCCTATCTTGGATGGGGGCCCGTGGTATCAAATTCAGGCATAGGAGCTAGAGTACTGTGCATTCTGCGAGGTATTGGGGCGACAGCATTTTCTTCTTCCTCTCCTTCTTCCCCCATTGTGTACTCACAGTGATCCTTGTCTGGTAGGAGCCGAGGTAACTGGTGACCTTCAGAGTGCTATCACACCCTCTTTCTTGTCCTTACCACAACCCTGTGGTGTCTGGGCTGTGGTGATTCCAAAAATTGCTATGGAGCAGTGCAGGAGGCAGATGGCGCACGAGCACCCTCTCGGGCCGCAACCACTGCACTCCGCGTGTAGAGACGAGAAAAGAAAATGGCCGCCGGCCATGCGTGTGGTTCCGTGTGCATCCGATCGATACACACGCAGCAGCGTTCCTTCACTCCGATGTCGTCGGAGCAGAGGATGGCTCCATGTCCGCCCTCGTCGCCAGTGTTATGGGCCTTCGGGCGTGCCGGGGCCTCCCTCGCACACACACACACGCATGCATGCATGCAGGCACACAGAGAGAGGACGCCGGAGACGTGTGTCTGCTCCGGTCGCCGGCACGAACTGCCGGCGCACCGCCTTTAATATTATCTGCGCATGCGCGAGCCTCGATGCGGCTCGCGCATGCATACACAATCAGAATTGCTACGCAACATCTATGACGAGACAAGGAGAGGGACTAAAGGTTTTGTAGAAGCAGATGTCGAGCCTCCCTCGGAACCAATAATAAAACCTATTTCAATGGTAGAAGAACCTGAGGTTATTCCAGATCTAGCATTTGCCCAAAGAAATTATGCATTACTAGCCGTACCTTTTCTTAATGTATTACCTGAAGAAGAAGGAAGGGCAAAGAGTGGGCCATCCTTTTCCCTAAAGTTTGGGTTGTTATACAGTGGAGATGTTGGACCTGATGGTATTCCAAGGTCACAAATAGTGGTACCCAAGAGTCATAAACCAATTGTTTTGGAAATTGCTCATTCTCATCTGACGGGTGGACATTTAGGAACAGCTAAAACCTAAGCCTAAATTAAGAACTGATTCTATTGACCAGGAATATATGTGAATGTTGTCAGTCCTTGTGCAATTTATCAGAAAACAAGCACACAGGTACCCCCTCCAGCCCCCTTACAGCCATTACCCATTATTGATGGGCCTTTCTCATGCATATGTATGGATATAGTTGGACCTCTAGAACCATCAAAGTTGGGAAACCGATAAATATTGGTGATAGTGGACCATGCCACCCATTACCCTGAAGCTTTTCCCTTATGGAACAACATCTTACAACACATTTTAAAACATGTAATCCCTTTATTTTTTAGACTTGGTTTTCCAAAGGAGATCTTAACTGATCAAGGATCTACCTTTATGAATAAATGTATGTCAGATGTAAAGGAGATTCTACAAATTAAGGGGGTAATTCATAGAATTCAGCGCACAAGTGGCGCACGCGGCTGGCGCACAGTGTGCGTGTGCGACTTTCTGCACCAGCCGCATGCGCTAAAATCCATTTCCGCGCACAGCGTATTCATGAATTTTAACATCTAAAACCAGCCGTGGCACAGAGTGGTGCAGCGACCCTGCAGCAGTGCCAGTTATGCCCCCAACCCCTCCCCGTGCGCCATGTACAGCGCACAAATCCCGTAAATGGTGCACAGGCCCACAACCATGAAAATGCCTGTAAAACTCCCCGCACACCCCTCCGAATACACGTACCCCGCTGCACAGGTAGTCTCACACGCGATTGGGCCTGTGCGAGCGGGGTACGTGGATTACTGGGGTGCGTGTGAAGTTTAACACGTGATTGGCCCAGTTCGAGCGGGGTACGTGTATTACTGGGGTGCGCAGGAAGTTTCACACGCGATTGGCCCTGTGCGTGCAGGGTACGTGGATTTGGGGGATGCGCGTGAAGTTTCACACGCGGCAGGCCCTGTGCATGCGGGCTATGTGGATTACTGGGGGGCACAGGAAGTTTCACATGCGATTGGTCCTGTGCGAGCGGGGTACGTGGATTACTGGGGTGCCCGGGAGGTTTCACATGCGATTGGCCCTGTGCATTCGGGGTATGTGGATTTGGGGGGTGGCATGAAGTTTCACTCGCGGCAGGCCCTGTGCCTGCGGGCTACGTGGATTACTGGGGTGCGCAGGAAGTTTCACACGTGATTGGACCTGTGCGAGCGGGATACGTGGATTACTGGGGTGCGCAGGAAGTTTCACACGCAATTGGCCCTGTGCGTGCGGGGTACTTGGATTTGGGGGGTGCGCGGGAAGTTTCACACGTGGCAGGCCCTGTGCGTGCGGGCTACGTGAATTACTGGGGTGCGCGGGAAGTTTCACATGTGATTGGGCCTGTGCGAGCGGGGTACATGGATTACTGGGGTGCGTGGGAAGTTTCACACACGATTGGGCCTGTGCGAGCAGGGTATGTGTATAACGCAGTACGGGGGAAGTTCCACACGTGCTTTCGCTGTCAGAGCAGGGTACGTGTAGCCAGGGGAGTGCGCGGGGAGTCCTACACGTCAATTGGCAGTGTGGGTTCTCACAGGTGTGCCCTCTACCCCCTCCACGGAACATGCAGGCAACCCACACCACAGGGGACTACCCAGCACCCCTGGTCATGTCCCGCAGGCAGTCCATCCACCATGGGCATGCCCAAAGCCAGGCCACATGTCACCTTGCACTAGTGATCATCAACTCATATCCCCCAGCACCCCCCACCCCCCAGCAGTGAGGGGCACCTGCCAGCAGGCCTTGTTATGTGAATGATTAGACCATTCAGGCTGATTGAGTATTGGCCTGCTCACATTACATTTTGGGGCCTGTTTGAATGTGGAACATGATAGTTGTTTGCTGTCATGTTAAAGTGACCAACCATTGATGTGTACATCTGCCTACAATCACTATTATTGTACACTGGATGTGTTTCAGTGTGTGGCACATGCATCTTTTGCCACACTATTTAGCATTTTTCATCTCATCATGTCCATCTCACATGGATGGGTGACAGTACTCATTCACTGACATATCGCTGTCGTTGTCTAATGTACCATGGCTATGCTACATGCCATCTGTGTGCTGGCATGTGTCATGTATGTGTATTGGACATGCCACTCACAGGCTAATGTGTGATGCCAGTTCTACCCACCATGCAGCAAGTGTGTTGCTTTTCTATCTTGGTGTCCACAGTGTCTGCTTTTTCCCTCCCCTTCCAACTCATTGACAGTGCATGCATGCCAGGGTTATAGTCATGTGGGACATGTGTAAATCATGTACAGGGTCTCTGTCTTGTCAGGCCTATGTGTGTGCTATGGTGCTCATGCCTGTTTGCATTTGTTGTATTTCATGTTTTTGCAGGTGATGACGCACTTGATGCTGGTGAGGTTGAGGAGATGGTGGAGACCCAGGAGGGATCTCAGCCACAACCGATCACCAGTGGAGGACGTGGTGTGGTGATGGGTGAAAATCCTTTGTTAATGCAGACCATACTGTCCAGGTGTGCCTCTGGGTGCACCTTCCCAGACCGCTATTCAGGTGCTGAATCGGATGATGAGACTTATGTGCTGTCGCAGGTGAGTGCTTCTGGCAGGGATTCTGTCCTGTCCAACCCACCTGCACCACGAATAGAACCCTCTATGGGGATGTCAGTGATGGTAGGTCCGCCTTTGGCGGTTACGGATGCAGGGTCACACTCCACAACATCTGATCCTGTTCCTGGGCCAGCAGATCAGAGGGGGAATGCAGTCCTGCAGCCTCAGGCAGTGCCAGCACAGCAAGGTGCAGATCGCCTTGCCCCAAACAGGTGTGGTGCCCGCCGACGCAGTGGCCGTGCGCCACCAGGCAATACTGTATGGGAAAACTCCATGTACGGTATGGCAACCCAACAGGCAGCATCAGTTGAAATGATGGCTCAGGCAATGGAGAGGGTGTCCACTTCCATTATCCCCCCTGAAAGGCAGATGGAGCAACAACAGCAGGCAACAGACTCCATTTGCCAATCACACAGGGAAGACATGTTGGCGTCCAACAGGGACCGACGGGCGGCACTGGAGACTCTGCGCGAAGCCATATCAATAGAGTCACAGGGCCACAGTGAAGCCCTGAGGGTAGAACTCCATAACATCAGGGAGACTCTGCTTGAACTTGAGGCTTCCCGAAATTTTAGGGCAGAACAGCAGCTGGAGCAGCTCACACATTCGCTCTCAGCTGAGCTGCAGGCAACCCGTGAGGAGATCCGGCATCATGCGAGGCCATGCGTGCAGAAATGCAGCAACCCGTGAGGTGCTGCATGGGGATCTCCGCACTATCGTCCTCCAGAATCAGACCTTCCAGACCCGCATGCTTGCTGCCATGGAGGACCATACCAGGGCTTTGCGTGGGCTGCCTCCCATTGTACCACCACCTCCTGATGCAGCAGCAGAGGGTGAAGAGACCGACAGCAGTTCTCCCACAATGGCATAGCCGTGCAGGCCATGAGCCCCTGGAGGTATTTTTTTTTCCCAACATCCACGCAGGTGGGTGTTGGTGTGCACCCTGTCCTCGAACCTCCTGGGTGGCCTCCCCCCTCATGACCCCCACATGGCCATTTTTTTTTTTACAGTGTGTTGCCTTGTGTGGCTCCCGTGGGCATCCACTGTGTATTCCGGCTGGGCACATGCAGGCTTGTCCTGAGTTTGGGTTAGATGCTTGGGTTCGTGACACACACACCCCTCCTGCTTCCCGTTTCCATGGGCTTGCAAAGGGTGTGTCCAAGTGACAGTGACTTACACAGTGACATTGGGCTCCCATGAGCTGTGTGGGCAGTCTGTAGTCAATACTCTGTGGACATCCCTAGTGGGTATTGTTGTTGTATTGAACATTGCATGGTGTATTGATATGTGCTTGTGCATCCATGTCTTCCTCAAAATTTGCAGATACCTTCTTCATGTCTTCACAAGGCCGTCTCCTTTGCAGATGGAGTTCATGTTGTATGCAGTACACTGACACATTTGCGTGGCAGCAGCACTCTGCAGTTGGAAGGGGTCGATGTGCTGGCTTATTCAGGTTGTAAGACTACCACTACTTTGACTTTGTACTGTCATGTGTTTGCAATGTTTCATGCTGTGTTGATGTATTGTGTTGGTGGTAAGTATTTGGTCATGTGTGCTGTTTGTTATTGATTACTGGGAGCATATTGTCTGTGGGCTGTTTCCATTTGGGACAGTGCACTTTGTGACACTTGTGTCAGGTCTTGTGCATTGCTTTGTTTGCTTTCACATTGCATGACATGCCATGGTGTGTTGGGTGGCGGAGATGGGGAGGGGTTGGGTGACATGGCGCTATTTTCATGTTCTATTTTGCTAGGGGGTAGTCATTCGTGCAGCATGAATGTATGTCTTTTAATGACACTGGATTGGTTATCTTTGGGTAGGTAGGGATGCACAGAATGTAACACTTCCAGGTGACCAATCTCAGGCTGGTATGGTTGTAACAGTTGACTGTCCCTTATGTCATCATCATTGATTGTCAGCTGGTATGTGCCAGGGCTTTGTGCACTCTGCAGGGGTGTGATTTCAAGTGAAGTAAAGCCACCAGCTGTGTAAGGGGTGCCTCACCACGTGCCCTTTCCCCTCCCATGTGCATGTGGTTGGGGATGTGGGGGCACCATCATGTCCACCGGCATGCCCTGCGTGTTGCAACGTTGTGCAGGACACATGCTGCCACTATGATCCTGCACACTACTGGGGAAGCGTATAGCAGCTGCCCACCAGAATGGTCAAGGGAGCGAAAGCGTGACTTGAGCACTCCGAATGTGCACTCCACTATGCCACGGGTTGCAATATGGGCTGTGTTGTATCTTACCTCAGGTGGTGTGGTGGGGTTCCGAATTGGCGTCATCATGTGGGTGCTCAGAGGGTAGGCACTGTCCCCTGGGGAGGTGATGATGGGTTTCATTAGTGGGGTTGTGACATTACTCAGTATCTGGCATGCATGGATGTGCAGTGGCATTTATACTCACCAAGCAGCCATGTATCGCCATGCCGCCCAGCTTCTAGGTCCCGGTTTAGGGTTGACATTCTGTATATGAAACTGTCATGGGTGGACCCTGGATAGTTGGCATATACTGAGGTGATGATTCCCTTGGCATCACATACTACCTGCACGTTGATGGAATGCCAGTGCTTGCGGTTTCTATAGATGTGCTCTGATGCCCTGGGAGGACGTAGAGCCACATGGGTCCAATCAATGGCACCTAGCACTTTGGGGAAGTGTGCCACCCCGTAAAAATCCTGGACAACAGCCTGCCTTTCTGCAGATGTTCTGGGCAGGTATATGTGCCTGCGGACTGAGGGACGTGCAGTCATGATGGCCAAGACCTGGTGTAGGCAGCGTGACTGCGTGGCCTGTGACACCCCCCCACTATGGCACTTGTTCGCTGAAATGACCCAGTAGCCAAGAAGTGCAGTACATTGAGCACCTTTTCCAAGGGGCTCAGTGCTTGGGAGCACAGGATGTGTGATGTGAGGTCATCCTCCCACTCACTCACCAGGTCGAGTATTATGTGAGGTGGAAACCTGTACCTACCATACACCTGGTCATCAGGCATCCCAAAAAGGCTGGTTCTGGGTGTAAAAATTCTGGCCCTGACTATCCGCCTCCTCCTCCTGCGGTATCCCACGACCACTGCTGCGAGGAACGGTATATTCATCGTAGCGTCTGAGCTTGTTGTTTGCGCGCACTTTTATGCTGCGCGGGTCCACGTACGCCTGTTTCTTGCTGGCGTACGTGTTTCCGGATTAGCGCATCTTTTTTGGCGCTAAGTGCGCTTTTGCTGTGCGCGTAGCACACACTGTTTGATGACGTGCGCGCCCGCGTGCGCCACGCAGGATTTTAGCGCACATCCATGGATTTACACGCGCACAGACTTCCATGAATCACTGTGCGCGGGTTTCGCTGCGATTTTCGCACTTGTGCTGCGATTCGCACGCTTTTGCACGTTTGCACGGAAATTTTCAGCGCACATTAATTCCATGAATCGGCCTGTAAAGCTTTGCATACTTCCATGTATCATACTGAAAACTGAGGGTTTAGTTGAACGGTTTAATAAAATCTTGAAACACCGAGATGGAGATGACACCGCCGTAAACTGCCCACAGGACCGGAGGAGCGATGGATGGAAGCTGGATACTTCCCAAGGTAAGTATAATATTAATGCTGTTCTTGTTCTTGCCGGTGAGCGTGATGCGGAGGAAAGGCAAAGGCCTTCAGGAGACCCTTCCGAGCATGGTGAGTGTCACGCTGCAGGTGCAGAGAAACGCAAAGCGTGTTTCTCTGCCCGGGCGTGGTTTAAATAGCTTCCAGGTATCCAAGGTATCCCTGGGTTGGCCCCACACCCAAAAGGCTAGACCGCATACTCAGTTAAAGGAACTGGGTTATGTGGGGGCATCCATCTTGCCCACAATACATTACAAGTCCAATGCCAAGTTGTTCTCAGAGTTATGTGTGAGCCTGGTGCCACAGGCACCAGTTCGGACTCCAAGTGGGTCTCTGGTTAGATGGAGAGGCCCTTAAGAGCCAAGTAGGGGATTGTGGCCTGGCTCCAGCATGGTGTCGCAGGGCTAGGGGCATGGATCATGACAATGGGTAATTTATGCTGTTAGGGAAGCACAATCTTCCACAGTGACCTCCCCATTTTAATTGTTATATGGGAGAGAACCAAGTGATGTGTTTGATTTTTTGAGAGAAACAAGGAAAGAATGAGAAAAAGCTGTTGTACCATTACCTCCAAATGCTCAACGGCTGAAAGAACATATGGCATCTGTTCACTCGATAGTACAGACTAATATGACTAAAGCTCAGGAACATCAGAAGGACTACCATGATAAGAAAGCTGCGTTAAGATAATTTTCTGTTGGCCAGAAGGTGTTAGTCCTCCTTCCCTCCTCAGAAAATAATATGCCTTCTAGTTGGTATGGACCTTATGAAATTTTAGAACAAACACTACCTTCCAATTATTGCGTTCAACGCCAGATAAAAAAATTAAATCATACATCTATCATATAAATCTTCTCAAACAATGGAGAGAAAACCCAGTTTGGGATATTTGTTATCGGATGAAAACAAAATCAATGCGTCAATTTCTTCAGATTTTACTAAAAATCAAAAGCAAGACATGATGGATCTTTTAGAACAGTTTGCTGATGTTTATAGAACAGAATCAGGAAGAATAAAAGTGGTATGCCATTATATTCACACCCCTCCAGGGAAGGTTATTCACGTAAAACCCTATTGAATACCTGAGAGTAGAAAGAATATTGTTCAAGAAGATGTGGAAGCTATGTTGAAGGTTGACATTATAAAATCCTCTCAGGGCCACTGGTATTCTCCTATTGTGTTAGTCTCTAAAACAGATCAGTCCTGGACATTTTCCATTGACTTTAGAAAAGTCAGTGAGGTATCCAAATGTCATAGTTATCCCATGTCCAGAATTGATGATCTTATTGACAGGTTGGGAGATGCAGTATAACTCTTCACGATTGATCTGACAAAGGGGTACTATCAGGTTCCCGTTAATCACATAGATAAACCAAAAACAGCTTTTTCTACCCCCTCAAGTCTTTTTCAATATTACGTCCTACCTTTTGGTTTGCACAGAGCTCCCGCTACCTTTCAAAGGCTGATAGACCAAGTTCTTTGACCGTATGCTTCCTTTTGTGGGGCTTATATCAATGACATTTTCATACATGGCAATCTTGGAAAGAACACATGTACCATCTACATTTAGTTACTAGAACCTTAAGAAAAACAGGACTCACAGCAAATCCAAAGAAATGTCACTTGGCACGATCATCAGTCAAATACCTTGGATTTTTCGTAGGCAACGGGCTGTTCCAACCCAAAACAGAAAAAGTCAAGACAGTAAAATAAACTCCAAGGCCCAAGACAAAGAAAGATCTAAGAGCCTTTCTGGGTCTAGTAGGATATTATGGACGTTTTAATCCTAGGTTTTCATCCATTAACTCTTGTCTTACTGATAAACTCAAAAATGCTGAACCACAGAAAGTAAAATGGTGAGAAGACGATCAATTATGTTTTGAAAAGCTTAAGCACATTCTATGTAGCGAGCCTGTGTTGAAGGTGGCAGACATCAATAAGGAATTCATCTTACAAACTAATTTTTCCCATACCGGGTTAGGTGCAGTTCTTTCACAGAGTCATGATGGCATAGAATGCCCCATCCTCTACATAAGCCGGAAATGATTTACCGGAGAGAAACATTATGCAACTCTTGAACTTGAACCTCTGGCCCTTACCTTAAGTGGGGCGTAACCTACCTTAAGTATTCTCTAACTGGTAGAAAATTTTGATTTGTCACAGACCATGCCCCATTAAAATGCTTAAGCCATCACAAAGATACTAATGCAAGAGTCATGAGCTGGTTTCTTGATCTACAGCCCTATTGTTTTGCAGTAGATATTGAAAAGGAAGAGAGCAGGGCAATGTAGATTTATTTTCCTAGTTCCCAATAGAGGCTATAAAAACCAGCGACATTATGGGAAGGGTATGTGATGACTCCTGCCAAGTCATCACCAATTCCCCAGTGGTGACCTCTTCCCACATGGCCGGGGAATGGCAGCCGCTACCTGATCCTCACCCTGCAGGTGGCATCATGAGGGAGGATCATGTGGTAAGGGATGGCTGTCACAGAGAAGTGGTGACTCCATAGGGGAGACAGTGTATTCTTCTCTGTCCAGTGAAGAAGACCCTCTATTCCCAGATTTCCTGATGGCATGTTGTCATGCTTCATGTATACATATAACCTCTAAAACACATTTAACATCTACTGTTAATGATGGCTGTTGTTTAACCAAAAATATCAGACAAATCAACTTAAAATAGTTTAAAATTCCTTTGGACTACAAGTCCCAGAAAGCCTTAAGTACTGAAACGAAGAAGAGGGGGAAGGAGTCAATGTGGAGTGAAAGTAACATCGAGTTCAACGTGTGGTCAGTTGTCAGGTCCACAATCAGCTGCGCGGGACATTTAAACCTGAAGATCGCATACATATGAAGGAAAGAGAGGAGAGCTGCAGAGAAAGCAGAGCAGAAAGCAGACCCAAAGGAGGAGGCTCTGTGTGAGAAAAGCAGAATGCTTGCAGGCAGCCACCTGGAGGCGTACCTTACCGGAGGAGCGGTAAACCGTCAGTGGGTGCCCTGGAGGGACCACTGGAGAAAGACATCTGCCACAAGACAAAAGAAGACATAGTCCTGTAGGGTTGCCTTGGTTCTATTGGCAAGTAGGTACAAAGCTGATGCAGGAACCGGACAAGAGTCTGCCTGACAGTGGAAGCCTGCCCAACAGTAAACCTTTGCCGGAGCTGCACGTTTCATTGGTGAGTCGACCCAGAGAAGATGGAGGCTCCTGCACGTGCCAATAAACTTAATAACACTTGGGTGGTTATTTTGAATACCGACCAAGTGGAATTCAATGGCAAAAGTAGTACAAATCTCCTCATATGAGATGCCAATTTGGGGAATCTTGGAACACGCATTGCCATAAGCCAAGAGACACTAACAAAGAAGTTGAAAGGTTAATGCTGTACACATCTCCTTATATGATATATCTATTTGGGGAAACCTGGAACAAGCACTCTCCTCAACAATTACAACATCATCATCAAACAGGCACTCAGCAAAATTGTCCCTTCAAATCACAGAAACCCCACAGCCACCAAAATAAAGCAGGGTTCGAAAGCTCACTCCTTCCATCAAGCAGGAGGCCAGACATGTAGAAAGAGCCTGACAAAGAACCCATCCCCCACCACCAGAACACCACTCAAACTCTGCCACAAAAAATACGAAACAGCCTTACTCAATGCAAAATCAACCAATTACCTCCAAGAGCTCCAGTTGGAGCACAAGATGAATGCAACATTATCCAATCTCTCTCCAAACCACCATCTACATCTTCCACACCACTATCCACAGCAGTATACAACTCCCTCATGGACTACTTCATCTCTAAAATATGCAAAATTAGGCAAGCCCTCCACTCTGCTCTCCCACTCCCGACTCTTAAACATTCCAACACATGGGACATCTTTCACCCCGTTGACAGAGACAACCTGTTAAGTGACCTCAATTCAGCACTCCAACTAAGTCAATGCCGAGTCTGGGATGCCCAAGGGAAGCCCTTAATTATATATGTTTATGACAAGTTCATGAATCTGGATGATAAACCCTTGTATAACGTCCCTCTCTTTGAATCCCCCTGACCTCACTGAGCCACGAAGTAGGTTTATTTTGCAAATTAAAAGATTTATTTTACAAATTAAACAATATATATATATATATATATCACACTTTTATAAATAAATTAATAATTGATAGCACACTTATGAATATGACAGTGATCAACAATGGATAATATTACACTAGCACACTTTTTTAAATTACTTATGAGTTGGTATAGAGAGGATAAAGTAGCTGAGAATGCTTTTATGGGTTCAAGGAAATGCAATGATGGAAAAGAATGCAGCACAGAAATAACTGAGATGGTTTCCACAAGAGATAATATGATCACTTTTTCTTTTGACAATTCACTCCCCACCTATGCAATATAAGGAGATGGAAGGGGAGCACACAATTTTCAGGAATACAATCAAATGCAATACCAATTCAGTTCCCCCCTAGCAAGCTTAGAGCAACAGGGATGATTTTAAAACACAGGCAAAAATACTTTAAATGTGATTTGCAAAGAAGTGAAAATATGCTAAAATGATTTTAATTCCCTATAGGAGCTTCAGGGTGGTGATAGCTACTTAAGATTGGTTCAGGTCAACAATATCAGTGATTCATGAGGGATTATCAGGTTGAAAACGGATTTCAGCAGTTGCAAGCAAAAGACAGCGATTTTGACAGGTGGAGAAATTTGATTCAAATTGCAATTCGCTGCACTTTTTCCGAGTGCGTCGAGCGCGATTACAGAAAAACTATAAGGAGTAGAAAGTCGGTTTAGGGCTTGTTGGAAAGCTGAGGATCTGAGCTTTATAGTGAAAGTTAAATCTCATTCCTAGCACATAAAAGATAGGGACAATATAGTGGAGGTAGATTCTCAAAAATAAAGTAAAGCTCAGAATGGCAAATGACACTTTCACAGGTTTGAAATCCCAGAATGGACACACGATTTCTATGATGCAGTTTTAAATAGGTGGAAATGGTTTGAATTAGATTATTTTAAACTAAGAGATGACTATGCACAGTTCTGTGGGTACTCACACTATAAATTTGAAATAGGCCGTGAAGATCTGGTCATGTTTGGGCTTCACTCGCCACGGACGGTCTCTGGTACGGTTCTGCTCACAGCGATCTGGTCTGGGGGTCTGGTTTTGGCAAAAGTTCTGGCACTGCACAGGGGTCTGGTCTGGATCTGGTCTTCTATCGGCACTGCTCGGCGGTCTGGATACAGCTCTGCTTTCTGGGTTCCGGCACAGGGTTCTAGGCCAGAATCAAACAGCTTGCCCGGCTGTTGAATAGTTTGGTTAGGTTGCTGGATTCTGAGGCCTCTGAAGGATTCAGCTTGTGGACTAGGCCTCTCTGCTACAAGTTCTGAAGTCTGGATTCTAAGTTCTGGTTCTGGAGTCTTCTGGATTTGAAGTCTGGATTCTAAGTTCTGGTTCTGGAGTCTTCTGGCAAAGCGCTTCGCAGGAAATCAGTTTGAAGTGGGAAGTGAGAGGGAAGTGAGTGTCCCTACCTGGGTCTCAGTGGCTCTTTTTATGTGTTTTGAAAGTGGGTGGGAAGGCTGACTCTTACTGGAGAATAGAGTTGTGAGTCATCCCGTGTCATTTTTATGGCATACAGAAAGAACACTCCCCTTGTCACTTTGCACACAAATCTATTTTTGATCCAAATGCGTATTTATCTATGTACAATTTTTATAATATTATATGTCCAGTTAACATATTTTCTGTATCACCAAACCATCCGATCCCTGTCTTTGTAAGATGTTGTGTCCACTTCTGACAGAATTCTGCCCTTTTGATCCAGAACTTTTCCATAATTTACACAAATGTGCGCAAGGAATATGGGCATCAGATGATGAAGTGTCAGATTTTTAACATATAGACACTTGGAGTAACACCCTATTTTCCGCTACTACTCCCCAGAACATACCACAGAGTCCTAACACCTCTTAAAATATGCACAGAAAAATCACAGGAATCATGAGATTATTGATATAATTTTTACAATCATGTACTATGAATTATCCATCTTTCTAAAATGATGCTCTGGCCCAGATGGGTGTGGTTTAGGTTCCAAAGCACATGGGGGGATTTCTGTCTGTCCCCGCCTCCAGCTCAGGTGGCTCCCAGAGGCAGCGCCCCTCCCATTTCCTTCCAAGAGAAAGCCATTTACGACCCCCTGATTTAGCATTTGCCTGAGCCAAGGAAAGTTCATTGTTCTGTTTTCCTGCAGCCCCAGGTACCCCTCCCCTAATTCAATCAGAGAGGTGTAATCTCCTTTTGGTGTGGGCAGGAGAAGACAGGCCAGGCCTGGGAATGCAGCTGCTGGGCAAGTTTCAACTCCTGTCGGAGGTAGTTGCCGGGCAGAATTCAATCTCTTCAAGCCAGGCTTCAGCTAAATGTCACTTTTGTTCCAGTTTTCTTCATTCAAATCAAACTTACAATTTTTACACATGCAGCTAGAACGCTGATTCTAAGTTCAAAACTATGACATTTAAACAGTTGCAACCTATGTGACACTGAAAAGTAGGTCACTCATTTATTTCAAACATTTCGATTTTAGTGGCTTTAAGTCCAATTTCAATTAAGCTGCTGACATCCACAGCTCAGCCAGTTTTGTTATAAACATAGTTTTAAGCTCTTCATCTTTCCAGATTTTGTATGCACACAAGACTACATTCTGCCAAATGTCTGCTGGTGTTCAGTGAGATTTTTGAATATCTTGCAATGTTTGAAAAAGGCATTTTGAGCTTGCATTTCAGAGAAACAAATGTGATTTCAAAGCGCTTTTTGAGCTAACAGGCACTGCTGTTTTTCCTTTGGCACCACGTTTCACTCATGGCGCTTCTGGCCCATCACGCTCGCACTGGTGGGTGGCAGGTCAGATGACCATTTTGGTGTGCGCAAAAACTGTGCGGTTTTCCTGGATTCTGGCGCAAATGAGGGCTTTTCAGCCATCTTGGATTTTCTAAGCCCACCGCACCAAATGTTGCAGCATAATAACTTGAAAGTGGGTCAAAACACCTGACAAATCTCATCACCCTTACTACCGTTCGGGTGGTCAGGAAAGGTCCCCACAGTCAAGAGGGGTTTTCGTTGCATGTACCATAATTGTGAGTGGGGGTGCGGCAACTGGGCACGATGTTGCAATTTCATATGTATCCAGAATAGTTAACTGAGAATGGGATATGTTACTTAGTGTTACTTTTTGGTTCAATTGATACATATTAGCTTTTGCACACGCGCAGAAAGACAAATGCCAAAACTGCCAAATGAAATATAAACGTGATTCAGACATAATGTGCTATAGAGTGCCCAGAAGCAGGCAATGAGGAGTTTTTATAATGTGCATGCTAGAAAGGAGGCCTATCCTGAAGAATCCACTGTAAAAGAAAGATAGTATTTATTAAACATGCATGCACACTGAGAAAACATATAAAGGGGATTTATGAGTTTACATGTAGTTGGATTTTGATAAACAGATTAAAACACAGCAGTCAGGGGTTGACTTTGAGAAACTGGTTATGCAGAGTTTTAGAGGCCAGAGGATGGGTAAATAAGTAATTTTGTCCTTAGCGATGGTCAGCTCAGCTAAATGAGCCAGTCATGGTTGATATGGTCTGATAGGTATCACAGAAAGCAGATGTAATAGCTTGAATGCGTGGGAGCTTGACAGAAGGTTTTCACTATTTGTTCTGACGAGCAATAAGCCATGTGGTGAAATGGTGCTCGAGGCTAAAGTGGTTGAAACCCAGGAGTTTTAATTGTATTTTCAGATGTGCTTTGTGCATTCAAATGGCAGTTAGTTAAATTGGAATATTTCAATGGAACCAGGAAACTGGGACAGATGAGATAGCTATTGATGGTTCAAAGAGAACCTGTTTACTCAACCTGCTTCATATCCCTTCAAGTATCTATGCACACCATGTGCAATTATGTTTAAGGTTAAAGGGTTTAGGAAAGTTGTTACTAGTAATGAATTAAGTGTGCTCACACATTTTTAACTGGCTGATGATATCATGACCTACCACAGACAGGGTTCTGTTCCCCCCAAATCTGCAGTGCAGAGGTTGCAGAGTGGAAAGCGTGAAGGAAGACTGATGTTCCCTGTGTGAACTGAATCACAGAGACTGTGCAGCAGGAAGCATGCATGAGCGCTTAGCCAGGGTCTGTTGTACACCCAGGGTTTCAGGAGCAAGTCTAGCTGCATACTCAGCTAGTGGGAAATGAAGGCAACTTCATCAAGGAAGTGTTTCCGCTCGAAAGGAGCCAGATTCGTGGAAGCCTTACAGCATGCAAAGGGATTGAAGACAGAAACCAATGAGTGTTTCTGAGCATTCAAATTCCTTGTGTGAACAAACTGTGACAACGGTAGCAAAGGAGAATCACTCGCGTGTGAGGGAAAATGCAGTTAACCGAACCATGGATTGTCGAAAAATGACTTTAACAAAAGTAGCACTCGCGTATGAGTGAAACTACCTGAATGGCACTAATTGAATATTAGATAGAAGAAAACAGATGAAGTATTAATTATGTGTGCCTAAATGTGATTCTGACATGAAGGCTAACTGAAGAGTCCTTTATAAATCAGTAGAAATCATTGTACACCAAAGCTAAGTGGATAACATTTAATAATTGTGAGTTCTTGGGAACAAGCATTGCCCACAC